>NC_053499.1:145888750-146243750 GCF_905171775.1 Rana temporaria
TCTGTCGGTTAGGAGCCCAGCACTTACCCCAGGGTTCGACAAACCCCAGGTCGCATTGGCGACTAGAATTAGCGACCTGGCTCCTGGGCTGTACTGCGGGAGGTGTCTTGTCCCTATACGACCTTCCCTCCCCCCACCGCGCGGGTGCGCAGACTAAGATGCCACATCGGCCGGAAATTGAGGCCGCGGCTTTGTGGCCTCTTGGAGAGAGATTTTTATATTGGGGGAACTGGCACCCTCTTGTGGTAGTTGTGACAAGCAGTCACTAAGGGTGCTGAGTGTTTCCTGTGCTTGTTCTCACTGCCCGCTCATCTCCTTCCCAAGGGGAGAAGAGGTTTAAGTTGTTGCAGGCTTCATCGGTGGCCCTTTGTTTTACAGTGAGTGGACAGGGAGTATGGGGCAGCTAGTTGGAACTGCCTCTGTTCCATTTACACCCCCACAAAGATGGAAACATTGTTTTATCAATTTTTATTTTTCCACTTTCATTGGAATACATTTTTTATTTTTCATTCTCCCCCTGCCATGCCACAGCCACACAGCTGAAGGCCCCTTCCACACAGAAGATCCAATCAGTTCCACCTGTCAGTTTTTCAGGCAGACCTGATCGGACCCTTCAGTCTCCTCTATGGAGATGCGGATGTCAGTGGACAGATGTCCGCTGACATCCCCTGCCATCCGATCCTCCAAAATCAGACGGATGGAAAATAGGACTACTGATCGGATCACCTGTGTGGAAAGGGCCTTCGGCTGTGTGGCTGTGGCATGGCAAGGGGAGAATGAAAAAAATATATATATTTCAATGAAAGTGGAAAAATACAAATTTATTAAAAAATGTTCGCATCCTGTACGCCAAAAACAAAACGCATGGTAGTCCTATTTGCCATCTGTCTGGTGGATCGGATGGAAATGGATAGGTTCATTTCCATCAGCTTGCCCCATAGAGGAGAGCAGGCTGTGCCCGTGTCTGCGCTGCACAGCGGAACGGAAAGAACCGTTCATTCACCTGCTCAGCGGGGATTATCGGAGAGATCCCCCCCGCTGATTAAGCAGAGTCTGCTTAGCGGAGGCGCCCATTTAAAGAAGGGACCTATGGTGGCATAACTTACTGGATCTCCTATCGCCCCCACCTTGCTGCACTGTCCCTTCCTAGTGAGCTGCTGCCCATCACATCATCACACATGTCGGGCAACATCAGCCGGTTTAAAATAAACTGTCCGCCATTCGGCCCGTGTGTAGGGCAGCAGGTTCGAAAGAAGCTGGCTGTTCAGCTGGCTTCTGTCAGATAAGCATGCTGGAAAATCAGCAGCCAAAAGACTGTCTCCTAACTTTTTTAGCTGGCTCCTAGATTCCAATCAAATTTGTCAGGCCCTGACTTACCCCCTCCGGGCGACGGGCGGCTTCCCCTGTGTCTCTCGTCCTCGGCATCAGGGCGGCTTCCGCCTCTGTTATTGTCACACAACTGGATGGGCTTGGGGCACACCCTTTTTTGAAGCCTGTTAGAGCCTCTGGCTCTAATCACTTGCTTATAAAAAAAATCCCTGATTGGAACCCTAAACACACAGTTGATGCAGAGGAAGGCAACCACTCATACAGCTTCAACAAGGAACAAATTATTTCCCAAGACCTAGTGCAACAAGATACTCCCAGGATCAACAACCTACAGTATTATTTACTAAATGCCCCAATAGGCAGTTGTTTTTTGTAAATTTAATAACATACAGTCAATTTTTTTTTTTACTCTATGAAGTTGGCAGGAAATCTATTCCATATTTGCACAGCTCTTACTGTGAAGAAGCATTTCCATATGCAGTGGTTAAACCTTTTCCTCCAATCGCAATATGTGCCTGCTTGTTCTTTGCAATGTCTTTAACATGAATAACTTTGCACTGCGATCATAATTGTACCATTTATGTATTTCTACATGACGTTCATATTCCACTCTAATCGTCTCTTCTCAGTAGAGAATGCATTCAGAGTCACTGCCTGTGTTTAAATCAATAACCATTTATATTATCAACAACAACAGCATATTAGAGACTACACGTAGTAGTCAAACTCATGTGTGAAGAGATATTTTCCTCCTCCTACAGCATGCAATAGGCACAATGTACTAAGCTGTGCTATGACAGGTGATATCTTAGATGTTGCCTCACTTCGGCACGGACCATCTGACTGCACTGGAGCCTGAAAATGCTGATTGCACAGATGTTGGCGTACAGTAATCATAGTTTCCTGAGCTTAAGAAGATGTCATAATAACTGAGCAGCGCAGCAGTATCTCCCCACCAGACCATCACAAACATGTTAGAATTGGAGAGCATAAAAAGCAAAACCTTTCATTGGTTCCCCCAGACATCTGTCATTTCAAAGCCATTGTATCTCATTTTTAGGGACTCATTAATGACAGGAATAGTACCACTGGATTGGCGCAGGGCCAATGTAGTGCCCATATTTAAAACAAGAACAAAGTCTTTACCAAGTAACTATGGACCTGTTAGTTTAACTTCTATAGCTGGGAAGATACTGGAGAGATTAATAAAATACCACATAAAAGAGTTCTTGCTGGAAAAAAAACTATTTAAGGGTCACTAAAATTAATGTCTGCAAGGTAGACAGACAGAATAGTGTAATGATTCGGTTAAGAAACGAGTAAATACCTATTAAATTCCTTCATCTCTATCACCTCCGGCGTTCTAGTTTCTGTTCTCTCATTCACGTCCTGGTTTTCATCGCTCATTCATGTAAGAACTACATTTCCCAGTATGAATTGCGGCACACCCAGTAATTCACACCTCCTCGAAGTCTCTAACACGTAGAAACCGTCCTGCCACACAGATGTAGTTCACAGTAAGAACTGTGAAAATGTGGAATAGACTCCCTGCAGAGGTGGGTTCTGGCCAGCTCAGTAAAGTGCTTTAAAAAAGGCCTGGATACTTTCCTAAATGTACATAATATAACTGGGTACTGACATTTATAGGTAAAGTTGATCCGGGGAATATCAGATTGCCTCATGGGGGATCAGGAAGGAATTTATTTCCCCTGCTGTAGCAAATTGGATCATGCTCTGCTGTTTTTTTTTTTTTGCCTTCCTCTGGATCAACTGTGGGTATAGAATTGGGTGTATGTGATTGTATGATATTATTATTATTATTATTATTTTATTTCTTATGGTTGAACTTGTTGGACTTGTGACTTTTTTCAACCTGACTAACTATGTAACTATGTAACATCGCAGTACTACAAGTCACAGCAAGCCCCAACAATCTTTGGGTGGTTTGTTACTCTGATAGGTGGAAAAGCCTTTGAATGCCTTTTTAAAGCGGGAGTTTACCCAAAAATGAACTTTCTGCAGTTAGATCCAGCATACTGCTGACATCTGCAGTATGCTGGTCTTTTTTATTTTATTTTGGTACTTATCGTTTTAGCAGTATTTCTTCTATCGCTCCGAGTGGGGAATCCTGCGGGGAATGGGCGTTCCCGAAGGCAAGCAAGTTGATTGACGGCCTTCGATAGCGCGTCACGGCTTCCGAAAACAGCCGAGGTGACACTTGGCTGTTTACCCCGCCTGCCGTGTAGAGCTGACTGCGCAGGCGCCATAAATTGCCGAGTGTCACTCGTGTGGATTTTCGGAAGCCATGACGCGCTATCGAAGGCTGTCAATCAACTTGCTTGTCTTCGGGAACGCCTATACCAGGAAGTAATCCCCGCTCGGAGCGATAGAAGAGATACTGCTAAAACGATAAGTACAAAAAAAAAAAAAGACCAGCATACTGCAGATGTCAGCAGTATGCTGGATCTAACTGCAGAAAGTTGATTTTTGGGTGAACTCCCGCTTTAAGGGAAAGTGTAGCTTTTTTGTTTTACATATTTTTTTATACTTATTATAGTTATTGATAAAATAAAACTTTTTATTGACATAAGTATGAAATATTGTATATTATTATGATGTGTCTGCCTGTAGCCAGCAGGTGGAGCTTTAGTCTCCTTTCACATCTTTTAAATACTGGTTTAGCAGACTGTGGCAAAAAAAAAAATGTGTTGTACAAGTGCTGTAGCTCAAGCTGCAATCTGTACTCAGAACTTAATGATTTATCATTGTTGCTTTTTTAAAACGGTACATTTTATTTATTTATTTTTTGCAATATGCATTTACATCCTTAAAGTGGAAGAAAAGTTTAACACTAAACATCTTCCCCCTCCCTTTATCTTCCTGCATGCCCTGTGTAAAGAAGATCTGTGTACTTAGCAATTTTTATTCTGCTTTGGTACAGTCACATGATCCTGCAGCTCTGGCTCCCCAGAGTCAGTAAGCGGCTGCTGTTGCATGGGGAGAGTAAGGAGTTCTAACAATGGCTGAGGTATGGGAGCATATGGGTGACATTATGGCTAGCAGAATTCATAGTCCTTGTTGAGTGCTCTTTTACACAGGGGAGCCAGAGCTGCAGGAACAAGTGACTGGACCAGATTAAAAAAGGTAAGTATACAGATTTTCTTTACACAGGATATGCAGAATGAGTAGGAGGATGGGAAGGGAAATTTTTTAAGAATAGTTAGTGTTGGGCTTTTCTTTCACTTTAAGGCACCCATGGACATGAAATGAGAATCACCTAATGGGCAGATCGGGCAGGAATTTCATTTCTATGGAAGACCCCAAACTGGTAAATCAGCCAAGTGGAAAACCTGCCTTGACACTATCATGGCAAGCATTGCTTGCAGAATCTACCAGCTCTTTCCTCTCCTTCATTCACTTGTTGCAAACGTGTGGGCCAAACTGGAGTTCATTGACCTGCCATGCAACTGGAATTCTCTGGGTGTTTGGTCTTTAAGGTATGAAAACAAGAGTATACTATATACTGCCTAAAATGTTTGGCAAGAAACGTTTTATTTTCTCTCATCATTGAAAACAAGCACATCTGCTTTATTTGTATTTATTCCATAAATACATGGCCTTGAGGGGCTGAAATATAAAATTTCACAACAGCTGGAGTCTTACCAGTTGCCCAAGTCTACTCAATATTTTTTTCAAGCTGGTCTGCATCTAACCTACTTCGTACAAAAATTACCTTCAAACACATCTTAAATAAATGCAAAAAAAGAAAATATGTAATGTTCCAGAAGTCCGTGCACACAGATTGTACAAGGAAAATTATTTGAGTAGTTTATCTTGTATGGTCTTGCTTGACTCCTCTTTCACTAGTGTGGAGGCTTCTCTCTTCTTTCTTGGTAAGATCAATATAAATTAAAAATGACAGTTGTGGTATGAGAGCCTGTGTACTGCAGTACAGATAAAATGAGACTATTTAGCTCATAGATCATTCCTGAGAGGAACCGTGCTGCTAACCTTCCAGAAATTGATGCATGGAGGTCATTTCAAATTCGGAGTTATGGCACAAATAATCTGTTTCCTTTAGTGATCACTAAAGCTATAAACTACTGTCCCTACGTTACAAAGAATCTATGATGTCCATACCTTTCATAGGTGAAGAATGACAAGCCTGAAACAGCTGTATATATTCTGAATGGCTAGCTCTGTATTCAGATTGAATATTTCTGCTATAAATCAGGTCAGTAAACGGCCTGTGCTGTAAACCAGCAAATCTGGATCTATACATGGAAAATGGCTGTAAAATTCCTTCACAAACCTTTTATAATTTAATGCTTTTAAAATTGAGCTTTCAATTACAATCTTCCACAAGCTATGCTCTTCTAATATTGCCAAATGTATTTCAAATGTATGTATCTTGCTTTCGATCACTTTAACTGTCTACTAAGATTTGTAGACAGGGGTTTTCAAATTTCTCATCCCCCTGTTCCTATAATTGTCTTACTGCTTCACCCAAAAGTGTGCATAGAGCCCAAGTTAAGGCATCCTGTGCAATGTCCTTAGGTCTTCTTCATTGAGGGACCAGGACAATGGTTTCTACAGTGTTCCTTATTAACATACTGAGAATGGGGTTGTTAAATCCTTGCAGCTTATATAGTTTAATGGGAAAACATACAGTATTGTTCTGCCAAACTAGTTTAACTTTGGTGACTTTAAAGAGGAAGTAAACCCTCTGAAGTATTTCTTTAAAAACAAACTGTGTCACAGAAACTGAATGCATCTGCAGCTGCTGTTCCATTCATTCTGTTCCCTTTGATAATTAAACATCTCTTTGTTTCCCCTGTTGTTGGGGAAAAGGGAGGGATCAGCACAGTAAACAGTACCGAGTGATCAATGTGATGACTAACCACAGCGATCACATGGTACCCAGCACCTCTGATTGGCTGGATACAGTGTCTCTGTTCATTGTACAGCTGGGTACACATTAATCACCCAGAGGATTGGCCGCCCAACAGCTGTTTACCCAGTGCCATATAGACAGCACTGGGTAAATAAAGGGCTTCAGATCCACTGTTGATGTACTGTGGTACAAAGGGGGTCAATACTCCATAGCAAATGTGTGTATAGAACAGTGGCCTTTAAACTATGACCCTTGGACTAGAGGTGGCCCTTTTTCTGCCTTTATCTGGCTCTTGGCACTGTTCACTGAGGCACCATTTCTTCCAGTGACACCAATAGTGGGGTACTTTTCCTCCCATGGATGCTCATTATGGGGCACTATTCCTCCCCAACTCAATTGTTCATAAAATTTACCAGATAAGCGTTATCAACCAATTATACCAAACTGATGCTTCAGATCAACACCATAAAATGCAGGTTAAAATACAATCATCAATGGGGAGCAGCGGTGGCTCAACGCGATTGGCACTGCGCTGACAAGCCATTCACCTCTGAAGCCAGGGGTTCGGATCCCGGTCTCAGCCCGGCTCCCGGTGGGTGTGCTATGCGTGGTAAGCCTGCGCTTAGTATGCCCACCCCCCTCCTACAAAAACCACCACACTTACACGCACTCGAAATTGGGTTAACATGCACGCACTTTGACCACGCGGTCTCTAAAAAAAGAGAGGCAAAGGACTAACAGGGCTGGTTGAGTGGGCTAGATCCTCTCACTCCCTTATAGGGAGTCCCTCTGCCCCGTTGGGATTCAAAGCGGCGCAGGTAGGGCGGGCTGTGTGGGAGGACCCCCTCACACACCTGCCATTGCCACCCGGGGCATGGAGAAAGGTGGCAGATTGCCTCTGGGGGAGGTCTGCCTACTCCCAACTCCTGCAGTCCGGCTCCTCTCTCGAGTACACGCACAAAAATACACTTTAAAAAAAAATACAATCATCACATCAAAAGGAGCCAGCTGTGCAGGAACCATGTTTTACTAACCAGTTGGGGCTGCTAAAAAAAACTTCAATGTGAAAATTGTACACATTGGTAAGACTGCGTACAGCAACACGACATGGTTGACTTGATACAGTCAAAGATCTTCTGCAGAAGCACAAGAAAGAGTCGGAATTAAAGCATTAGTTCACTTTTCCAAAAAAAAAAAAAACAAGCTGTGAAGCTTTGACTAAAGCTGGGTTCACACCGCAGCATGCTTCTGCTCACAGCAAGAGTCCGGTGTGTCTTCGGTCTGATTTCAGCCCGTATTTTGGGCTGAATTCGGACCTGAAACAGACCAAAAGACACACAGGTCTCCTGTGAACCAGCTCAATAAAGAGACAGTCACAATCTCCTTCTATGCAAATTGGATGTGGAGAAACCTGCATCCAATTTGCACTAGTGTGAACCAGTCTAAAGTTTTATAATGCCCTTGTTATAGGTGTATTTACCTACCTCCTGAAGCCTGGCAAAAAAATAAAACTCCCAAAGATGTCATAATCCCATCTTGCCTTGTTGCTAGCTCATTGTTAAAACACTCCCAGCTGATACTGCTCACCTCCACCATCATAGGAGCAAGCTCTCAAACCCCCACATATGTGTGGTATTGATAGGGTTACCACCTCATCCCTTTAAACCTGAACACATATGAATTACACAGGTTCTGAGGCTAATTTATTGCAGATAAGGCACCACCTTAAAGCAGAGATCACACAAAAGTGGAAGCTCCTCTCATCTGCTCCACCCCCCTCCGGTGCCACATTTGGCACCTTTGGGGGGTACCTGTCAAAAACAGGTTCCTACTTCCACTTCCATGTAAGGGTGCTGCGGCGACCTATGTCATTTACAACCCCTCCCCCCACTGCCTTCTGGGAGACACATAGGTCCCAGAAGACAACAGGGCCATTCAGAAAGCACTTTGGGTGCAGGCACAGTAGGAAACAGGCTATGAAGCCGTAAGGCTTCACTTCCTGCTTCCCTTAGTAAGGATGCCAGCGCCTGCATCCAAAGTTGATGGACGGTTTGGCTTTGGGTGCCGACATTGCAGCCTTCCTGGATAGGTAAGTGCCTTATATTAAAAGTCAGCAGCTACATTATTATTTTTTGTACAGGCTGGAACTCCTCTTTAATCAGCTACAGAACCTTTGTAATTATTATGTGTTCGGTTTTAAAGGAATTTCAGAGTTACTATGACAGGGGAGAAAGGCACATGGATGGGGGTTTGAATCAACTGTTGACTTGGCATTGTTCTACCAACAAGGTAGGATGGTATGATGCCATATTTGGTTGTTTTTAAACAAGGCTTTGGGAGGTATAAACATGGCCTACACTTAACCCCCGGACCATATTGCTGGTAAAAAACCAGAGCACTTTTTGCGATTCGGCACTGCGCCGCTTTAACTGACAATTGCGCGGTCGTGCGACGTGGCTCCCAAACAAATTGTCTTCTTTTTTCCCCACAAATAGAGCTTTCTTTTGGTGGTATTTCACCTCTGCGGTTTTTAGTTTTTGCGCTATAAACAAAAATAGAGCGACAATTTTGAAAAAAATTAATATTTTTTAATTTTTGCTATAATAAATATCCCCCAAAAATATATAAAAAAAACATGGCATTTTTATAGCGATCAGTGCTATAAAAATGCATTGGATTACTATAAAAATGCCACTGGCAGGGAAGGGGTTAACACTAGGGGGCGGGGAAGGGGTTAAGTATGTTCCCTGGGTGTGTTCTAACTGTAGGGGGGGTGGCCTCACTAGGGGAAATGACTGATCGCTGTTCATACATTGGACCAGATCCACAAAGGAGTTACGCTGGTGTATCTATTGATACGCCGCGCAACTTCTAGTTTGCTCCGGAGTATCTTTGTTTTGTATCCACAAAACAAGATACGCCTGAAGCTGGGCTAGACCTGACTGGCGTACGTCTTAGTACTCCGTCGGATGTAAGGTGCATATTTACGCTGGCCGCTAGGTGGCTTTTCTGTCGATTTCCACGTTGAGTATGCAAATTAGCTAGAAACGGCGATCCACGAATGTATGTCCGGCCGGCGCATTTTTTTACGTCGTTTCCGTAAGGATTTTTTCGGCGTATAGTTCCCCCTGCTATATGAGGCGTATCCCTATGTTAATATGGACGTCGTTCCCACGTCAAATTTTGAAAATTTTACATCGTTTGCGTAAGTCGTTCGCGAATAGGGCTTTGCGTAGAATGGTGTTCATGTCGTAAGCATTGGCTTGTTGCAGGTTAATTTGAAGCATGCACACTGGAATACCCCCACGGACGTCGCATGCGCCGTTCAGAAAAAACGGCATTTACGTTGGGTCAAGTAAAATTAACATAAAACACGCCCACATCTTTAACATTTGAATTCCGCACCCTTACGCCGGCAGATTTACGCTACGCCGCCGTAACTTTAGAGACAAGTGCTTTGTGAATACAGCACTTGCCTCTCAAAGTTGCGGCGGCGTAGCGTTAATACGATACGCCAAACTAAAATTACGATCCGCTACGTGGATCTGGCCCATTGTATGAACAGACGGTCAGGCATTTCTCCCCTGACAGGACCGGGAGCTGTGTGTTTACACACACAGCTCCCAATCCTCGCTCTGTAATGAGCAATCGCGGGTGCCCGGCGGCGATCACGCCCGCCGGGCACGGGAGTCAGGGACAAGCGGGGGGCGCGTGGTCCTAGTGGCCGCTTAGAGAGCCGACGTTATAGTACGGGCTCTCGCTCAGGGGACTGGTCGGCAAGTAGTTAAGAACCAAAAAATGCAATGATTGGCCAGAGAAACTTGAAAGATACATGCTAATGACTTCCCTTTGCAATCACAATAATAGACTAGTGAAACAATGGGGTAGATTTACTAAAGGCAAATGGGCTGTTCACTTTGCAAGAGAGTTTTCACTTTCCAAAGGGAATGTTCTTGTAACGGATTATGGACTATTCTGCCTGGACATTGATAATAATTGCAGGATCTTGAGAGACTACAAGGTGTTGGTTAATTGTGACCCCAACCAGTCAATATTCTATGACTCAGTCTAGTGACATGCTAATTGCGTCAGGGCCTGGGAGGCAGTCCATTGTCCTTGTATAAAGGTGTTGTAATGGACAGGTGTTAATCCCAGGTCTGCTCTCAGAACTATAATTATGCATGCTAAAAACTGTTTATGTGTGATAACACTGTCTCTGTATGCGGAGACGAAACGTCTGCCTAGGAGACGGAGTGGGTGAAGGTTTTGTTGTTATTAATTAAAGAATGTTTAGTAATTAGCCTTAGTGTGTGATGAGGGGGGGAGTGTCATTTGTTTCTGTACAGTTGTAACCAGATATAAGGAGGAAAAATGTGGAAAATAAAGTCAGTCTGCTTGACCCTCCAAACGTAGCACGTCTCGTTTCTTGGAAGGGCGTTCGATGGGATATACCGGCGGTACCTGCATATCGCAGCTTGCCAGGGAAAAGGACGTCTCCAACGGCCGATACCCCTCACTACCAGGGGGTAGCCGTTACATTGGTTGGCAGCGGTGGGATGGTCCTTTTATCCAAAGAGCAAGTGCTGAATGGAGTCGCAGTACGCCAGGCTGAAAAGATCCACACTAAAAGATCTATTGGAGAGTCGTGGTAGGAGCGCCAGCAACAGACCACGGAGGGAGCTGATAGCTGACCTGCTGGAGCTGGACGAAATGGATGGATCTATGGAAGGAACGGAGCCCCTTGCACCTGTCAGCAAAGAAGATGTAATTACTGGGATTGTACAGCGGAGATTATCCTTGTATCCAGAAACGTCCGTGGAACTAATCAACCAGCTGTTCCGGGAAGCAAGGGAGGAGATACAAACGAAGAGGGGACAAGAACTGGAACTGGTAAGAGCGAGACAGCCCATTACACCTGCAGTTCCTACCCCCCCACCTGCTGCTACAGGAAAGAAAATACCGTTCGCTGCATTTAAAGCTTTTGTAGAAAGTGAGGAGGAAATCGATGGATATTTGGCGGACTTTGAGAGGCAGTGCTCACTACACCAGGTACCACCAGACCAATGGGTCACTATTTTGTCGGGGAAATTGTCAGGCAAAGCCAATGAAGCCTTTCGGGCTCTTGCTCCAGAGGATATTTTACAATATCAGCAAGTTAAAAAGGCGCTGCTAACCCGATACGCCGTAACTCCAGAAGCCTACCGCCGGCGCTTCTGGGAGTCCAAGAAGATGGCTGTGGACTCCCACATGGAATGGGCCAACCAGTTACAAAGGGTGGCATCCCTTTGGGTCCAAGGGTGCAAGGCCAACACCGGGGAGGAAGTATTGCAGCTGTTCCTAATGGAACATTTCTTCCAAGACCTGGCCGCAGACATACAAGACTGGGTACGAGATCGCCGTCCCGCTAACTTAAACGAGGCGGCTCGGCTAGCAGATGAGTACGCGGAGACAAGGAAAGTAAGCCAGGGTACTATGCGGCTGGCTCAGAAGGTAGAACCGCGTACTCCAACCGTCACCCCACGCCCAGAGTTTCGGGCTCCAGTCCCACCACGTCCTCAGGGGCCTAGCAACTACCCCCGGGATTCGCCTAGGGTGATGTGCCATCACTGCAGCGACACTGGACATATTGCTCGTTATTGCCCTTTGAGAGCTACAAATAACAATTGGAGACGCACAACACCCAACACAGAGGTCACTCCATCACGTCCCTCTGCGGCCCACTGCCTGGAGACCGAGGGGGGCCCTGAGGAATGTCTGGGAATTTGGTATGAGGCAGACCCAATACAAGCGGCCTCTCCGGATAACCGTCAGCATCACCGTCAGGAGGTACGGGTGAATGGACAAGTAGCACAAGGCCTAAGAGACACTGGGACTACAATCACGTTGATTCAAAAACATCTGGTAAAGCCAGAGAACGTGTCCACTCGCACAGTTGCCGTCCGGGTCGCAGGGGGTGCTGTATTTCGCGTACCCACCACCCGGGTGCACTTAGACTGGGGAGCCGGGTCAGGAAAGACCACAGTTGGTATCATGGACAACCTACCTGCCGAGGTGGTGCTGGGCAACGACATTGGCCCTCTGACTTCGGCTTATTTACCTACACCTGCTGCTGCTTGTGCCGTGACCACCCGCGTTGCTGGAATCAACCCACTTGCTGCTGAGAACCGGGTAAGACAACCTTCCCCGACATGTAGTGTAGATCCGGCACAATATCACAGTCTAAAATGGGAATGTGACAAGTTGGCCAGTGAGAAATCAGAGATGCAACGACACTATGTCACGTATTATGAGATGTCCCGTGGCTTGAACATTGAAATGCACAAACAGGCGGAAATTGTCAAAAGATTAAATGGGATTTGCATCCAGGTGGTGCCGTATCTGTCCCAAGAGCATCAGCAACAGGTTTTGGGAGCCATTGAGAGAGCAAAGCAAGTGACTGTTCCAGAATTGAATTCTATTATTCACCGTCACCATCAGCTACCGACCTGGTAAGCCAATGGGAAGGCCGACGGACTGTCCAGGCAAACGGAACTTGTACCCTAACAGCAGACCGGACATCCCCAAGTTGATCCGAAAAGGATCAATCCGGGTCTGCCGAAGTGTTCCACAAAAGGGGGGCAGTGTAACGGATTATGGACTATTCTGCCTGGACATTGATAATAATTGCAGGATCTTGAGAGACTACAAGGTGTTGGTTAATTGTGACCCCAACCAGTCAATATTCTATGACTCAGTCTAGTGACATGCTAATTGCGTCAGGGCCTGGGAGGCAGTCCATTGTCCTTGTATAAAGGTGTTGTAATGGACAGGTGTTAATCCCAGGTCTGCTCTCAGAACTATAATTATGCATGCTAAAAACTGTTTATGTGTGATAACACTGTCTCTGTATGCGGAGACGAAACGTCTGCCTAGGAGACGGAGTGGGTGAAGGTTTTGTTGTTATTAATTAAAGAATGTTTAGTAATTAGCCTTAGTGTGTGATGAGGGGGGGAGTGTCATTTGTTTCTGTACAGTTGTAACCAGATATAAGGAGGAAAAATGTGGAAAATAAAGTCAGTCTGCTTGACCCTCCAAACGTAGCACGTCTCGTTTCTTGGAAGGGCGTTCGATGGGATATACAGGCGGTACCTGCATATCGCAGCTTGCCAGGGAAAAGGACGTCTCCAACGGCCGATACCCCTCACTACCAGGGGGTAGCCGTTACAGTTCTCTCACCCCCTTACCTCACTAAGTTACTAAACTTAGGGAAAATGCCTGTACAGTCTATTTACTTACAGGTAATCAACCCCAGTAAGTCCAGAATATGAAGAACATATCTTATGACATAACTCCAACAACAAATGCTTTTAGGCGGGGTCCTTTAATTCTCACAGTTTTCATGGTGAATCCTTCTTCCAATATTACAAACATTTTGGCAAAAGCATGACTTAAAATAAAACATGCTTTTGGCAGTTCTGTGGAAATGTTGCAATATTTTCTTTGACCAGGGATAACAAAGAAATAGAACTAATCTGTCACTGACTTAACGTCAATCTTTTCCAAATGAGTACCCATGTTCCCTTTGACTTCATTTTCTGCAAGGTCGGGTGTTGTACTGCTTCCTGTCATAGATAAGCTGACCTGTCACAGAGAATGATGGGTGTCAGATGCCTTTTGATGGTCACTTGAGCCATGAATCACTGGAATCTGTTGCACTTTTGGGCTGCTGTTCATCATAATGAATATTTTTGTATGGAGAAAGCTGAATTATTAAATATTCTAGCACAGAAAAAGCTGTACCTGAACAACCACTGTTGTTAAGTTCTCATGTCTGAAGTGATGCTCAAATACATCACATTGCTTGTTTTTATTAGTATTTGAACAACCACCCTTATGATTCAGTCAGTCCTCCATGTAGCACTCCCAAAGCATCAAACAGCCTTACAGATGTGTAATACTATGCTATCATTTGTCAATTCCGATTTTGTAATTGATTTAAAAATAAAAAGGGGAAACAAATTACACTCCTGCCATTGGCAATTGATTTGTAAAAGTTATTACCATTTTTTTATGATGCATGTTGAAGGATAAAGGGGAGTAATCCAAAAAGATTAAGACATATTCCAACAAATGTCCTAACACGAGAGACAGTTGGCACCTGCACGTGAGCTATGTTCTGCCAGGAACCTTTCAGCAGTTCGTCCCAGCAGCAGCCAATATTAAACATCCGTTTTGTCAACGGATTATGTAATGTAGACCCAATGGGGTGTCACATCTTGACCGTCCTCCTCCCTAGCCCTTCTAGACATGAACATTTTAACTGCTTTGTTTGGATCATTCTTTAAATTTATGTAACCTACGTCTCTTTAGCCAGGTTTGTTTTAGGAATTTTAACCCACTCGACGATTGATTTCTATGATGTCTATTAAGTGCCAAGTCGGTGTTGGGCTGCTGTACCCAAACTGAGTTGAATCGATAAGGTTCTTCAATTATTCTTTGCTAAGAAATTTCCTATATTGATAACAGTGAATAATTTGCATTTATGGTGCTGATGAAGAAAGTTATGCAGTCCTTTTTTTTTTTTTTTTTTTGTAGCGTTTTTGTAGCGTTTGTGTACCGGTGGGTTGTTTTCCCCTTACTTCCTAATAGGAAACTTCTCTAAAATGTGGGGAAATTCAGAAGACTCACTTCCACTCACTTCCTGTTCATGTAATCATTTAGGATTTCCTTTCACTTCCTGTAACTGAGACAGTAGTCAAATAGAATGATGACTCTCTCTAGCAATTTTTGGGGTTTTCATAAACTTTAACCACTTGATTTGGAAGTGGTTATCGTTATCCTCTCATGACCAGTCCATTTTTTTTATTTTTATTTTTACTATTCAGCACTGTGCTATTTTACCTGGCAATTGTGTGGCCATGAAACACTATGCGCAAACAAAATGTATATAATTTGTTTTAAACAAATAGAGCTTTCTTATGGTGGTAATTGTTTGGAGTTTTTTTTTTTTTTTGCTGTATAAAAGGAAAAAAGACCAAAAAGTTTGAATATTAACAATATATATATATATATATATATATATATATATATATATATATATATCATTCAAAAGGTTTATTGAAAGGTATAAAAAGATACAGAAAAAAAATGCATACATCACAGATTGCAGATGCAACTGCACGAAAGAAAACAAACAAACAAAAAAAGACAATCAGTATATTCCAATGAAAAGATACTTGACCTAAGACTATATCTTGTTTAGTACCAAGAAGTAAAATTAGATAGAAAATAATCCTCACCAAAACAAACAGGTAAGATTCAATATGCATAGAACTATAGGACATGCTAGATCAAAACAACGTGGAAAAAAATCAGTCAACTTTGTCCATAATCGAGTGAATATCAAACACCCTCAATGGTAGTTGTCAGTACCGTGTTCTGAAATTGTTTGCCAGACCGACTAGAATTGTAAACAGTTTAGAGCAGGGGTGCCCAACCTTTTGAAGAGCGAGGGCCACTTAAGCGACTTGGTAATCGGTCGTGGGCCACAATGAGCGGAGCGTGTGGATGGCATGTCCGTGTCCGCTCTGCATATGATTTTTTTTATCATTTTGTTCCCACAAATTTGATCACCTCTGCGATTTTTATTTTTTGCGCAACAACTAAAAAAAGACCCACATTTTTGAAAAAAATTAAGGCCCAGATTCTCAAAGGCGTTACGACGGCGCAACACCATTTGCGCCGTCGTAAGTCTTAATCTGGCCCCGGGTATCTATGCGACTGATTCTTAGAATCAGTTACGCATAGATACCAATTAGATCTGACAGGCGTAAGGCTCTTACGCTGTCAGATCTTAAATGCAATTTTTTTTCCCGCCGCTAGGTGTCGCCGACGT
This sequence comes from Rana temporaria, assembly GCF_905171775.1. Taxonomy (NCBI): domain Eukaryota; kingdom Metazoa; phylum Chordata; class Amphibia; order Anura; family Ranidae; genus Rana; species Rana temporaria. The sequence continues at coordinate 145,904,848 of NC_053499.1, forward strand.
CGTTTTCCCCGTCGCTTATGTAAATTGGCAAATTACGACGATTCCCGAACGTACGCGCGCTCGACGCAGAGAATTTACTTTGTTTCCGTAGCCTTTGCGACGCGTTAAGTTGCCCCTGGGTCTATGGAGGCGCAGCCAATAAGTATGGCCGTCGTTCCCGAGTCAAAATTTAAAAAATCTATGTCGTTTGCGTAAGACGTCCGTGAATGGCGCTGGACGCCATTTACGTTAACGTCTAAGCAAATGTGGAATCTCTGGTCACCACTGAAGAAGGAGGTGCTGATGATAGACACATTATGGTGGATATGGTGGTGGTAAAAATAAAATAAAAAATAAATGGTATTTTTTAAAACAGTGAATGGATGGAGGTGGGGGGGGGGGGTTATTTCCTGGGGATGGTCTTTAGATTTAGCCATAGAGGGGACCAGGGAGTTCACATAGGGGTTTATCTACTACTATGGGCAAATGAACTGGTAACCCCTGCCAAAATAAACAATGTATTCATTTAGCATTACAAACCTGTGGGATTCCCAGTTGCAATGCTGAGTAACATATTGTTGTTTTGGAAAACACAATGTAAATGTACAAGCATTTGATTAAGTAAAATAATACCGCTAATTTTATTGCATTATCTTCCATCTTCCAATCATGTGCAAGCACAGTGTTGCATACTTGTATTTTGTTTTTATAATGGCTATTAGTTTATTGTGCAGATAATGCAATAAACTTAGCGGTATCATTTTACTTAATTAACTGCTTGTACATTTACATTGTGTTTTCCAAAACCACAATCTGTTACTCAGCATTGCAACTGTGAATCCCACAGGTTTGTAATGCTAAATGCGTACATTGTTTGTTTTGGCAGGGGTTACCAGTTCATTCGTTCAACATGATAAAAACTGCGTCTGACCTACTAAAAACTTGTGTGAGAAATAAAACATTGATGTTTGGTAGAAAAATGATGTTATGCAATAAAAACTGTAATGCCTGGCTTACACAGGTGCTGAAAGAGGGCGATAAGAGCATGTTCTTGATGTTCCACCATGTTGGCTTGGAAGTGAGGTATTGAACCACGTGGTTTAAAAGAAATCTATGATCACAGCATACACTTTCATTTTATAACATCATCATTGTGATAGGGATACAAATGATGGTTATCTTTGACAAACTCACATAAGCTTGAAGAAAACATATCCTTTCATGTTGTAAGTGCTGCCTGTTTGCTGGACATCTCTTTCCACAAATTCCTGGATTCACTGCATGCCATGCTAGAAATAAGGACTATATATTCCATGATACCTTTCTGCCTGATTCCTGTATTGATTCTACCTACAGAAAATCCTCCTCTCAGTAGGCAGGCTCTGTGAAATGTGTGACGCAGCAGTGCTTACTCAATGTCACAGAATTCAAGGAAGTAAATATGTGGGGATCTTCACAAATTAAGTTAACAATAAAGCCAAAAGTCTCGGAGTCATCTTTGACTCAGACATGACGATGGATGCACAAATAGGATCAGTCATCAGCGGTTCTCATCATCTGCTCCGCATGCCATGTAGACTCGTCCCCTTCATCCCGGAAGAGGACAAAGCAGTAGTGGTTGGAACTTTTATCAACTCACGACTCGACTACGCAAATTCCCTCTATTTAGGACTACCAAAATACCAGATTTCACACCTTCAAGTCATCCAGAACACGGCAGCCAGACTGGTAACAGGTAAAAAGCTGTGGGAATCAGTCTCCCCGGTCTTGAGGTCCCTCCACTGGCTGCCTGTACAGGACCGGTGACATTCAAGACACTCTGCCTCACCCACAAATGTATACAGGGGAACACTCCCCAATACTTAAGCGAGAAAATAAAACCCTACGTCACCAAGCGCGTGCTCCGGTCAACCAACCAAAACCTTCTCCAAATTCCTAAATCCCGCTACAAATCGAAGGGAGAACGCAGATTTTCGGTCCAAGGACCACGGCTCTGGAATGCTCTACCCACTACCATCCGCTTGGAGGAAAACCATCAGGCCTTTAGGAAAAAACGAAAGACCCACCTCTTCTGAAGGACCGGTACGACTCTGGATGTCAAGCGTCTTGAGGCGATTAAGTTCGCATTTGTTGCGCTATACAAGTTACTCACTCACTCACAATCATCAAGTTCATTCAGTATAAAAAGTGTAGGCTAGAAATAATTTAAATACAATGTGGAGATTAATATGTGATTTTAGATTTTTGAGAATAAATACACTTGAACTGCTTCTGGACCGCCCCACATACATTTACTGCAGCAGAGTGGGTCCTTCAGGGGAAATGACGTACCTGTACATGATTTTGATTGCAGAGTCTAGGGTACGTGTGCGTACCTCCGGCGACCCGCTGTGATTGGACACAACAGGAGCCATTCAACGAGTCCGGCGGACGCGATGTCCACCGGGACCCGCAGATGTAAACAAAGCAGATAACTGTTCTGTCAGAGGGGAAGATGGAGATCTTGAGTTTCTGCTGAGCAGTAATATGGATCTCTGTCTTCCCCCAGTCAAAGCACCTTCCCCACAGTTAGCAAGCACTCCCAGCGAACACATTTAACCCTTTGATCGGCGCCGATGTTAACCTCATTCCTGCCAGTGTCATTAGTACAGTGATAGTGCATTTTTTTTAGCACTGTTCAGTTTTGTGTCACTTGTCCCTAAAAAGTGTCACTTAGTGTCAGATGTGTCCGCCGCAATGTCACTGTCCTGCTAAAAAATTGCTGATCGCCATCATTACTAGTAAAAAAAAAAAAACAATTCCATAAAAATATCCCATAGTTTGTAGACGCTATATCTTTTGCGCAAACCAATCAATATACGCTTATTGGAAATTGTTTTACTAAAAAAAAGTAGCAGAATACATATTGTATTGGATTATTTTTGTTTACATTTTGGATGTGTTTTATAGCAGGAAGTAAAAGATATATACATATATATATATTTTTCAAAATTGTCAGACTTTTTGTTTATAGTGCAAAAAATAAATCCAATCAAATGCCACCAAAAGAAAGCTCTATTTGTGGGAAAAAAAGGACATTAATTTTATTTGGGTACAGCGTTGCACGACCATGCAATTGTCAGTTACAGTAACACAGTGCCGTTTCGCAAAAAAATTACCTGGTCATGAAGGGAGGTAAACCTTTCCGGAGCCGAAGAGGTTAAAGACAAATCACTACTAAGCAAATAGCATTAACATGATCTAAGTATTGCCCATAATGTATGATCTGCAATAAACAGTCTACATACAGTGTCACTTCTCTCTGCTGGAACCTCTGAAAGAGTGTTTGAAAATTGGGCAGAGTGCTTCCCAAAGACCCGAAAAAAAAATGACTTAGTAAATAAGATCTGTTACTATGTCACATGGTAGGGACAGAATGTTATACACTTCAGTGACTGCATTTACATTAAATTCCTCAATACTTAAGTATATTATAAAATATTATTCTTAGAAACATACAATTTGTTCAAAACATTTATTAATGTTAAACTGCTCAAGCTTCTCCCTGAATTCTATAAATACACTGAATTCATGTGTCAAATCCAAGTGCCTGCAAGTTAAATATTTCCAGATTCTTCTCTTTCCATAAGTGTATTACACTATAAATATGTTGTGGATAAGGATTCAGGGGAATTGGCTTTGCCCAACCCCTAGCTGTATTACCTGGCAGCTCAGTTACAACACATTGGTCGCGTTTTACCTGTGGACCGGGTGGCAGTGGAAGGGAGTGGGGATTCCAGTATTGTCTTAATGGGTTATGTGGCTGGGACTAGTGATGTAGCTATGGGTCTAGAGGCATTGGTATATGCCAAATCTAACATGTTTGCCCTCATGCAAAAGATATGGAATAAGACCAGACAATTGCAAAATGTCACTGGCTTCATGAACTACAGCCCTATGTGGGATAACAAATACTACCCTGAACTGCTACCACTGGACAGCGGGCCTAGGTGGAAAAAATATGGGATAACTTGTCTGAAACATATCTTTTGCCATGGCAAATTATCTTTTACTGAACTACAACAAGAATTCAACGTACAGCACTCTATGCGCTTTTGCTACTTGCAGTTGCAGCATGGTATTAAAATGGAGTTGGAAAAAAGAAGAGAAGAAACTGCGCTAAACTATAATGTGAAAAATAAAAAAAATATTAAATGTATAGTCCCAATGTGAGTAAAGACCAAGTATATCTGTGACGATAAGAAAGCTGCAAACCTGCTGATGAACAAACAGTGATAGAAATTGGAAAAAAGGGGTTGGTTGTGCTAACTGTAATAGTTCTGCACAAAGTATGAACAAAAATAATAATGATGGTTGTGAATTGTCTTAGTGCATATAAATCAGTGAAAACACAAAAAATGCTATAATAATCCAATGAACTAAACCATATAGTGTTAGTATAGAAAATGGGTATTGTGAATAAATAAGTGAACCCACAAAAACACATGTGATAGTCCAATAAGCTGATCATATGATATTAATGGAGCAAATTGATGATGTGAACTTAGTGAGTCCAAAGAGAAAACAGCAAAAAATGAATAACAAATTGGTGTGAAGATGGTATAATTAACTCCAAACTTAAAACACCCATGTGGAAAACAGTCTCTTCCATATATTGTGATTACTTCACAGAAAAAAACGTGTTTGATGTGATCCACCACTGAGAGAAATGCCTGCTTACCGGAACTCGGTGACCCCCCATTACAGAGGATCAAAAACAGCCTATAGATAATACAGCTTAATCTGCTCCAGCCGAATCCAAAGGATGGTAATTCAGGTCAACACACTCACAGATTTGATGGATTCCAATCTCAGAGATCATGCTTGACAGGATCAATCTCACAGCTTGACAATCCAGCAAAGAATGCTTAAAGTGGAGTTCCACCCAAAAATGGAACTTCCACTTTTTGGAATCCCCCCCCCCCTCCAGTGTTACATTTGGCATCTTTCAGGGGGGAAGAGGGAGCAGATACCTGTGTAATGCACTCCTTCTCTTCCAGATATCCCTAGATCTATACCCAAGGCTCCTCCCAGGGGCCCCCTTACTGGGGTCACTGCACTTCTACACAAACAGTCTCCTGCGCTCGGGAGCTTGATCACTTAGTGAACAACCAGAATCTTCCATTGGAATAGGGAATGACCAGGGATCTAGCTGCCGTTCTCATAATTTTTGGTATTCTTGAGAATAAAATGTAAAAGGAAAAGAAGGGCGCACCAACCTAGTGCATTACCAATGGCTAGGTTTAATTGTATAAAACGTAATGAATACTCACAAACCAAGTAAAAAAACAAGCATAAACATCACTCCATCAAAGGGATAGATGCCTCCAAAAGGTCTCCTACTGTAACCAAACAGCCGGAGAGTGCAGACAACATAGATTACAGATATGTCTTATGCGTTGCGAGGGCGAACCCTCTTCCTCAGAGCCAAAAGTAATAGTAACTGTCACTGCACTTCTTCTCCCTTATATAACACACCACAACGTAAAGATTGGGATCCAGCTTCCTCATCCATACCTCCTAGTGTTGTAAAATTTAGCAGTTTTCCAGTAGCCCATCCCCAGATAGCATATTGAAAAATTCTGTTCTAATTAATGTCCATTAATATGATTGTGTATCTGAAAGGTGAATCGCTTCAAGCAGTTGAAAATTGCCCTTTTCAGTGGCTACTTGCAAAGTTCCTCAAACTATAGCGACCAGCTGCAAGTTTACTTAAAACTGATAACTGAGGAATTCTAAATGATTAAACTTTGCTATCCACTTGATAAATAGAGCCTGAATGAGGAAATCCTAGTGAAATTAGTATTACTGAGCCTAAATAAGGAGAACCTAAAGAGGTATTACTGAGCCTACATGAGGAGAACCTAGTATTATTGAACCTAAATAAGGAAAACTTAGACAAGCCAGTGTTACTGAACCTGAATGAGAAGAACCTAGAGAAGCTAGTTCTACTGATCCTCAATGAGGAGAACCTAGAGAAGAGAGTATTGCAAGGCCTCAATGAGGAGAGAACATGTGGAAGCTAGTATTTCTGAGCCTGAATGAGGAGAACCTGGAACAGAGATTAGTACTGTTTCTGTAGCTATAATAGATCTGTAGGTCTAGTAGTTTTATTGTCTGGGCAACTGTGTCTAGAGGATCACAAGCTGAATAGATGGGAAATGAATACACAATGTTTTTTTCTGTGTACAGATTTTATGGCAACCATTCATAAATTATACACAGATGTATGTGAAACAGTTTAATAACATATACATTAAAAATGTTAGTTCCAAGAGATTCCAATAAACCACTCCAAGAGCTTCTTGGAACAGAAGATCTTACAAATGAAGGACCTAGGGAGAAATATTTTCCATAGACAGCTTGTCCAGTAATTCTATGAAAGAAGATAATCAACTTGTATCTTTGGTGCCACATCCACCTACAATGGTAGACTGACCAACTGTACAACATGGCGCAGGCAAGATCCAAACACCCTTAGGCACCTCAAATCAGCAAGCACATACATATGAACACCAAGCAGGATTTTATATCTTTGCTAAATAAAATCTACATTTTACCAAAATGTTACAAACATTGCCCAGTCAGCTTTTGAATATCTTTTTATAACTGTTTAATATGATGCTAAATGACCTTTGCTGTATATGAAGTTCTGAACGGAGACCAGCTGGCGGATCACACATTAGCTGTCATGCAGTAGATGAATATCCTGTTGTAATGTATGTAAAAGTTCATGCACCTGCATGTCTTCATTGAAAGATATAAGTTTTCTAGCGTAAAACGCCAAAGTTCTGTTCAGGGAGACAATATGAAGTTTAGGGGATCACTGAGCTACAGGAAGTCCCTTATGTTTGGCTCCAGGTTTAAATTCAAGAGAGACGTGTACTGTAGTTTCAGTTCTTGTATGTCCTGCAGTAAGTTTTATATATTGCAGAGTATACAATTCTCACAGTTATTTATCATTTTGGCAGCAAGCTGGTCCACACCCAGTAGAAAGGGAAGGCAGATATGATAGTAAAATTCTAATTATTAAATGACCACTGGAACTCACTGAAATTGTATAATAAAAATTACAGTAAAATTAATGTCAACTTCTACTTAATGCAAAGAATTACACTCAGCATACAGATCATTTCTTATTGGCTGATAACATTTTCTGCTCTTTGCCTTGTAAAAAAACATAACATTCTACGTTTGATACTGAAGATAGAGACAATATGCACAGGGCAGACTTCTTTAGCAGTTAGACCTTCGTTTCATAAGCCTAAAGCAATAATAATGATTGTCAATTTATTTCTTGGGGTAATGGCACTTTGGACATCTTTATTGAATAAGCCACTTAAGTTGACTTCTGGGTATGTATTACAGGAAATAAATTGGGCGGCAGGTGGGATCAATAGGCCAACACATTATCATCAATAGTTTTGTGCCAAAAGTAGGCCGTGTGATTTTGTTTTATTAGACCCAAGGGAAAAAGCAATAGTAATCATTCACAGTGCGTCATTCATAGCACGTCATCCATTGCATGTATTCCAAAATATCTACGCCAATGGCCTGGTAGTGTGCAGATGTGTCCTATCCACTGCACAAGCGTTTATTATATATTGTATTCTGGGACACCTTGCACACGGCATTGTGAAGATTCAATGGAGAATAATTCTCTATAAAGGCCTATATGCAGTATAAGTGAGTAATCTACGCTAATGATGATATAATTATGGGAAATAATTATTTATACAGCTAGATATTGGTGGATAATAACTATTAGACTTATTATGCATAGCTCATAATTCTGTATGAAAAAAAAAGTCAATCAAGTAAGGCAAAGCTGTCCTATTCATTTTACTTATTCAATAAACAGCACATGTAGTCTTGTTTTTTTCAGTCTGGATCTCCTCCTTCAGATCTTAATTGGCTCTTGCTGCCATTGGTTCCTTTTTGACATGTAAACATGGCCATTCAGCCTGAGGGCATTTCAGCTCTGCCTGAACACGTGGCTCTAGTTTGACAGCTTCACATAGCTCCAACTCTCGCTGACTGCCCTAGGTCAAAATGGTGACTTCTCAATAATATCTGATGCTGCCTGTTAGATGGTATCAAAGTTACACGTTTTGTGTAAAATGCTCTGTGCAATGACAGAACTTTGACTTAAAACATTGTGTGGGGGGGTTTACTAAAACTGGTGCACACAGAATCTGGTGCAGTTGTACATAGTAACCTATCAACTTCTAGGTTTTATTGTCAAAGTTTAATTGAACAAGCTGAAGTTTGAAGCTGATTGGTTCCCATGCACAGCTGCACCAGATTCTGTTTGCACCAGTTTTAGTAAATCACCCCCACTAAGATGGTGGCAGTTGCCCCATTCATTCTCTTACAGTGTGGAAAACTTTTCACACCTCCAGGCACAGATTATTTTCATCATCTAATGTGTAAGGCATAAGTTGGACATGTCAGCTTCACAAAACCTACACATAATGAACACTGCAATTTATGTGTTAACAAGAGAATTTGTGCACATTTTTACATTCCTTCACAATGAATCACAGTCCTCGCTAAAAACAGTGACAGTACAGAGACTGGCTCACTTCGGCAGCAACACAGTTAAAAGTTTATAGTCGCTGTTGTGGGAAGAATATCTCAGAGACAGATGACAGCTCGCAGGTTTCCCGACATCTCGCAGGTTTCCCGGCAGCTGCAGCATGCACAAATTTCACTGCTGACACAGAGCACTGCCAATCCCCAACTGGCAGTGCCAGCGGAAAGTTGCTTTGAGACATCCAAGTACCTGCCTTAACACTGACTGCCAACTGCAGCACACAATGTGTTAAACCTTCTAAATCTGTCATTCCTGGAGCCTAGACAACAGATAACTGCAGCTATCAAAAGTGAGAGAACTTAGAGAAGAGTCTCAGCCTAATGGAATTAACTCTATGATCACCGGCCAGGTTTCACCTTGTACAGGTACCTCCAACAGAAGAACTTATAGAACAGAACTTATTGCATCTATACAAACTATCACTGTGCACCATCTCAGTTGACAGGAACCTGCTGAAGGCCAGACAGATAGCAGGAACAGCAAAAAATGCCCATCTGGGCACTGACCACTTACCCGGCAGGCCAGAGTAATGAACATGGTATAGGTCTTCCCTATAGGAAATGTAGAGATTCCTCCCAGCCCATAAGTGACTTTCTCATCCAGACACACTGTGTGCTGGGCTGCATCATTATGTCTGAAACCTTCCTTTTCAGCTGAACGGTCTCATGTTCCAGGCTGGGATTCCCTTCTCCACCCCCTTTACAGGCTCTTAACCCTCACGCTTCTGAACCAAATATAGAATCTCCATACCGATCCACTACCAAAAGAACTTTAGATTCTGGATTGCAGATATCTTATATTTATGTCCATTTAACTGTTTAGTGTAACGTGATTGTAGACACTTGTCATGGATAGTGGAGAACTTCAACTAATGTTCAGCTTCACCCGAATGTACAAGATGATCATGTCTTTGACAAAACTTGTCCCAGCCAATTTGGTTTATGTATATAAATTAAGTTACATTGATAGTTAACTATGGCTGCCTGCCTTAGAGCCAACCATTTATAATTAATGTTTAAATAAAGTTTTTGTTGCCTTATTTGTGTTATAGTTTAATCTTATAATGCTGAACTGCAGCTAAATCCAAATTTGAAATTCAGATTTGTGAACTCTTTAGAGCCAACCATTTATAATTAATGTTTAAATAAAGTTTTTGTTGCCTTATTTGTGTTATAGTTTAATCTTATAATGCTGAACTGCAGCTAAATCCAAATTTGAAATTCAGATTTGTGAACTCTTTTACCTGTAAAAGTGTATGCAAAAGCATATTCATGTTGGACATGACCTCCAAACAATATTCTGACCAAGCAGATATTCAGTCTTGTATCATGTCTGTATGCAATGCTATGCATCCAGCATCACCCTTCTTGCGTGGAGAATAATAGGACTTGAGCTGAAAAAAGACAAAATTGGTACCTTCAGGGCCAAGGAGCGTAGAAGGATTTTTTTTATATGCAATAGCCCAAACATACCCTAAATATCTCCTGATCTGATGATAAGCACCATGTTTTTTTTTTTGCTGCAATTATGAGTAGGTATATTGGTAGGTCTGCGTGGAACTGTCATTTCATACCCATAGTTCTTATCTCCTATACACAAGATGAAACTTTGCAAACCTTGATAGATAACCGCTTGTAGGGCCATATATGTTTACTTCCACAGAGAACATGCTGGCAGCTGGAGGGACTATGGTTGCCAAAATCAGATTTAAGACCCTTAGCCCCTCATATTTATCCAAGATATGACCACTTATGCCCCTTATTTTCTTAGTTGTCTCTTTTCTATTGGAAAGAATCATAGAACATATTGCATTTATCTTATATGCCATGGCTTAACAGATATGGTCAAGCCCATGTTTGCTGAAAGGCTGAACAAACTTTGGTAGAGGGTGACAAGATATTGCTGGCTACTGAGCAGATCATTGTCCCAAAGAGTCAGTCCATCCAAAAGTGAGATTTCAGTTCAAAGAGGATATACAGCAGAATGTGGTTCTAGGCAAGCTAGTGGTACCCTCCACTATGATCCTACCCTTTCAAGTCAACACTGCAGTATCTCTGTTGGGTAGACTGACCTCTTAAATGTAGGCTGCAGTCACTACAGTTGACCACACTATCCAGTAGAAGTTCCTGAACAGTTTCAGTGCAACGGGCTGAACAGCATTGGCCAGCATATCCGCATAGTCAGTATTGTCAGCTAGTGTGTTTGGTTCCAGCACTGCCTTTTCTCTGAGCCCATTGATGCTCCAACAACACACATTAGACCAGTGATGGTGAACCTTGGCACCAAAGATGTTTTTTGGAACTACATTTCCCATTATGCTCATGCACTCTCCAGTGTAGTTGTGTATCATGGGAAATGTAGTTCCAAAACATCTGGAGTGACAAGGTTCCCCATTACTGTATTAGACTATGAGAGGGAGGTTGTACAGAAAGTCTGAATATACTCTGATAATTCTGCTAAAGCTGGCTGCATTGCAAAACTGAGGAGAATAAGGTAGGTTGGTTGCAGCATTTCCTGAATAGCTCTAAAATTCATTGATTGATCATTTGTGTTCTTTGGCTTATTCCCATGTCTCCTAGCTAAAATAAAACAATCTATTTTATTATTACTAATAAACAGTCACGCTGAAAAAGAAAGGTGAGTCCCACTTTCCCGGGCCACCGAGCTGATTAATAACTATTACCGTATTTAATAATATTAATAACTATTACCGTATTTAATAATATTAATAACTATTACCGTATTTATCATATAAGTCACGATCTCATCTCTACTAGTTTTGCTACTGTAGTAGCTTCGTCAGGAGATTTTATTCTGTGCACAGAGTATCAACTCGCTGGGGGAGCATAGGTCCAACGTGGAGAGACAATCTCACATGGGGGCCAGGTGTAACAATTTGCCCCAGCGCAGAAAGGAACCTGTGTTTGCTGTATAAAGGTGTTGAAAGGAGAGGGCCCAGGGACTTATCTGGTAATAAACGGCAATTGAGATAAAAGCCACATGCGCAGCTGGAGGTAACCGGTAAGGCTATGCCAGCAGCAAGAGGGTAATTTGGGCAAAGACCGCTTGGCGTTTGGTAGAACCACAAGCGTGTCTCAGGGCCAGGTGTGTATCAGACTGCTTCAGACTCGTCACACTCTCCATCAACTAGTTCCTCTTTCACACTCACTTTGAGATCACTTCTCACATAGAGACATACACCACTACCCCTCTGTTTTACCCTGTAAAAGAGAGCATAGCCAGGAATATTAATAACCCAGTCATGATAAGAATGAAGCCAAGATTCAGCAATACCAATTAGATCATAGTATACATTGTGCTGTAAATTTGAGAAGATTGAACAAGTCATATGAGCGTTAACATGTTATGGTGTTTACAGACTTTGATACTCCAGTGCTGTAAAAATTCCCTTTTGTATACATTGTTTGTTGTATAGTACTTTGCGACTATATCGACAAGTATAATTAGTTTGTGCAATTTTTTTTTCAATAACGTGTTTTTTTTTTAAACTTGATGAGGTGACTCCATCTCTACCTCCTAATCTTTCTCCTGCATTGTCATCCTGGTGGAGACTACAATTGGCTGTGCTGACACACATTATACATGGTCCAAAGCAATGATGTGCTGCAGACACCTTATCAGTTTTGTATCTATTAAAACATAAGATGTAATTAAAGTGTTACTAAGCCTACAACAGTAAAATCAGTCTGTATATGCAGTAAAGCATGCTTGTTATAATATTATTATTATTATTATTATTATTATTATAATACAGAATTGTTATAGCGCCAACAGTTTATGCAGCACTTTAAAATATAAAAGAGAGACAATACAGTTACAATACAATAAAATACAAGAGGATTAAATGGGGCCCTGCTCAGAAGAGCTTACAATTTAATGATGAGAGAGGCTCTGGAGAAATCCTTTAGATGAGTATGGGATGAAGAGACCAGGGAGCTTGAGAGGAGCATAGAGGACGGTTTGCAGTGGCGGCTGGTGCTCAAAATTTTGAGGGGAAGGGGGTGGGGGGCACAAACAAACAAAAAAAAAACATCAAACGCAGCCACTATGCCCATCAAAGGCAGCCACCGTGCCCATCAAACCCGCTGGCTCTGATAGGCACTTCCAAACGCCATCAAACTGCTGTTATTCAGATTGCCAGCGCTCACCAGGGGGCCGGCTATCTGAATAGTGGGCGGCAGTGGCGACAATACATAGAGATTCATGCAATGCATGAATCTCTATGTACTGTACACTTGAGTGACGGCGCAGGGGAGAGAGGGGGTGGCACTCCTGCACCCACTATGAACGCACCGCCGCTGACGGTTTGGGTGATATTTGGAGACAAGATTAGTGATGTAGCTCGGGGCAGAGTTGTGAATGGCTTTGTATGTTGTGGTTAGTATTTGGGATTAGTGAAGAGGGGTGGCAGACACAGAGCGGTTGGCAAGGTGAATAAGTCCAGCAGCAGCATTCATGATAAAGTAGGGGTAGCCTATGGAGAGGTAGGCCAATGAGAAGAGAGTTGCAATAGTCTAGGCCAGTGTTTTTCAACTCCAGTCCTCAAGGCGCCACAACAGGTCATGTTTTCAGGCTTTCCATTATTTTGCACAGTTGATTTGATCAGTTTCACTGCCTTGGTAATTACCACAGCTGTTTCATCTTAGGGAAATCCTAAAAACATGACCTGTTGGGGCACCTTGAGAACTGGAGTTGAGAAACCCTGGTCTAGGCGAGAAATAACAAGTGAATGAGAAGCTTGATGGTTTCATTTGTTAAAAAGGGGCGTATTTTAGAGATGTTTTACGAAGGTGAAGTATACAAGCTTTGACAGTGATTGGATTTGGGACTAAAAGGACAGGTCAGAGTCTAGGATTACATGTAATACCCTGGCACGAGGGGAGGGATTGATGATTGCGTTATTTAATTTGATGGAAAAGTCGTGGAGGGGGGCAGGGGGGAATATTACCAGCTCTGTTTTAGTGAGATTTAGTTTAGGCGCTATTCACACCTTAACTTCTTTTGGGCGTAGGGCGTCCCGCGATTCTGTGTGCACGTGTTTACCGCAATTCGTTGGGCGACAATGACAGCAAAATTGCGGCGTGATTTGGTGCCATTCAAAATAGCGGGGATCATAGGGGCTTCCCGCCATTTAGCGACATTTCCAAATTGTGTGCAGAATTGCGGCGATTCCGCTCACAAAACAGAATTCCAAGGTGTAAATGGAGCCTTAAACAAGTAGTGTGACATCCATGCTGATATGTCAGTTAGACTGAAGAAATTAGGTGAGATGCAGACCAATAGATTTGGGTGTCATCGACGTATAGATGGTTTTGGAAACCGTAGGCGGTTATCAAGTGACCAAGGGAGGAGGTGTAGAAGGAGAAAAGAAGGGGTCCAAGAACAGAGCTTTTGGGGACCCCCACAGACAGGGGCAATGGAGAGGAGGAGACAGAGTTGTAGGGTAGGTAACACTGAAGAAGCGCTGTGATAAGTAGGAGAACCAGGATAGAGCAGAATCATGGAGGCCAAGGGAATAGAGTTTATTGAGAAGGAGCAAGTGTTCAACAGTATCAAAGTCCACAGAGAGGTCAAGCAGTAGGAGTATGGCGTTGTGGCCGTTGGTTTTAGTACTTCCACAGTGAGTACTAACTGCTAAGGGATTCATCCTCTGCATCCTGTCTTATCTGATCCTCCCCTTCTTCCACAGTCCCCAATTTATTTATTTTTAGAGTTTGATTTCTTCTTGGGGGAGTGGGAGAGTGCATGTGATCAGCACAAGGCCAATTGGCACTTTCTAGACAGAGGGTCAGGGGTTCTGAAGCCTCATAGGACAATCAGGGGAGAATGAAAACTCCTACAAACTTTAACCAGACACTGATAGAAGTCACAAGACTGCTATATACTGCTGATGAGAAAAGGAATTTAGAAGTTTTTATTCACGGAAATAATAAGATGTCCATGTTCTGTGTACTGTGGGAGACTAGTTATATTGAATGCAGGGTCCTGGTTTAGTAACACGTTAAGTAAAGCAGGTACATACTCAGATCTGTATCTATATTGTCTTCCTTTAATAGCCTAGCTAAAATCATTTCCGAATAGTGTGTGGAGCAGAGGGGGCAGCCCTCTTAGCTAGCCAGTGGTCTATTGCATATCACAATGCTCTCTTTCTAACCCTGCAAATATGCTTACAGGAGGTCAGAGGACATGAATATCCATGTGCTGCTATTTGACTGCTAACCAGCATTTGAGGGAGTGAAAAGGCGTCTAAGGAATCAGAAGTTCAGCAATCTTGTTGCTCATCAGGCGGGTAAGTACTGTTCCCATGGTTGAATGGGTGTCAAGGGATGGATTAAATTGTGCACACATAGGATGCTTTCTTCTATGAGGGAAAGGTTTTTTTTCCCTGCAATTCTGTTTTTGCAAGAAGCAAAACTTTTTGGTGTAAACATTACTCAACTTTTCACTATTAACATGCTGATAATCGTCTTCCTTATATTTGTGTCTTGTACCCCCTCAAATGATCATGTGGTGTAGTGCATATGCTGCTTGTCCCTGCTTTGGAAATATGCTTTCAGTGATTTATGTGGCTGTTAATAACACATACTCTGTATATTATCCCTACAGCTAGACAATCTCTTATCAGAGCTCATTTTTCTCAGACTATCTGTTTCCATTGTCCTGATTGTGGGATAATGGAGGGGACCCTTATGATCCTAAATTATATAAATGACAATTTGGGAGTAATTACTAATAGTCTCTAGCCATTGTAAAATGGAATCAAAATAACGTGTGATGTAAATACATATTTTAAGGCAATTATAATAATTTGCTGAAATGTTGGATATGACAGTTTTACATGTCCTAGATCATATTTCATATACAGATGTGCAGAGGTTTTCCCCATCTGTATTTTAGACAGCACAGTCAGCCCTAACTGCTGAGTTTAAAATGAAAAAAATAAAGAAATCAGCACAAGGGATACTACTTACCCTTAAGGTGATATGTCCCTTTTGGCACTGTGTCCTGGTTTAGCAGGAATTTTCTTCCTCCAATGCCACCCCACCTCCACCGCTATAATATTCTGATGCGGCAGGGTTAATTGAACTGAGGGAGATGTGACAGGCACTTATCAAGAGTGCCCGACTATGCCCAGCCTTTCCACCTAGCTCCTCAATTCAAAGAAGCTACAGCTTTTAAAAATGAAGCACAATCTATGAATGGAGGGAGAAGGCCTTCCAATCATTTGCCCATCCTCCATTAGATCACATTTCATTCTTAGCCTGCCATAGCTCTTTCAGTTCTATAAACCCTCCGCTGCACAGGAAGATTATGATGGTGGGGCGCATTGGATTAGGACGTTTTCTGCTAAGATACACAGGGGACTCTTCAAATTGAAGGTAAGTTATGTCCCTTGTTTGTTTTTTTTGTTTTTTTCTAAACTTGGGCTTTAAATGATCACAAATGCAAAAACCAGCCTGCGATGGATTATTTTGGACTACTATTATTTTTCCTCAAAGTAAAGGGTGAAACCTGGTATGTCTTTGCAGGTCACAAACATTTAGACTATGCACCTATGATTGTTTATATTTATGCCACAAACAGTTGCTTTTTACCACCATATTACATCTGTGGGTATCTTTAGACTTGGGAACTGCTAACCACTAACCACTGTGTAGTACTGCTAAACAGTTAGCACAGCCTTCATATGTAATGTAATTCCAACCTCTCAGAAACCAAGCAATGTACTAACCACAAGTTTAATCAATCACTAAAATTATGTCAATTGTGAAGTCAAAACTAAGCAATAAATTGACAGTTTCAAGGCAGTTTTTTGCAGGATCAAATTGACGTGGTATTAAAAAAAAAAAAAAAAAAACATGGCAATTTCAACAAAAGTGATTGCATTTTTCTGTTGTTTATTTGGGGCAATTTCACATTTCTTGTACTCCATAGAAACCAATATTTCTTTATTGTCCATTGATGGAGACAGGATTGGTTGTCTTATGCCGCGTACACACGATCAGTCCATCCGATGAGAACGGACCGATTGGCCGTTTTCATCAGTTAACCGATGAAGCTGACTGATGGTCTGTCGTGCCTACACACCATCGGTTAAAAAAAACATTGTGTCAGAACGCGGTGACGTAAAACACAACGACGTGCTGAAAAAAAACGAAGTCCAATGCTTCCAAGCATGTGTCGACTTGATTCTGAGCATGCATGGATTTTTAACCGATGGTCGTGCCTACTAACGATCTGTTTTATCCTATCGGTTAGGAATCCATCGGTTAATTTTAAAACAAGTTGCATTTTTTTTAACCGATGGTTAACTAACCGATGGCGCCCACACACGATCGTTTTTGACCGATGAAAACGGTCCATCAGACCATTCTCATCGGTTTAACCGATCGTGTGTACGCGGCATTAGGCCCCTTTCACTCGTGCAGACCGTATGTCCGCTTTTTTATCCATCCGTTTGCGGATGAAAAAGGGACATACATTGGTCCCTATGAGATCGCGGATGTCAGCGGATGAACATCCGCTGACACCGGATCTCGTCCGCCTCCGCAAAGATCCGATTCTGCAGATGGAAGAAAACATTGTTTTTCTTTCTGTCATCGGATCGAATGAACACGGACATACGGTCTGTGTTCAATTGACTCCAATAAGATTCATCATCTACTAGTTTCCCTATTGTTTGCCCACCATCAGTTGGACTGCTTTTGGACTTCCCACACATGCAAGACTTTCTACTGACTTGTGACAATAAAGAAAATATGATTTTTTTGCTTACTTTTAAGGTTAGATGAGGTCCAGGAATGTATCCCTGGATCCCAGAAGGATGCCGGCATGTCCTAATACAAATCCAGAGAGCAGACAAATGTGTATGAAAAATGACCACTACTCAAGACCAGTCTGTGTGGATTAACAGTGAAGAGCCGTCTCCGCCTACATATCTCTGCTGGACCACGCCCCACTGACGCGTTTTATCCCACTGACTAGGGCTTAGTCTTGGGGTGGGAGCTTGAAGCAGGATGGTCTAGCAGAGACATGTAGGCTGAGGCTACACTGTTTATTCATAGATGCTGGTTGAGAGTAGTGGCGATCATTCTTACACATTTGTCCAGTATTTACAGTAATACTGTGCTGTGTCTGTACATTAACTTAAAAAAAAAAAACAGAATACACGGTAGGTACAAAAAATAAATTTTTATGGTTTACATTTTTGACAAAAAAAATGGAATTGAAAATTTGATTGTCCTATCAAATTGCTACATATGTGGCCAGCATAAGGAACATTTTCCAACATTTCACTTCAAAAGACGTTGATCATTAGATTGATTTCTCTTGAGCATGAACAAACATACTAGAGATGCAACAACATTTTGGTGGCTAAAACATATCGGACGAAAATGGTGATAGAGAAAAAAGGTGCTGATTATGGCGCAGAAGACACACACAATTTTACTGCAATTTTTCCACAATTTTACTATGCTTATAGTGTGTTTTTCATAGGTCATGTGACTCAAAAACGTAACATGGGTGCATTGCGTTTTGGATGCATTTCAACGGGTAGGTGCACCAAAAATGCAGCAAGCAATATTTGTAACACAATGGAAGTGTAAAGACATTGTGACGCTATGCGAGGTGCGATACATGATCATAGGTACATTTCACCTCGCATACGTTCTATCATGAGAGACTGAACCGGAATCCATTCCGGGTTTTACAGTCTCTGGGCCTGGCTAGGATTCCGGTCCGGATGTTTGGGTCCACTGGAGTCCACAATCAGCTGGACTTTAAATGTCCAGGAAGAGAGCACAACAGGGCTCTGGCTTGAAACTCAGGAAGGGACCTGAGTGAGGGGAGCGCTGAGTGCTGGACTAAAAGGTTTGCTTTACTACATGTTTTGTGGGTGTCAGGGACTAGACCCACACTGTATAGAGAGGAGATCCTGTTTGTTTAGTTTAGCGCCGGACGGCAAGGATTTAATTTATTGTTTTGTTTATTTTAATCTGCAAACCGTGTATAAATAAAATCTGGCATCCGCCAGACTTAAAAGAAAGTGCCTGCTTACAGACTGTGATTTCAGAAAAGGTGATCCCCACGAGCTAATCCCTCACAACATACATAGAATTTAAAGTGATGCATTTTTCTTGAGCTTTTCTTGCTTTAATGGTGCCAATAATGGGCGACAATAAATTCATATTCATGATTTTAATAAAAAAGTCGAATATAACACAATTGTATATATAAATATATACATTTAAAAAAAATCAGGTTCGGCCAAGTGCATCCTAAATTTTCGGTTTTGGCTCCAAAATTTCAATTTGTGGCTCCTCTAAAACATACTGTACATGGATCGCAATTCGCCAGGTCCCTACTAAACCAGCCAAATTCTGATCCATGTATGGCCAGCTTAAGAAACCCTTTATGAGAGAACTGCTAATAGGGGCCATTAGTGAGCTTATCTCTTTTAGTCTAGTTGAGTCAGTGAAAGGGTCATAAAAGTTATTTATTGACAATAAAGCTGTCACTGACCATACTGGCACGTTCTTCTCAGTATGTAAAGCTATTTCTGTTTAGTTCGTGGTTATTTAAAATAAACTAAAACTGCCAGTAAGGTAGCAGTTCTATTATCATGTATCAACACCTTTTTTAAATAGGCAATGAAATAGAGATACAGACAACACAACTAGACGTGTCAGGATAATATAAACTGCATCTGTATATAAATTTGAGCTGTACTTAAATGTTAAATAATATATAAACCCAACATTTCATATTTCTGATACGTGCCTGCTGTACAATATACATGTATAAAAATAGTTCTATTTGAATTGCTTCATTTGCGTGACATTCCTGGTGTTCCTGCCAGTCCCTCTGCTTTCCTATCAAAAACTGTCCACACTAGGTATGAGAACACAGCATGTTCAGTTCTCTAGTTGTGCTGAGAACTCTGCCTGCTTTCTTTCATTGATAAGGCTTGTCCTGCTGACACAACCCCCCTGCAAATGTATTCACTGGTGAGACCAGTGTAGTGCTGTTTCCCCTCCCCCAGCTCCCTTAGCTCCTTATGTAGCTGAGAACAAAGGTGATCATTAAAAAAAAAATGGAAAACATTTATAATGTGTGTGTGTGTGTATGTATGTGTATATATATATATATATATATATATATATATATATATATATATATATATATATATATATATATATATATATATATATATATATACATACACACACGTTTTTCCTTTTATTTCTATTTTCAACTGAATGGGTTGTTTTGAGAGTTCAAACATATTTTAACCACTTCAATACCAGGCACTTACACCCCATTCCTGTCCAAGCCAATTTTCAGCATTCTGCGCAGTCGCTGATTAAATGACAATTGCGCAGTCATGCTACACTGTACCCAAACAGAATTGTTATCATTTTGTTCCCACAATTAGAAATTTCTGTTGGTGGTATCTGATCACCTCTGCAGTTTAAATTTTTTGCTATACAAATAAAAAAAGGACACTGAAAGGCTGCAATGATGGGTACTTATGGGTGGCATTGATAGGCAGCACTGATGGGCACTAATATGTGGCACTAATGCATATGCCTGGTGGCACTGGTAGGAATTTTGGGTGGGCACTGATTGGCAGCTGCCTAGGCATTGATTGGCAGCTGCCTTGGCACATATTGGCATTTCCCTGGTGGTCCAGTGTGGATGCCTATTCCTGGTGGTCCTCGGTGGCATACTGGTGGTCCTGGGCGGGCATCCGAGAGGGGCTACACTGGTTAACTATCAGCACAGACCCCCCTGTCAGGAGAGCAGCCAATCGGCTCACGTCTGTCAGATGCGAGTGAGGAAAATCCGATCAACGGTTCTTCCTGTTTACATTGTGATCAGCGGTGGCTGTTATCCTGCTGGACGTCATATGATGTCCAGTCAGCATAACTGAACCACCGCCCAGCTGTCATTTTGCTGTAGGCTGGGCGGGAAGTGGTTAAAGGCTAAGCTCACTGTTTCTAAAAAATATATATATATATAAATGTTATAAATGCACATGATTTTGCAGGTAAAAAAGTGCCTTTATCATTTTTTTTATACTGCAGCCTGCAAAGCATTGCAACCGTGATCAAAGGATCACGGGTGCAATGCCAGGCTCTTGCAGACACTCAGTACAACTGTGTCTACACCTCCATACAAGCAGACAGTGTTACCGAAGAGCAAGACAAGTCTATACACTATGAGTACGCTTACTAGTGCCCTACAAGCCATCTGGCGCAGTGGCAGATGGGACTTGCAGTTCATTCATTCTTAGAACTGTGAATGAATGACGTGGCTGTGTGGGTAATGCCCACACAGCCACACTATTTTCTTAAATGTGACAGCATAGAGAGGATCCCCTGCCCTCTGTCACAGGGGGGGGGGGGGGGGATGTGGGAACAACTGCTCCAAATAACTTATTACATGGTAAACCTTAAATATGGGTGTAACATATTACAAAATGGTCAACTCAACCTTTAACTCTTTTCGATAAAACATTTATACCTAGATTCAGGTACGTTGCCGCAACTTTGCGGCGGCGTAGCTTAAGGCATTTAAGCTACGCCGCCGTAAGTTAGCGAGGCAAGTACATGCTTCACAATGTACTTGCCTGCTATGTTACGGCGGCGTAGCCTAAAGCGGGCAGGCGTAAGGGCGCCAAATTCAAATGTGTGTAAGGGGGGCGTGTTTTATGTTAATAAGGCTTGACCTTACGTTTTTGATGTTTTTTTTACTGCACATGTGCCGGGCGCCTACATTTCCCAGCGTGCATTGCGGCTAAGTACGCCGCACGGGCCTATTGATTTTGACGTGGACGTAAACTACGTAAATCCCAATTCACGGACGACTTGCGCAAACAACATAAAAATTTTGACGCGGGAACGGCGGCCATACTTAACATTACTATTCCAACTAGTGCCTAGCTCTAACTTTAGGCGGCCTAACTCTAACGTAAACGGCGTAAAAGTACTGCGTCGGCCGGGCGTACGTTCGTGAATCGGCATATCTACTCATTTACATATTCTACGCCGACCGCAATGGAAGCGCCACCTAGCGGCCATCTGAAATATTGCAATCTAAGATAGGACGGCACAAGCCATCGTATCTTAGATATGTTTAAGTGTATCTCTGTTTGAGCATACACTTAAACATAAGTCGGCGTAGATTCTACTGATAAGCCGGCCTAACTCTTACTTAATCTACCTATTACTTTATAGGGGAACAATACTTTCATATAAAATCTCTCACTGTCTATACCTCTTTTACATAGAAATTACCTTGGTCAGTGCAGGGTGGTTGTCTGATCCTCCGCTAAGCTGGTAGGGTGGTCCTGTACATGTGCATCATATTCTTCATGGGACTTGATGGAAAAGCTGTCTCCCTGCCGGCTTTCAAGTAGATGACTATTTTGTTATGGACTTATTCACCTAAGTACAGTGCTGCGGAAAGAGGACATTAGCATCTCTTGGCACTCATTGGGGATCATTTAACCTAAAAGGGAAGCTGAGCTGGAACTTGGGGTGGTTGAGTTTTTGAAGTACTACATTTAAAAGTAGTTTTTTTTATTTTTTATTTTAAAATGACATGAGCAAGGTTGTTTTTTTATATAATATACTGAAACCTGCAATTTAACTTCAAAATCTATGAAATAATGACTACCCTGAACTTGAGATGGTTATTGACTGGACCATTGGGAGTTGGGCATTCTCCGCTGTGTGTTGTTTTTTTTCTTTAGAAGCTCTGAGTTTGTTTGCTGTGTATTGTTTGTGTTTCTGTAGAAGTCAATTCCTCCTTATTTAATACAGAGTCCAACCTAGGTCTGTTAGACCCATCAGGCACTGGGGCAGATTTGAAGAACACTTGATTGAATGACTCTTTTAATTTTAGTTCAGTTTGTGCTCCTTCAGGCTGAATTTGGAACAGTGTGTGGGATTTCTTTCCATTCATATAGCAGTGCTAAACAATTTTTAGTGTACATAAATGGATGTCAAGCAATCTATATTTAAGGCAAGAATTTCCATAGGATGTGCAGCCAAGCACAATACTGTAAGGAGCAGTACTGGCTGCTTCATCTGGTTGGAAATCTATCGGATAAGCGAGTAACATGCCAGCACTCTTATACTGATGTATGGAAATAGCAGACGGGCTTGGCTTGCTGTAATGAACATTTTCCCATTGGTTAATTAGGATACCAGAATAGTGCCACCTTGTGTGAGTGAAGGTCAATGAAGGCCACATCAAGTCTCAAACACATCACCACTCTGGTGTCCATTTGTAGAGTTAGGTGGCCTCATGTAGTTAAGTGGCTACATGTGTGATCAGCTGACTCTAATCGAAAACATTTTTGTTTTAATACTTATTACTGAGATACTATCAGCTTATTTTAAAGCCAAGATTACCTAAATACCACTAATTGCAAGCTAGTTTTCCAACCTCAATTTGCAGTATGTATTGAATTTCACAGTAAGTACATACCACGTGGAAAATGTATGTTCTAATTTATACATTACAATAGTGTTTCTTACTTTTAGGTCTGTGAGAGTATTTTCCTTTTTCAGCTGCATTCCCTCTCCTTGAAGCAGAACTGTGTCCAAGCAATGGATTCTCTAATATTTGCAAATTCTTATCACGCTTAAGGTTACAGGATTTTCAAAATAATATCGGGGACACCCCACTAACTATGCCTATGTTTAGCTGCTTGCCGACCAGCCCCTGTCATTATACTGCAGTAGGTTGGCTCTCCTGGGTAAATTGTCGTAGGTGTACGTTGGCCACTTTGAAAAATCTCTAGGGGGCCGCAACGCCAGAGCCGATGCGCTTGTCCGGCGGTCGCAATGTCCACCGGCCACCCGCGTTTGCTCCTCATAGAGACAGAACGGGGATCTGTCAATGTAAACAGATATTGCACCAGAGTCCAGGACTCTCCCTCCTGATTGGCTGAGACACACAGAGGGCACCACTGGCTCCCGCTGCTGTTATCAGTGAGCGAATGAGATGAGAGACCGGTTAGAGACCTATTTTGTGGTACAAGGTGCAGAATTTTCTTCTTAAAATACACCAAATTTCTCTTGATATTGAAAACCATCTCCTATTGGGTGAATCAAAACCGCTGAAAGCAAAAAAACAATTGGCAGAAATTAATAAATTGTGAAAAAAACGGTGTGAGGTCTATACCCGCCCAGGAAACCCCTACACCAAAATTTGTAAAAAAAAAAAAAAAAAGTGTGTGGTGTCCCCCCCAAAATCTAAACCAGAGACTTATCCAAGCATGCAGCCTGGCAGGTCAGGAAAGAGAGGGGACAAGTGTGTTCCCCCCCTCCCCCGGAACCATACCAGGTTGCATGCCCCCAAACCACCCCCAAAGCACCTTGTTCCTATGTTTGTGGGAAAAAAGGCCTCTTCCCCAGAAGAGGTCATTGATCAGCATGCCCCTGGCCGACAATGTCAAAAGGGGTGGGATCACCTGGTGACCCTGACCCTTCATTATTTAAGAACTGGCAGACGGTGAGGGCCTTTGGCTCAAGCAGACCTTTTTTTGGTTAGTGGTGGTGGTGGCTGGCATCATGATTGATGATGGATCTACACTGGGGGACATTTTGTTTATTTTTTAAATAAAGGACATGTCAAAAGCTGTCTAATGTATTTTTTTACACTACACATTTTATTTTGGGTGAATGAGTAGGGGTATTATGTACCCCTACTCATTCATATGGGGGGGATCATATGGGGGGGATCCCTTATTAAAGAAGGCTTCCAGATTTTGATAAGCCCCCTACCTGCAGGTCCCCACAACCACCGGCCAGGGTTGTGGGGAAGAGGCCCTTGCCCCCTTCAACATCGGGGTAAGGTGCTAGGGGCGCAGCACCCCCCCCCCCCATGTTGAGGGCATGCGGCCTGGTATGGTTGGGGAGGAGGATTGTGTAACGTTGGTAAAAATAAAGAACCCTGATGGGTTTTACTTCCTCTTTATTCCCCTGCAAAGTAAAAGCGTAATGGGCTAGTATGCAATGCATACTAGCCCACTATGTGTCACTTGCCTGCAAACGAAGCCTGCAATGTCCCCGCTGGTGGAAGTATCCATCTTCACTCCTCTTCCCTCCGGGGCCGCTGACTCTGGCTCTGTGACTGGCTGGAGCAGCGTGACGCTACTCCCAAGCATGTGCGCGGGAGCCGCCAGTCACGGCACACCCTGGAGAAGTAAAGGCATGGAGGGCCATTTCTTCCCTGCGCAAGCGCCAATGACATCATCGGCACACTGCAAGGCAAATATCTCCTTAACGGCGCACGTTTAGGAGATATTTTTAGTACATTTAGGTAAGCCTTATTATAGGCTTACCTATAGGTAATAACAGGTCAGGGGGTTGTACAACCACTTTAACACAGGGATAGTTTTATTGTGCCCCTCAACCAATACAGGGGACACGTGATCATTTTTTATTTTTTTTTCTTATTACAATAGACCTGAAGTTTGCATCACCCGAGAAGTAATTCCTCCAGAAGTGGGAACTTATTCATGTGTACTGCAAGACATCAGATAAAATTATCTTAGAAGGTACTCAGGCTCATCGCTTTCTTAGCATCCAAAGATGTTTGGATTGATGCCAGCAAATTGTGCGATGCCTATTACCTCTTGTCCTTCTGGCTTATTTAATCACTTCATGCTGTGATGAGTAAATTCACAGCTTTCTCATCCAATCCCAGAGCAATCCATCCTGATTACACAACGTTCTGGATAAGAGCTATGTACTTGTCACACATGTACAGGCCAATGGGGGGTTATACCCCCGCTCCTACTGGGCATCTGCCAAGTCGCTGACCTCGGCATGAACCGGCCCATTTGGTAGGTGATGTGTGCGCTGTCATTACATGTGTACAAACACAGAAGCAAATTGGTATAAGTTATATGTGGGACGCCTGCCAGCACAGGATTCTCTGCCAACTGGGAGAGAGGAAAGCGTGAATCAGAGCGAGCTATGAATACATATGCTGAACATTCTATTCATGCTTTACGTTCCTCGCTGGAGTATTCTGCTGCCTAGTGGAATATAGTACAGTGTTTTTTTTTTATTTTTTATTTTTTATTCTTTGTGAGGAAGTTTGAATCTATCATTACAATTCAAATTCCTGCCTTAGAGAATATGTTGTTAGTTGTACTAACTGATGTCAACTGTATTCAGCAGCCTATTTGTATATAGCAGTACTGAGGTTAGAACAGTCTCCCATTCTCTACACAGGAGGAGTCCAACTGAGACCCTCTTTTGATCATTTTTTTTTATTTTAACAGGTAGAAAAACTTCTTTAACTACTTGCCTACAGGCCACTTTTACCCCCTTCATGCCAAGGCCAATTATTGGCTTTCAGCACTGTCACAATTTTTGAAAAAAAAAATAAAAAATTTTCTGTTATGAATTTTTGTAAATAGGTAATTGTTCTCCTTGCTGATGTAGCTGCACTGAAGGGCGCTGATGAGGAGGCACTATTATTCAGCACTGATAGCAGGGTGGCCAACTGCCAGTAAATTTACTGACAGTTTGTAAAAATCTGTGATTTTTTTACAACTGCCAGTAAATATCAGGGGCTGGTAATTTCATGCTGTGTTGACTTTCTAAGTGTAAGCAATGTTGTATCCTGACCTAGGCCAACAAGGCCCAAGCCTAGGGCAGCACTTTGCAGGGGGGCAGCACGGAAAGAGTCCCCGCCGGCTTGCGCTACACTGTTGGTGTAACGCAAGCTGCTTCTAATTTCGACTGTCCTATCATCCTGGACCACAAACCTTCGTCACTGTGCTATATGTTTTCTGCTGCACCACTGGCATGGTTATATCTTCTCAGTCCTCTCCATAAAATTATCAGAAATTTGTGCTTAAAGTATAACTATAGGAAACACTTTTTTTTTTCCATTTTGGATAGAGTGAGGGAGGGTTATAGCCCCTGTCAGTTTATTTTTTACCATCCCTGACCCATTGCAAAGATTTCCCTTCACTTCCTGCCCCATAGCCAAACAGGAAGTGAGAGGAAATCTATGCAAATTTAGGGAATCCAATGCCCACCGCCCCCCCAGGCCCTAAGAACTAGTGCCGCCACTCCAATTTTTTGGGGGGCAGGTCTTAATCAGAAAGGGTTGTGGCCTTGACAGGAAGGGGTGGGTCATATTTAAATTAGGGGGTGCACGAGTTTAGTCTGGCCTAGGGCAACACAAAACCTAAATTCACTACTGAGTGAAAGTCAAGCAAATTACTCTGTTATAAGTATTGTCAGTGTTTCCATATCATCTTTATACTGGAGTCAAAAAACACTCCAGTGATGGCTGCATGGTATTTTTCAGTATGGGTCGATTATAATAACCTTGCACCATGACTGCATAACGTGTTTTGAAGATTGAAGTCCTGCATTGGAGGCTTGTGTGACAGGGTGAAAACCAGTGATGGCCTGTCCACTGGGGGGCGCAGTGGAGGGGGATCGCCGCCTTTACAACAGTCTCCCGTGTGTCGGGTGGCATTAGTTTGTCCAGGTTGGACAAGTGTCACTTAGGGTCAGATTTGTCCGCCACAATGTTGCAGTCCCGCTAAAAATCGCTGATCCCCAACATTACTAGTAAAAACAATAATAAAAAAAAAAAGTCCCTAAATCTTTTCCCCATTTTGAAGATGCTATAACTTTTGCGCAAACCAATCAATATACACTTATTTTCTTATAAGAAATAATGGAAACTCAGATGATTCGTTCCACAAACATTTATTCATATGTCGTTCAGTTTATAGTCCATACAAAAAGATTATAGCAGTGTGATAAGTTGTGTAACCATAAAA
This sequence comes from Rana temporaria, assembly GCF_905171775.1. Taxonomy (NCBI): domain Eukaryota; kingdom Metazoa; phylum Chordata; class Amphibia; order Anura; family Ranidae; genus Rana; species Rana temporaria. Next base: position 145,932,315 of record NC_053499.1, read on the forward strand.
TGTCCATCCACAAATGGCAGCCTCCCCAAGGGGACTAGAAGCAAAATCCAGCAGGAGCTACAGAGTATAAAAGAGAAGAGAGACACCTCCAAGTGTAGCAATATGGTTACATTTAATGAAGGTACAACATTTAGAAACTCACATGGTTGATGATTAAAATACATCCAAGTATGCAGGCATCTGGGGTAAAGCGATCCACATAGACGGTCCTCCTCACCACCGGCTCTCACCGATATTAGTCTGCAATCGTGACCGGGAAGACTACCCTGCAGTAGAGCGATCTGAAAGCTTTACACTGGATGCCTGCATACTTGGATGTGCCTGTTTTAATCATCAACCATGTGAGTTTCTAAATGTTGTACCTCCATTAAATATAACCATATTGCTACACTTAGAGGCGCCTCTCTTCTATTTTTTACTCAGTTGTGACATGACACTACTCTTATATCAAGACATCGCTTGTATATGAAGTCAAAATGTATTTAAAAATTTAGCTTGTCTTGCAAAACGCTCTCAAACCAAGGTTTTACTGTATATTATTTTAAGTTTTGACCATAAATACACTTTAATGTAAGTACTGTAATACAAATAAAATACTTGAAACAAACATACATACATGCATACAATCTTGTAGTGAGTAGAAAAAAATAACACACTGGTAAAGATGTGATCTCAGTAACAATTTTCTTATTACTCCAATGACTCCAAGATATGAAAGATTGCAAACTCGTCTGTCAGGCCCTGGCTTATTCCTTCAGATGTGTCAGCTCTGAGGCCACTCACAGGAGACGGCATACCATTAAATTAAGCGTAAACACTTGGAAGTTTAATAGCAGCAAACTGCTTACTGACAGTCGTCACTTGGGTACCAGGAGCTGGAAACATTGTGATTTTCAGGAGGAGAAGACGATTAACACGCCAGAACAAGCAACTGAAAATAGATTGAGGTATCTGACGGAAGATAAAGAGATCATTCTGTACTACAACAGGTTTCATATTCCCCAGATACAAAATGTCAACATCAAACCAATGTGTAATTACTGAAAGCTTTAACTTGACAACATCTCAAAGATCCTTTGTGCTTTACAATTTGTTTCCTAAAAAGGGTTGAAGGTGGAGGTCAGTGACAGGCTGAGAAGAAGCTGTAATATTTTTATCTGACAAGGATATCATCTTCAGATCACCATTGTATGGGGATAATATGATCAAGTGACAATCTAGACTGATGACTCTCCTACCTATATCTATGTGGGGTGACATTTCCATTATGTGTTTATAACTGATAAATTGATGGACCCACTGAGGTTTAGAAAAAAATAATTCTGACCATATTATTTATGGCCATATACGTTCTACTTATTTAACACTGATATAGCTCTGACATAAAGGGGCAGATCCACAAAGGTATTACGCTGGCGTATCTCTTGATACCCCGCGTAATTTCAAATTTTGCGCGTCGTATCTTTGTTTTGTATCCACAACAAGATACGACGGCATCTCGGCTAGATCCGACAGGTGTACGTCTTAGTACGCCGTCGGATCTAAGCTGCAATTTTTCGGCGGCCGCTAGGTGGCGTTTCCGTCAAATTCCGCTACGAGTATGCAAATTAGCTATTTACGGCGATCCACGAACGTCCGTCTGGCCAGCGCATTTTTTTACGTCGTTTGCGTTCGGCTTTTTCCGGCGTATAGTTAAAGCTGCTGTTATGAGGCGTACTCAATGTTAAGTATGGCCGTCATTCCCGCGTAGAAATTAGAAATTTTTACGTCGTTCGCGAATAGGGATTTGCGTAGAATGACGTCACCGTCGGAAGCATTGGCTTGTTCCGTGTTAATTTCGAGCATTAACCCGGAACCCCACAGACGGCGCATGCGCAGTTAAAAAAAATGTTGTTTACGTTGGGTCACGACGTATTAACATAAAACACGCCCCCATTACATCCATTTGAATTCCGCGCCCTTACGCCGCCAAAGATACACTACGCCGCCGTAATTTGCAGCGCAAATTCTTTGAGGATTAAAAAAAAAGTTACGGCGGCGTAGTGTATCTTAGATACGCTGCGCCCGGCGGAAGATTACGCGAAGGTACGTGGATGTGCCCCACAGTATTCCTCAGTTTTATATGGGAAGTACTGAGTCACATTACAGTCTTTGCACCAGAGGAGCTTACACTCTAATGTCCCACCAAGGTCACACACTATTATACATTTATATAGCTCTGACATATAACAATGTGGTGTACAAAAAACATTGAGCCACATTGATACAACATTTATATACTGTAGCTCTGACATATTCCATAGTGTTGTACAAATGACACTGAGCCAATCACATTAGGTTCTGCACCAGAGGAGCTTACACTCTCTCTCCAAAATACACAAAGAGTAGCATGTTAAATGGGGGATCACCGCATTGCTCTCTCCCATCTCAAGGTGTATGTCTAGCTAGTAAGCAATAAAAACATAAATTAATATCTTCACTCGCTATTAAGTTGTGTTTTAATGCTTTATTGTTTTGAAACACCATTTTCTGGCTTTTTTTATTTAAAAAGTCTATTAGTGGTCCCGCGACACATACTCTTTTTCCTATTTGATCCTACCATACATCTTTCTTCTGAACTACCAGTTCACCTATGAACTATGAGCTTCACTGAATCACCTAAACAACTAAATGTGTTGCAAATTTGAGGAAATACGTAATACAAATTTATGGAGCCGCAGAGCCACATGGCATCAATTGCAGAGACGTAAACATGGATTAGAGTAAGTTAAATATGATGTAAACTCTGGATTCTTCGGCAGATCTTGGATCAATCAATGCTAGCGAGACTCGGGTATTGTTTCCATGTTACCATTTATTCCTTTCTGGGTCTCTTCTTTGGGAATTGGTTTTGACCACAATACTGTGGTTGATGGTTTGAGTCACTAAAGACACTTTAAAAATTGTTTGACTCTGCAACACAAAGTCCAGAGCGACACAGTGTGAATGTTTTGGCTTGGTTTGTTTCATGAATAGTTGTCATATTTTGTATAATTGTGTAGAGGTGGGTAATATCAGAATACGTTTGTCACCAGAAATATCAACAAGTATTGTAGGGCTTCTTTAATAAATCACTCAAAGAGCAAATCTGACCAGCCAGATTCAAGAGTACTAAATTAGGTTAGTGGCAACTTAATTATGATTGTTTCCTATTAGTTACTGAAGACAGTTTTTCGTTTCTATTGGAAAGAGTAGAGGGAAATCTTTGGAGATGCTTGTTCTGGTGACATCTAACTTAAGATGGCAATTTTATGCAACTTGTTTTGTGCACTGGTCCAAATCAATTGATGGAGGGGGGATTATGGTTTGGGGTTGTTTTTCAAGTGTTGGGCTTGGCCAGTTGGTTGCAGTGAAGGGAACTCTTAAAGTGGACCTTCAGTCATTTTTTCAACTTCCCAGCTATTAAATGTTCTGCTCTTGTTGTTTTAACTTTGGATAGTAAGGCCTGGTTCACACTGATGCTTTGCAAATTTAGCGTGATTTTGACCCGATTGCGTTGCAAATCTTCTTTGCAAATTAATTACGTGCTGTTGCAAATTAACTGCGATTCTACTGGAATTAGTTGTCATTTTGGGAGGTGATTGAGATTTTATGTCTGGCCAATGGAACCCAGTGTTATGCTGACGTAAAAAAATCTGCGCTTTTTTTTTACGTGCGTTCGGCTTTTTCCGGCGGATAGTTACCCCTGGGTCTATGAGGCGCAGCCAATGTTAAGTATGGCCGTCGTTCCCGCGTCGCGATTTAAAAACTTTACGTTGTTTGCGTAACTCGTCCGTGAATGGGGCTGGACGACATTTACGTTCACGTCAAAACCAATGACATCCTTGCGACATCATTTACCGCAATGCACGTCGGAAAATTTTAGGGACGGCGCATGCGCAGTACGTTCGGCACGGAAACGCGCCTAATTTAAATGATCCACGCCCCCTACCCAGATCATTTGAATTAGGCGGGCTTGCGCTGGGCGATTTACGCTACGCCGCCGCAACTTTACAGGCAAGTGCTTTGTGAATCAGGCACTTGCCCGTAAAACTTGCGGCGGCGTAACGTAAATGTCATACGTTACGCCGCTGCAGTTTTGCACAAAACTACGTGAATCTGGCCCAGTAACTTCAAGTGATTTGATTTCTATATGGATAAGGATTTGGAATTATTGGTTTGTGCTGTTCCATAGGTCTTGACGCAGGTGGATATTGGTTTGTCAGGGATGGTATTTGATTGTTGAGTTGTGGTGGTCTGTTTTGTTGTGTCGCGTGGTCTCAATTCCATTGCTCTTGTCATATCCGGGGTACTAGTTGGGGGGGGGGGGGGGTGTCATTAATGAGGCAATTGGTGAAGGAATGGGATTCTTGATCTGGGGGTCTCATACATACTTGAGTAGTCAGCAACACTAGAAGGATAAGGGTTTGGTGCAGGGTTTGAGGCAGAAGAAATGGGAGTAATTATTTGAGTACTAGTACTCTTGTGCATTGGCACTGAAACATGGCGTGGCATAGTGCAGGAATGTATGGAGTGTTGCACTGCAATCCTCATGTTGAAATAATGGTCTGGCAAGACCTCTTTGAGAAGAGGCACCAAACTTAGGGCAAACAGTAGTATGAGGGCATCACTGGACATTGATTTGTTCAGTGATCCCTGACACTATGTTGAGTAATTGATTTGTTTCGGTTGGGTCTTCCACCTGTTCTGCTGCCCTGCTGCTTTGCTTCCTGCGTGAGGTAGATGTTTGCCTTTGCCTTCTGTTGGAAGGTGTAGAAATGTCAGTAGCCTCATTATCTTGCTCCTGAGTAGATGAGTCATGTACCTCGATTGCGTCATCCCCCACCTCCATAGATGATGAATCCTCTCGGTTTGTGCAAGCACATGATACTCCCTCATCTACAACCACAATAGCAACATGCTCCTCTCCTCCTTCCTCCTCCTCTTTCCAACTTTCTTCTGTGCTGAAATTGTCACATGAAATTGTAAGTATGAAGATGATAGAGGCAGAAGCGAAGGTTAGGGGGAGGACAGGTTAATTAGAGAGAGATGGTAGAGAGACCTATTCTTGTATGATAACTTACTTCCTTAATTTTAGAACTGGCTTGAGAAAATCCAGGTATCTGGTAAAGGCATAGGGATGCTTTGTGGTGGCACCAGACCCACTTTGTGCTTCACGCTCCAGTCTCTGAAGTGTATCATTGGGGCTTCGCCACCTAGTACGTATGAGTTTTTCTGTAATAAAATAATACAAACAATTAATTGGTGGTCAGTGGGAACAATGCTCTTTACACTGGTGGTCAGTGAGATTTGTGGTCAGTGGGATGCATGACCTTGGATTGGTGGTCCGTGTGATGAATAAATAAAAATTGACTTACGTTTATGTTTGCAAACTTGAGGTGTGAAGGCTTCCCAGTCTGCATTCAAAGTTTTACAAATTTCTTCCCAGCCTCTACTCTTCTGGGCATTATTTTTGTATTCGGCTGTCCCATATATATATAACCTGTCACGGACAAGTCAAATAAGCTCCTCGTTGTCGATGCTGTTTTTCCGATGCCTGGGGGTCATCTTATCTGTTTGCATATGGACATGACAGGAAAGTGAGGGGGCGGTACTGGGAGGAGGAGCTGGAGGTGAAAAATTTGCACATATGTGAACCATCAATGCGATTTAGGAACAATCTACATTACCCTTTTTTTATCGCATCACATTCGTACAAGAATCGCAACGCATGTATGTGAACGACCGTCATTGAAAACAATGACTTTATGGATGTAATGCAAATTTAGAATGTTTTTGATGCATCACATTCGTTATGAACTCGGATCAGTGTGAACCGGACCGAAAACATTTTTTTTCTGCCAGTAAATACCTTACACAGCCCACTTCCTGTTTCTTGTCTGGTCATTAGCCTGGGCTTATGACATCACGCACAGCTCTCTCTAACTCTCGTAAGAGTTTGCCAGGGAGGGAGGGGGGATGAGTCATTGGAGGGCCAATGAAAGCTGCAGAGCTGGAGGTGTGCCTCTGTGTGTCTGTAAATCCAGGAAGTGAACAGACAGCAGCTTCAGCTGCCCACAGTTAAAATGGTTGCAGCCAGACTTTGTGGAGGGAGATTTCTGCAGCACATTTGGCAAAGTACAGAATCACAGTATATATAAAATAATTTGCAAAGTGGTTGGAGGGAAGCTTCAGAATGGCAGATGTTTTTATTACAAATTATGTGAGCATCAGCGTACTAAGACATTTTGAACAATTTCATGCTTCCAACTTTGTGGGAAGAGTTTGGGGACGGCCCCTTCCTGTTCCAACATGACTGCGCACCAGTGCACAAAGCAAGGTCCATAGAGACATGGATGAGCGAGTTTGGACTGGAGGAACTTGACTGGCCTGCCTCAACCTGATAGAATGCCTTCAGGATAGATTAGAGCAGAGACTGCGAGCCAGGCCTTCTCGTCCACATCAGTGCCTGACCTCACAAATGTGCTTTTAGAAGAATGGTCAAACATTCCCATAGACACACTCCTGTCTTAAAGCTGCAAAGGGTGGGGCTAACTCAATATTGAACCCTACGGACTAAGACTGGGATGCCATTAAAGTTCATGTGCTAGTAAAGGCATTTGATTAAAAGATAATTTTATTCAGTAATTCAATTCAAAGCGTGAACAGTGATTTATATTTAAGCATTTATTTATTTTTAATTTTGAAGATCATGGCTTACAGCTAGTGAAAACCCAAAATTCTGTATCTCATAAAATTAAAATATTACATAAGACCAAAAGAATAAAAAGATGTTTTAATACAGAAATGTTGGCTTACTAAAAAGTATGCCCATGTGCAGTATAGTATGCACTATACCAATACTTGGTTGTAGCTCCTTTTGCATGTATTACTGCATTAATGCGGTGTGGCATGGAGGCGATCAGCCTGTGGCACAGCTGAGGTGCTATAGAAGCCCAGGTTGCTTTGATAGCTGACTTCAGCTTGTCTGCATTGTTGGGTCTGGTGTCTCCCATCTTCCTCTTGACAATACCACACAAATTCTCTATAGCATAGGTCTTCAAACTACGGCCTTCCAGTTGTTCAGGAACTACAATTCCCATCATGCCTAGTCATGTCTGTGAATGTCAGTGTGTTACAATGCCTCATGGGATTTGTAGTTCTACAACAGCTGGAGGACCGTAGTTTGAGGCTGCATTTACACCTGAGCGTAGCTTGTTTGGTCGTTTTTTCGGGCGTTTTTTTCCAGGGTTTTGTTGCGCGTATTCATGCGTATTTGCATACAGCGTCGTCCGACGTTTTTGTACTTCTACGTTTTTTATTTTAGCCAATAGGATAAATTATCATCTTTTTATCACTTGGTAGATTTTATTTATCTTCTGCCTGGGTGAAATGTTCTATTGATTAAAGCGACAAAACACCCATAGCAAATGCTCGATGTCGCGCTAGTCGCTTGAATCAAGCGTTTCCATTACTTTCTATGGGAAATACAAACGCTCAAAAACGCCCAAACCGCCCGATTCGCGCGACAAAAAAGGGTCCGGAAATTGTTTGAGCTTCAGGCGTTTGGCGTCAGGCATTTTGGAGTGGAGATGTGAACCATCTCCATTGAGAATAATGTATTTTTTCCCCTCTAGCGTTTTAGAGCGTCGCGCTTCAGGCGGCAAAACTCTCAGGTGTGAATGCAGCCTGAGGATCCCTGCTCTATAGGGTTTAGGCCAGACAAGTTTGCAGGCCAATCAAGCACAGTCATACCAGGATCAATAAACCAGGTAATGGTACTTTTGGCAGTGTGGGCAGGTGCCAAGTCCTGCTGGAAATTAAATCAGCATCTCCACAAGCGGTTTTACCCTGTTACTTCCTGTGTGCTAGTTGATAAAGTCCACCGTTTTTTGGGGGTGGAATATGTGGTTATTTGTTGGCATTCATGTATATTGTTGCTATCTTGTTTGGGAAAGAATTCCAAATGTTTGCATTTGTTCTTTACTTTGCTGTAGCCATGTATGACACTTGCTGACATGTTTCTAATTTCTATACTACTCCAGTAAAAATAAATGTGCTGACAGAGGAGGAATTTATCCCTTATTTGATTCATATGTTATCATGGCTGAGTATTTCATGTGGTATTATTGCTACTAAATTCTATTAGAGACTTGGACCAAGGCAGCAATAAACCTGGGATTAAACTCTACGCTTAGATCCAGGTGTTTTGGGGACCTGGGTGTTTCAGACTCCGAGAAACATTATCTTGTATCCCACCTCAGCCGCTGTGTCTTTTGGCCAAGATCCAAGTATCTTAGGTACAGCCTGATATTAAAACAGAGACCTCAAGAACCAAAATACTAACATATCCTCTGTAATTTGGTTATGGAAACTCTGCAGTTCCTATCAAAGCAAATTGAATCCCAGGAATTGTATTCTACATTGCAGACAAATAAAATGAAAAATGTATTAAACTGCTTCTAGAGCTCTAGAACAGCTCAGCAGGCCCCAGTGTGTGGCACCCCTGTACCCTCTTACCAGAAACAACACATACACTATGTAAATCCGTTGTGGAGGCACTCTGAGAGCCTCGGTATGGACTCCACTAAAGGACTGCAGCTCTTTTTTGGCAATTTATTAGCAAATAAAAGAGATTGGGGAAAAATACTGAATCTTCCTTGGGGTGCATTGGAACTATATATGCTATTCCAGGTTCTCGTGTGATTGCTTCACCTGGGTTGCCAGTCTCAAGAGTTCTGACCATTAGTTCTCAACTCCACCCAGCCCTAGGGTCTCTGGAAAAATTATATCTGCACCTGAGTTTTTATCACTGCCCAACCTGAGGAGTGACCATTGCACCCTTAGGGCCCACACTTACGGATCCCATGAGGATCCATTCCTTTAAAGCGGATGTGCCATGGGAACAAAATATTAAAAGTCAGCAGCTACAAATACTGCAGCTGCTGACTTTTAATATTAGGACACTTACCTGTCCTGGAGTCCAGCGCCGATCGCAGCAGAGCACGAGCGATCGCTCGTCACTCTGCTGCTCCCCCCGCCATCCACGCTGAGGGAACCAGGAAGTGAAGCGCTGCGGCTTCACTGCCCGGTTCCCTACGGCGCATGCGCGAGTCGCGCTGCGCCCGCCGATTGGCTCACACGCTGTGTGCTGGGAGCTGAGTGTTCCCAGCACACAACGGGCGACAGACGGGATGTGACGGAATGCCCGTCTTTCGCCCGTATCGTGTGGCCGGAAGTGGGTGCAAATACCTGTCTTTAGACAGGTGTCTGCACCCCCCTCCCCCCTGAAAGGTGTCAAATTTGACACCGGAGGGGGGGAGGGTTCCGATCAGCGGGACTCCACTTTAGGGTGGAGGACCGCTTTAATGTCCGCTTGCTCATCGGGGATCGCTCCTTTGACACAGTGTGAGGGGACCGCCCTGTCAGATCTCCGTTCTCCTCTATGCGGGGATCAGGTGAACACGGACCATCTGTCCGTGTTCGCCCGATCCGATGACGGATGGAAAAATAGGATGTTCCTCCGTCTGCAGAAACAGACCATAGCGGGGACCAATGAGATCGGGTGTCAGCGGATGTTCATCCGCTGACACCCGCTATCCCATAGGGATACATGTATGTCTGTATTTCACCCGAAAACAGATGCATGAGATATGGACATACGGTCCACACGCGTGAAAGGGCCCTAATTTCTCAACTCAACTTAATTATTAAAGAGCAGGTCTGAGAATTGCAAGTAAATACCCTTGTAATGCCCCAAACCTGTTCACCCCCATCCTTTCACATTACAAGGGTTACATGCTTGCTAACTCTAGTGGATGCAGAATAATACTTGCCATACTCCTCACTCTGGCAGTCTCCAACACTTGACTTTGCTCCAGCTTGTGGGCCGCCCCTTGCCTTCTTCATGTACAAAGCCATTGACCCTTCATTGTACTTGATGTCATTATGTTGTGACCACTGGCCAGATTGTCTTAGAGAAGAGGCTTCAGGGGCCAGTCACACAGATATTGAGCCTGTTGGAGCAAGGAATAAGTTAAAGAGAAACTCCACTCTAACCCCCCATTTATTTATTTTTACGCCCACACTGGGTTGTTCACAACACATCTTCTCTCCCACCTAACAGATCCAACATTATCCTACTGCAATCAGTTTCTGTGTTGAGACTGCCCCAGTCCTGCCCTGTCATCTTTCTCTGTGACATCATTAGGAGGAGACTGTCTCTTGCAGGTTTAGGCAGCTGCCTCCTGACGACATGCTTCCAGGCCCACTCCTCTCATGAAGGGAAGCCAATGACTCCTGGGGTGTGTAAATCACAAATCCAAAGCGCTAGGAGTACAGCAGGACATTTTTACCTAAACCAGAATGGGGAAGGAGGGCAGCCAGGATGTGAACAATAGCATGAAGGTAAATTAAGGAGAGGGGAGGGGGTAGCTGAGTTCCACTATAAGTATTACTTCTTCGTCCTCATCCTCTAGAGTTAAAGGGGTTGTAAAGGTAAAAAAAAATCCTAAATAGCTTCCTTTACCTTAGTGCAGTCCTCCTTCAATTACCTCATCCTTTTTTTTTTGCTTTTAAATGTCCTTATTTCTTCTGAGAAATCCTCACTTCCTGTTCTTCTGTCTGTAACTCCACACAGTAATGCAAGGCTTTCTCCCTGGTGTGGAGTGTTGTGCTCGCCCCCTCCCTTGGACTACAGGAGAGTCAGGACGCCCACTAACACACAGCTCCTTTCTCTATCTGCAACGTATAGATCGTCCTGACTCTCCTGCTCGCCCCCCTCAAGGGAGGGGACGAGCATGACACTCCACACCAGGGAGAAAGCCTCACATTACTGTGTGGAGTTACAGACAGAAGAACAGGAAGTGAGGATTTCTCAGAAGAAATAAGGACATTTAAAAGCAAAATCAAAGGATGAGGTAATTGAAGGAGGACTGCACTAAGGTAAAGGAAGCTATTTAGGAAAAAAAAAATTGTACCTTTACAACCCCTTTAACAAGCATTTAACCCCACTGTAATGGTTGTTTATTTGCAATTCCCAAAGTTTCACTGTTGGATTTTGCCAACCCCTTAAATAACAAAAAGTACAGGGGAGCGTTTGGAGGGTATATTAGGAATGTGCAGATCAACAACTAACAGAATATCTTCTAGTTGCACTCAAGACTCGATCGATGATATCAGACCTACAGCCACACCCCCCTACAGTTGTAAACACACACTAGGTGAACCCTAACTCATACAGCGTCCCCTGTGGTTTACTCCCAAACTGCAACTGTCATTTTCACAATAAACAATGCAATTTAAATGCATTTTTTGCTGTAAAAATGACAATGGTCCCAAAAATGTGTCAAAATTGTCCGAAGTGTCCGCCATAATGTCGCAGTCACGAAAAAAATCGCTGATCGCCGCCATTGGTAATAAAAATATTAAAACTATCCCCTATTTTGTAAACGCTATAAATTTTGCACAAACCAATCGATAAACGCTTATTGTGATTTTTTTTACCAAAAATAGGTAGAAGAATACGTATCGACCTAAACTGAGGGAAAAAAAATGTATATATGTTTTTGGGGGATATTTATTATAGCAAAAAGTAAAAAATATTGCATTTTTTTCAAAATTGTCGCTCTATTTTTGTTTATAGCGCAAAAAAAAAAAAACGCAGAGGTGATCAAATACCAACAAAAGAAAGCTCTATTTGTGGGGAAAAAAGGACGCCAATTTTGTTTGGGAGCCACGTCGCACGACCAAGCAATTGTCTGTTAAAACGACGCAGTCCCGAACTGTAAAAACCCCTTGGGTCATTTAGCAGCATATTGGTCCGGTGTCCATATTGGCTTAAGTGGTTAACAGCAACAAAAAAAAAGTTCAAACAGATATTATGTAACATTTTCAGATATAAATTATATTAAAGGATAATCCCATTAATCGCTTAGGCAGACATCCATGAAAGCTGCAATATGTATGCAATAAAATGGACAAATGTGACATGTGCATCCCATGTGTGTCGGAAAATCACTTTATCTTCTTGTTACATATGGAGCCATCACTGCTCTCGACAATGGTGGTTTTAGTGCTATACAAAGACTGAAGAGAGTGTAAGTGCTAGGGAAGCTGCCATATTCTCTGCTATAGGCCCGGGACTCTAGAGCCACATACAGTATACAGAGCAACATAATTTCCAACATCTACTGCAATGTTATCTGCTTGTCCCTTTTCAGATGAGTGTTCCAGCTGATTACACATTGAAAATCACAAGTGATTCCATCCCCTTTAAAAGTCAGGTAGACAGGCCACAAAGCGGAACTCAATTGTATTTAATCACCACAAAGTGAAAACACTTTTTTAATACATTTTTTTATATTCATAGCAAACTCACACATCCATCCATGTATTCATGCTTTATTTAGTTGAGAAATCACTTTGAAAAACATCCCCTAACATTTCTAGCCACCTTGATTAAGGGCAGATGATACATGTAGTGTTTATTTCCTGCAAGCCATCTGCCCTTAGCTCAGGCATATAGGAAGCAGGACGTGCTTAGCTCAGATATATATGAAAAAAATGGCTGTGAAAACACTGTGGATGTATTGCATCATTTTGGCATAGGTCATGAACCAGCAAGCAACTGAAGAAATGTGGAAATAAGTTTAAAACAAGTTAATATAATATAACTTCCTATCGTTTTAAGGCTAGCAACATAAGGATTAATACTACTTAAAGTAATGGTAAAGTTTTTTAGGTAAAAATAACAAACATGTTATACTTACCTGCTCTGTACAGTGGGTTTGCACAGAGCAGCCCAGATCCTCCTCTTCTCGGGTCCCTCTTTGGTGATCCTGGTCCCTCCCACCTGTTAAGTGCCCCCAATCAAGCAACTTGCTATGGCGGCACCCGAGCTGAGTCACAGCTCCCTGTGTCCATTCAGAGTCGCAGCCCGGCCCGCCCCCTTTCTCTTCCCATTGGCTGACTGGCTTTGATTGACAGCAGCAGGAGCCAATGGCTCCATGCTGCTGTCTCAAGAAGTGCCAAGCTAATACACTCATACCCAAAAAGACCAAGTGCTGTAATAAAAGCATAAGGTGCTTCAACAAAGTATTAGGCCCCGTACACACGACCAAACATGTATGCTGAAACTGGTCCGCGGGCCAGTTTCAGCATACATGTTTGGTCGTGTGTAGGCGCGAGCGGGCCGAATTCCAGCAAACATTTGCCCGCCGGGCCTTTTCCCAGCGGGCAAATATTCCTGGACGTGTTTTAAAACCGTCCGCTGGAATCCTGCCCGCTCGGACATGTACGGTCGTCAGTACAGACCTACCGTACATGTCCAGGCGCCCGCCGTCCCTCGCATGCGTCGAATGACTTTGACGCATGCGTGGAAGCCTTTAAATGGCAGGCCCGCCGCCATCGCCGCGTCGACGACGCGGACACGCCCCGCGTAATGTTTACGCGCGGACTTCTGTACGATGGTGTGTACAACCATCGTACAGAAGCCCTCTGGCAGACATGTACGGTGAAAACGGTCCGACGGACCGCTTTCACCGTACATGTTTGTTCGTGAGTACCCGGCCTAAGTTTAACAATGTGCACACTTATGCAACCATATTATTTTTAGTTTTACTTCCACCGAAAAGATTTCAGTTTGTCAGTCAACAGAGTTGTACAGTTTATAGGTCACATTATAGGTGGAAAAAGATCTGAAATTATTTATCTTTGTCTCTTTTTTTTTTTAAATGACAGAACCTGACATTTTAACAGGAGTGTGTAGACTTTTTATATCCACTGTATAATCACATTTGGTTATTTCGTGTGATATTAATGTATACAATTGTACCCTGACATTTTACTGGTTACCAGAGTTTTTTTGTAGCTTAATTTTTACCTTTACAATTTGTTTATTTTTTATTTGTGTTGACATAGCAGGCGCCAATTTATTTCACGTTGTTGATCACTTACTCACCTGCAGTATAGTAACGGTTGAATTTGTGAAATACAGACGTTCTGTCTAATCGTCATTTATACACGGTTATTGGCTCTACAGGTTAGTTTTATCATTCTTGTGTAATTTAAAAAGTACAGCACTCCCATTAGCAGGTGTTTTAATACATTTTCTTGATTTTTATTTAACATTTGTTTCTGTCAACCAATATATATAACTATTTTGTATAAATACATGTCTGGTGAACAAATCTCCTATTTTTAGTCTGTGTTCATATTGATTGATCCAATATCTTAAAATATTATCGTTTAAAAATGACTACTTCATAATTACCGTACATAAATATCACCCATAAGCACAACACTGTCAAAAACAGCTACCCGTTCCCCCCTGTGCCACATGTGGCACCTTTCGAGGTTGGGGGAGGGGGAATAAGTGTAGCTTCCACTTTTGGGTGGAACTCTGCTTTAATGTTGATTGAGAGAGTTTAGTTCCACTCTAGGAGTCCATGCCTTGATACGTTCCCAGAAAAGGGCTGAGTTGAGTCTCTATTGGCCAACTTTGCACTCTTCATATTTTGGAAAAATAGAATTAACACACGCTCTAAATTTCATATTTTGCATTCCACAAAAACACAGGAAGCATGAAATCTGGAAGCCACTCCTGCCTTTGATGAAAACAACTCCGTCCGCTAAGGAAAATCATTGCAGTAACATAAAAGGGAGTTTAATTGGGTATAAAAATACATATGACATACGAACAATCACACTCCATCTCTGAAATACTTCAGACGCAATGAATGTGGACTTGATTTTCATCTGGTTTCCATCAACTTAAAGAGAAAGTCTGCCCACCCTGCAAATATTAAAAGTCAGCAGATACACATACTGCAGCTGCTGACTTTTAATAATAAGACACTTACCTGTCCTGGAGTCTAGCGATGTTGGCACCGCAGCTGATGTTTCCATCAGCTGTCATGGTGCTGCCGCCTCCATTGCCAGTAAGGGAACTCTGCAGTGCAGCAATATGGCTTCACATCGGATCCCTACTGCGCATGTGCGAGGCACTGCTGTGCTCTCCTACTGCCCCGGTGGCGGGGGGAGGAGAAGGGAGCCAAACCACTGATGTAATTTGCTGCGGCCCACCGGACTCCTGGAAGTCGGGACAGGGTACCTGTCAAAAACGGGTATATTTCCACCCCCCCCCCCCCCGAGAGAACTCTGCTTTTAGTCTTATACATTATTCTTCTCTGATATATTTTTACACAATAATTATGACTTGGTTCTTGGCAAAAATACTGTGACTTGGTTCTTTATCATTGCATCCAAGACTATATCTCTCAGCTGACGGCACCTGTTTGCTGAACTTGTAGTCTTAAGATTATCTGCCTCTGAGGCTTTATAGTAATCTGACAAGCTGATGTGATGTTTAGAAAATGTGTTGGTGCAGGCCTGTAGGCTTATTTAGGGTAGACTGACTTATTGTGAAATTAGGGTGTTTATAATGATTTACAAAAATGTGGTGACATTTTGTAAGTATGAACCATGGACGGGCAGACAGTAGTAGGTGTAATCCCTTGGCTAAGGCATTGAGTTTTAGGTTTAGGGTCATGAGGGTGGAGGGGGAGCCACAGGAGACCACATAAGTTGAGGAAAAGGTACTGAAGGTGGTCGATGAGTTACAAGAGGTCAAAAGATTGGAGTAGCTACCAGTGTTAATTTTGGCACCAAATATTGATTTCGCTTTAGTCTTATGCCGCATACACACGATCAGAAATTCCGACAAGAAAACTGGATTTTTTTTCCGACGGAGTGATGGCTTAAACTTCTGTTGCAAACACACCCCCTCAGCTAAATTTTAATTAGGCGCCATTACGCCGCCCGATTTACTCTATGCCGCCGTAACTTAGCAGGCAAGTACTTTGAGAATCATGTACTTGCCTCGCTAAATTACGGCGGCGTAGTGTAAATGCCATACGCTACGCCGCCGCAACTATGCGCTCGCCATCCTGAATCTAGCTAAAAGTGTTTGTGGGTTTAGAGTTCTGATGGTGTCCTATGACTTTCTGATGGAAAGAAATACTGCACAATTAAAAGTGAAGCAACAACCCAATTGTTTTTTTCCTGACTTGTCTCTTTGCACATCAGTCCTCTTCAGTATATACTCTATGCTGGAGGCAGCCATTGTGCGTTTTACCAAAATGTACAGAACAATATATATAGCTTGCAAGCAAGCGACAGCAGGAATCTGGTTGCTATGGACAATACAGACTCCTCTTGCTTTCGTCATATTAAGCCCTAGTTCAGGTATATAAGTATCAGGGTTCAATTTTCATTCATATTGTTTCATCCTTGCACAAAATGGTCACTTTCTCTCCTGTGTGTGGGCAGTTGATATATTTACTGGCTGGTGTCTCCCTGGTCTCCATCACGTCATGTGAGATTATGTTTCCATGCACTCAAAGTCAGCTGACTAAGACATTTCTCAGCGTCTGGAAAAACACTTCTCATATCGCTTTCAATAAATTAAAGCCACGTTCTCGCCACCTCCTGTGGGCTTTTGCTGGCTTCTGTATGCTCAACGTAAAGCTTTGTACACGATCCAGAGGACCTTAAACTGGTACTCTGTGCCAAAACTACATTTTATTAACTCCAGGTTATAGATCAGCATGAAGCCCACATTCAGAGTGAGCTCACTGCCCCTGCAGAAGAATCCATCAAAACATTCCCTTCCGGGCGTACAAACCGCATCGGGTCCCATCAACCATCTTTAATAATAATCCCAGAAAACAGCTGACTCAGGCAGATTTTTCCACAATAGAAAACTGTACGAAAATAATTTCATTGCTCAATCTTCCAGCATAGTAATTGTATAATAGAATTGTTATATTGTCTTTTACACTAATACAAACCATTTGACTGTAACAAAAATAATGTTTTATTTTCTGTAACACCCATCTTCAGGAACAGAACAATACATTCTTTATGTGTGGATTTGGTCCTTAAATGGACTTGATTTTGTAGAGCCTTGTGCAGTACAGGGAATATGGGGGTGGCTACTTACCCCAAACCAGTACTCTGACCAACAATGAGTTGCAGGACTGGACTTCAGCTAAGAGAAAAGTGGAAAAAAAATGTATATTTCCTGATGTGCTGCTTATTGGTCCTGATTTATTTTGGCATTCACTGATTGACAAAATGATAGCCAAGAACGTGGCTTGTTCATTGTGTGATGTCATAAAATGCTCTCTCTGTAATAACCCAGGGTCATAGTCTAGAGTTATATCCCACTGTGTGAAGGCATTATAGGAAGGATGAAAAAAAAATATATATATATTTTTTTTTTGCTGAGAAATGGACTGTAAGCCACCCTGGCGGTATGATTATGTCCGATGTTTTGCGTCTTAGAGCGGTATATAGTTTTGCATAGAAATTTGGCATTTTATATTTTAGGCCTGTAATTCTTAGTAATAACACACTTAAACACCAAGGAAGTGACAGGAAATCTTTGCAATGGGACACAACATTTGACAGGGGTTATAACCCTCCCTTACTCTATCCAATATGAAAATAAATGTTTTGCCTATAGTTCTACTTCAATGACACTGGATGTATAAACCCGGAAGAGGAGTGGAGGGCTTGGTTAGAGTTTCTCGGAAAGTATTCCACTGAGAGTTTCATTTTGTAAATGTCTGGACAAAATTCCACTTTTTTTTTTAACCACTTCCAGCCCAGCCCACTTCTGATACTTTACACCTACATGTAAAAATCATCATCTTTTTTGCTAGAAAATTACATACTGTAGAACCCCCAAATACTATATGTTTTTTTTTTTAGCAGAGACCCCAGTGAATACAATGGCGGCCATTGCAACTTTTTATCTCACACGGTATTTGCGCAGCAATTTTTCAAACGCTTTTTTTTGGGGGGAAAAAAAAAAGTTTCATGCAAAAAAAAAAAAGAGGAAAGTTAGCCCATTTTTTTTGGTATAATGTGAAAGATGAAGTTACGCCGAGTAAATAGATACCAAACGAAGGAAAAAAAAAAAAAAAAAAAATACCAAACGTGTCATGCTTCAAAATTGCACACACTCATGGAATGGCGCCAAACTTCAGCACTTAAAAATCCCCATAGGCAACGCTTAAATATTTTTTTTACTGGTTCCATGTTTTGAGTAACAGAGGAGGTCTAGGGCTAGAATTATTGCTCTCACTCTAATGTTCGCGGCGACAACTCACATATGTGGTTTGAACACCGTTTTCATATGTGGGCGGGACTTATGTATGCATTTGCTTCTGCACGCAAGCACAGGGGCACTTTAAAAAAATATATATATATATTGTTAATTTAACTTTTTATTATGTAAACATCCCTTGTAACAGGAATATGACATGACAGGACATCTTTACAGTGCGATATGGGGTCAATAAGACCCCACATATCACCACTAGGCTGGAAAGCCTAAGATAAAAAAAAAGATCACCGTTTCCCAGCCGAGGCGGCGCTGTTTTTTTGAATGCAGAGGCCGGGCGTGACGTCATAACATCCAACATCCATCTGGTCTGCCGCAAATCTCTATGATCAGCATCCGGCCTGGCAGATCCGTTCTCCGACTCACCAATCGCAGCGGTAAGTCGGTAGAAGCACGGAAGGGAGGGGGGGACTTCCCCTTTTGCCACCTGTAAGAACGATCAAGCGTCGGAACAGCCGCTATGATCATTCTTATGGTGTAGAGAATTGCCGGCTGAAAATGCCGATATCTGAATGATGCTTGTAGCTGAACCCATCATTCATATATAGCCCCACAAATCCCAGGACGTCATATGAAGGCCTCTGGGCGCAAAGTGGTTACATTTGTAGGACTACTTCCATAGGACCCGCTGGATAGAATGGGTCCTCTGTTCTTTTCCCTGACTTTCTTAAGACCCTCGGCCCCCATGACACAGAAGGCTGAGTGTACAAACATACAATATCACAGGAAATTACTGAAAGTAATAGTACCCAATAATAGTGCTATATTAAAGAAAACAACTACCAAACCAGGTAGTAAAGGCAAACATAATATATTGTCACCCAATATTGTTGGTAACTAGGAAGCATAAAACAGGTTACAATGGTAATAACACAATTTAGCTTACAAAGTGATTAACAGTAAGGACTAGGCATAAGAAGCAGAGTGGATGCTCCAGAACTTTTCTGACAGTTTAATAAAAATCCTCTTTGCAATCCTCCTACTGCACAGTACATGTTGGGATCTGTAGTGTAGCCATTATAGTGTAACCATTATATGGCTGCCAGCTCAAATGACCGCTCTTCAGTGCTCTGCATAGAAGTCTATGGGCTTGCTTGGCTTTAGCTTTTTCCCCTGCTGGCCGGAGGAGGATGGTGCAGCGTAGCATCAGTATCCCAGTAGAAGAGAAGAATAAAGGGCAATGGGGCTTATTTACGAAAGGCAAATCCACTTTGCACTACAAGTGCAAACTGCACTCGAAAGTGCACTCGCAGTAGATCTGAAATGAGGGGAAGCTCTGCTGATTTTATTATCCAATAATGTGCAAGCTAAAATGCTGTTTTTTATTTACCTTGCATGTCCCCCTCAGATCTACAGAGACTGCATTTCCATGTGCACTTTCAGTGCAATTTTTAAGTGCACTTTGCACTTGTAGTGGAAAGTGGATTTGCCTTTAGTAAATAACCCCCAATGTCTCCATCTCCATCTTGTTGTAGCCCAGCACCTGGCTACACATTAAAAACTGGAGTTCTACTTTAATTTACACAAATAAAGGGAGGGCTGTGTATTAAATGTACTTAATAATAATTACATTTATAATATATAGTTAGGTGAGGTGATGTCATTGGAAGCATCAGAAGAAAGCATAGAAGTTTTTTTTCATCTTTATTTAATTTTTTTTATTTTTTTTGGGTGGGAAGTCAGGAAAGTGGACCTTTATATTGAATTTAATCAAAACTTCATCTACATTATAATAATAAAGACAATCGCAATTTCCAAAACGGCAAACACAGTTATTTCACACCTAAACTATATTCATATTGAATTTAATATATATATATTGAATTGAATTGCACAATATGTTCAGTGAAAGCATTGATCGCTGTCCTGCTGTCTTCCTTGCTAACAATTGGCAGGTTTAATCTAGAGTACATTCCTGGTAGTAATCAGCACACATTCTGTATCCACCTAATTCCAGCACATTCTGCAGTGATGAGTGTGCCGGTCTCTGGCCTGCATATTTTGGGAAACCATAAATACTAGAAGAGCTCAGTACTCAGCTGTGTAAGATGCAGCCACATGGAAGTTCTGCTGTGCTCTGTGCAATGTGGAGAAGCCTCGGAACATTCCTGGCCAGTGACGCCATAGTTCCCAGATCTTGTGCAATCGCTTCTGACGTGGGGTATGTTTTACCAATTAGGTCCCTTAATTTCTTAAGTCTCATTCAGAAAATCAGATCATTTCTAATAGCATATATTTCCAGAGAGGAAGATAAAATGCAATAATTCATTCATTCAAGCAGCACTCCACTTACCACTAATATAGTTAGTTACCTTACATCTGTCTTAATATAGTCTTTCCATAATCCAGTGCAGATATCAGCAGTGGCGGCTGGTGTTTTCTTCTTTTGGGGGGGTGGCAAACACACCCTCCCTGGTTGGTCGGCAGCAAATCATCCCATCGTCGCCCCCCCAAGAGGACGACTGGGACACCAAAGCCCCGCACTTACCCCACCTAAAAAGCGGGTAGCACGTCCGGCGAGCGGCAGCTTTCTTTCTTCCTCGTGCATTACAGTGACTTCTGCCGCGCATCTCCCTCCTCCTTTTAGGTGTCCAATAGGATCGCCCTGTCCTTACAGCCAATCAGGAAATGGGTATCAGACCCATGCTTTCTGATTGGCGGAGAGGCAATTCAGTGTTAGAATAATGAATATTCATTCGCTATTCTAACACACCTGGGTGGGCTCCGAGCGCAATGCCCTGCGACCGGAGCCCACACTATTTTGAAGTCTATTAGAGCCTCTGGCTCTAATCAGTTGCTTCAAAAAACCACTCCCGCCACTGTAATTCATGCGCCCGGCATTCTGAAAGGGTCCGGATGCATGAATAGGGGGTGGCAGCGGGGATGTAAGGGAAAGACGGTGCACGTGTTATCAGACTGTGAATAGGTCGATTTTTGCCTTGTGACCCAAGCTGGCTCTATTGCATAATGCTATTAGCCTGACATGTTGCAGACACTGGGTCCTGGAGTGGGAGGGGTTAGGGCAGCTTAAATTCGGAGGAGAACACAATGGGACCCTAAGCAGTGTTGTGATGCTGATTCATTGCCCTTCTAGCTTTGCAGTTAGTCCTCGTTCACATCTGGCGTTTTGGGATCTCGGGAATAATCTCTGCCCATGATCCCAAATCACACTGAAATAGTGGCAAAATGCACCATGCGTGTTTAGGTTTTATTCATTTTTAATGTCACCTAAATGTGGTGTGGTGTTGCTGTAATTGTTGCTTGATCAATCGTGCTGCAATCTGGGAACATTGCAGCTGAACACTGAAGGTTGTCATCCAAAAAGGAGCAGGAGCTTCTTTTGGGCAACAAACCACAATTGCAGAATGATTTATCATGGTACCTTAGCTACTACACATGTTTTGGTTCCATTAAAATGAATGGCACCTAGACACAGGTATTGTGTTTGCCACTATTGCAGGACTGGGCATGCTTGTGATGCCATTCATCTAATATAACCATATTAAGTCAAATGTTAGTCATATTAGGTCAATGATCTCATGAACATTCCCGTCCTTTTGTGCACATCGGCTGTAGGGGTGTGCATATTCACTGGCCTCATGATTCGATTAAGATTATCATGTCAACGATTCAATTCGATTCGATTCCGCGATGCATCACGATTACAGCGCAAGTGCGCATGGCTCTCCCCCCAAAATACTAAAGGAGATGATCAGAGACTGCAGATGTGGTACAGGAGATGATCAGAGACTGCGGACATAGTACAGGAGATGGTCAGTGACTGTGGACATAGTACAGGAGATGGTCTATATTTCTCCTCCATACAGCCCAGTCCCTGCCTGCAGGGACAATGACTTATCACAGGTGACACATCAGATTCCACTACATGCCCGGTCCCCGGATCACAGCACCCCCTCCTCCTCTGTACTTACATGCTGCTCTGCGCACAGAGGATGATTGGAGGGAACTTACTTGTGTCATTGCAGCCTTGTAATTAGATGGGCGATCTGCCTGCTCACCATCCCCCAATCTCCATTTCAGCTCTCGTCCATTTTCTCGTCAGCAGGGTGTTTGTATATGCCGCGCTAATGTGACTGACTGCCCGGCCCGCCCCTCTCCACTCTGCTCTCACGTCTCTCCTGGCGTCAGCCCCTCTCGCCTTTCTACTGATCTGATAGTTACAGTCAGTGGACGGGGCTGACGCCAGGAGAGACGTGAGACGTAAGAGGAGAGAATGGAGCGCTCTCCCGGGAGAGGCGGGCTAGACATTGATTATCACGGTTGCATGCATCGGTGCCACATCGGGGACACCCAAATCGCGATGCACCGATTTAAATTTGACACCCCTAATCGGCACAACCATGATGAGGGCCTTTTTTGTGCTCTAATACTTTTGTAAACTTTCCTAATCCCTTCCACTCTAGGACCCAGTGCCTGCTCCACACACAAGTACATGTAGCAAGGTTAGTTTGCACATTGCAATTAAATTGCAGCATGCTGTATTTTTTGCGTGTTCATCTGACCGATAATCAAAAATTAGCTGCATCTGGATGCATAAAACATGTCTGTACACTAAAGCTAAAGTGCACTGCTGGGTTCGCTTCCCTTGGTATTTTTTTTATAAGATGTACCACTTGGCAAAATACATCAGTCTGAATCATGAAGATTATTCTCAGATAAAACTTTGGAGCTGACATTTTTTTTTACTGATAACTGCTTGAAGACATAAAAATTGTCTGCTAGCAGCTAGACAAAAACAAGTCTTGTAAGTAGCATATTTATCAGCAGAGGTAATCTCATGGCGTGCATTGTCTTGGCTTGTTCCCTCTCAGGTCCTGCTGTGTGTGGACAGAAAACTGCCTCGTTCAGATCTGACTGGAGGGACCGGAGATTTCAGAGGGGTGGGGCCTGTTCATTTTTATGAAGATATTACACACAAGGAGCATTGGTCAAAGCCAGATCAGCCTGAAGAAAGCCAAAATTCTGAACATGGAGAAAAAATGCAATGAAGGATAATTTGCAGGTTAAAGGGCTGTGAGGGGATGGAATATTCATGGAATCGGCTCATGAGAAAATACATAAGCATGTTAGCAGGTTGTGCTGCAAGTCATAAAGGTATAACACAATAGAGAAGGATGCTGCATAATGTTAATGAATGGCAGAGCAAGCAATAACCCTAAACAACACTGGCACAGAGAGCCTACTGATTAGCGTCTTTGTAGTTCTGGGTTCTTGCATTAAGTTATTTCGGTACTCCATCTGCATGGAGTATGTTCCTCCTAGTGTTTGTTTTGGTTTCATTTTGCTGCAGTTTGTACCCTAGAGGCCTCTGACCACTTTCCCTAGAATTAACTGTAAGTGACTGATGGGGGTGATCAAGTATAAGCTCCTCTGGGCAGAGATTGATCTGATATAGCATTATGTACTCTGTACAATGCTGCAATGTGGGCTTAACTCACACTGGCAGTTTTAACCAAGCCTGGGCATGGTTCACCCCTTGGTGTGGTTTGTGTGTGCATTATGAGTGCTCTGAACCATGTCCTGAAGCACTTGGAACACACAGCGGAAGTGAGCCGGCAGTGTCGTGCATGCAGGCCCCCCACCCAGAAGTGTCAGATCACGTATCTATAGGTGATCCTACACACAGGTGCCACCCTGTAGCAATAAAACTGATATAGGGTGGACCTGAAGAGGTTAAAGGTCAGTTGATTTGGCTGCTTTCAAAGTGATCGCAGGTGCATTGCACAAAGCCATAGACTTCTATTATATCCTATGAGTTTGGTGTGCTTTCTGAACGAGCACCTAAGCTCCTGAATTTGGGCGTTTTTAGAAAGTGCATCACACCTACAGGATATAATGGAAGTCTACAGCAAAGTGCAGCTAACCCACAGGTGCACTGCACTGCACCCGCAGTGAGGAAGCAGCCTTAGACCCCTTTACACGATTGGTCTGATTGGGTCTACCTGTCCAATTTACAGGCAGGCCCAATCGGACCCTCCATTCACCTCTATGGCATTGCAGATATAAATGAACGTGTCTGTTTATACACACCTACCTCCAATCTGTTTCGCTAAATAAACAGAAGGGGGATCTGTCCCCTTCCATCGGATCGGAGGGCTCATAGAGTAGAGCGGGCTGTGTCTGCTCTGCATATGTAGAGTGGACAAGGACCTGCCATCCGCCTGCCCAGCTCATTGTGGCCTGCAACCGGTTACCAAGTTGTTTAGGTGGGCCTCGCTCTTCAAAAGGTTGGGCACCCCTGATCTATGGCCAGTTTAAGTTCCCAGTACCTGAAAACATGTTACACTGACAGCACTATGCAATGGACTGTGTCTGGATTTGCTAATAGTAGTGATCTTCACCCTGTTCTGATTTGCCTTTACTGAACACATATTTGGATTTGTACAGATTAACATTAATACAGATTAACAGTATTATACAGATTAACATTAATACAGATTAACAGTTGCAGCACCAAACATGCTGATCAGGCAGGCTTTTGTTTGGGAAGGGTTCAGATTAGCTCACACAAGCACACATTTGAGGCCTCTATAATTAGGTCTTCTGTAGGGCGAAACGCATTGGAGCACAAGGTAGACAGATTGGTCTACACGTCATGAACTTTTTTTTTTGTGCATTAAAGCTTGACTCAGATCAACAATGTCATTGGTGTGCAGCCTGTTCATTTCTCCTTGACAATCAGTCTGGCACAGTGGGGGTGCGCTCCCAGATGGGTACCTGACAGAGGCTGAAGGTACGAAGGGAGAGGGGCGCTTTGGAGCAGCGTGTTCATTATTATTTACACATATTTGGGGCCTGTTCGCTTCTAGAGAGGGGCCAGATAAACTATTTTGCAAAATTACTTGTAAACCAAGGACCTAATTATAAAGCTTACCTGCAAGCTTAAATGGGTTGTAAAGGTTCGTTTTTTATTTTCTAAATAGGTTACTTTAAGCAAGTGCATTGTTGGTTCACTTACCTTTTCCTTCAATTTCCCTTCTAAATGTTTTTTTTCCGTGTTTTCTTTGTCTGAATTTCTCACTTCCTGTTTCTCTTCAGTAAGCTGTTCTAAATGACTTTCCACCGCTCGGATGATGGTGGAAAGCTTACTGAGGAGAAACAGGAAGTGAGAAATTCAAACAAAGAAAAAAACATTTAGAAGGGAAATCGAAGGAAAAGGTAAGTGAACCAACAATGCACTAGCTTAAAGAAACCTATTTAGAAAATAAAAGACGAACCTTTACAACCTCTTTAAGCTGGGTGTACACTAGTAGATTTTTGAATGAAGCTTTATACAAAAGTTCTAGGATTATTCAACAGCATGATTAATGTAGTTTGAAATTTAGTTTGCTTTTAAAGGCTAAGTTCACCTTTCTGAACATGTTACACCCGTATTTAGGGTGTAAAATGTTCAGCATCCACCCTACTATCCCCCCCCCCACCTGCCGGTGACAGAGGGCGGGGGACCTTCTACCAACATCTGCTTTCACAATTAAACCGAAACAGCTGTGTGGGGCACTACCCACTGTGAATGAATAGACTTCAAATACCATCAGCCATTATGACTGATGGCTTATAGTTCTCAATGAACTGTGAGGACACTGGTGAGTGCTCTTGTAGTTCACTGATCTTCTTGCTGTCAAGTAACTGCCTGCCCGTATAAGAGGTACAGGCAGACAGCTATCTTGAGAGTCTGTAGGGGCCTGGCATTGAACCCACGATCTGCTGATTGCAGGTGCAGTGCTTTGCAGGCTTCTTAGGACAACAATTTAAAAAAAAAACTTTTTTTTTACCAGCATTTTGTTAAGGTGAACTTATCCTTTAACTTTAAAATTTGGAATGCATGTACTTTCATTTCTCCATCCTAATCCTTTGAATTTTCTTTTCACTATGGTTGAAAATGAAATTTCATTCCACTAACGATTAGAGGATCAAACATTCTTAAAACAAAACTTTCATTTGAAAATTGACTGGTGTATACTTAGCTTTTAACCCACCCCCTCCCTCCATCCTAAATAGGATGTCATTGTATGTTGTCCAATGCAGTACCTACCTAGCATACACGATGCACCATAAATGTTCTCTCTATCACAGGACTGGATCATTTTCCATGATCAGGCAGAAGATGTCATACTGACCTGTACAATGTATAGAACTGGCTTTACTTGAGCTGGCACACAGCTGGAGCAGGCAGACTCCTCAGGGTGTGTGTGGTTCTCTGTCCTTGGGTTGGATCACATTTCTTGACTTTCCATCCTGACAACAAAGCTCTCCTGCAGCTCAACCCCTCACAACCCTGTGGAGACTGTATGATTATGTATATTTATACACTTCCTCTTTATGGTGGTTGGGACATGATTGCCTTTGGGAAGTTTGGCTACAATTACAGAACTGTAAAACATTTTTTGCCAGCCTTGAAATGTTAACTCGAAGACGCCATTGTCAGTATCAACCTATAATGTAAAGAAGAGGTGGGAGGACAGCTGTGTGTCTTGAGTAGACAGCGTTCCTGTATATACAGATAGAGGCAGTATTTTAAATATGGGGCATGTGCATCCAATGATGGTAGACATTGGAAGTTTGTTATAGAATTGTTTAGGGCTGGCTCTATTCAATTATGTTTTGCTGATGCTGGAAAGTTTTTTCTTCTTCCAGGAATTTAAATGCTGAGCGCCAAGGTCACTGTGTCCCCTGAAGCCATATATTTTATGTATCCATTTTGGGTGAAACTAACAGAGTAGTGCAAGAACAATTCTTGCGCCACTCTTCTAAACACAAAATGGAGCAGATGCTGCTCCTAATTAACAATAATTAGCCTCTTTGTTAATCATTAAAAAATTGTGATCTTGATTCAACCTCCCACACGATCTTAATCCAGCATTTCCACAATTCTTGTTCGCAGCTGTAATAAAACAAAAAATATCAACAAAGCGCTGAAAGGGAGATAAAAATACTTTTTTTCTGACACTTGTTGCTTACAAGTTAAAATCTGTATTTTTAGGTAGAAAATTACTTAGAATCTGCAAACATTATATATACATATATATTTGTTTCTATAGCAGAGACCCTAGAGAATAAAATGGCAGTTGTTGCAACATTTTATGTCACTGTATTTGCGCAGTAGTCTTTCAAAAGCATTTTTTTGGGGAGAAAATGCACTTCAATAAATAAAATAAAGTTAGCCAGCCCAGTTTTTTGGTACAATGTGAAAAATGATGTTACGCAGAGCATTGTGATGTTTATTCTAAGAAAACAAATGTATTCTCATTTTATTCAGAATCATGCAGCTCTAAGAGCAATCATTTCTGTGTTCTGTGGCCATGACAGATACAGTACAGCACAGGGGAGCTGGAGCTGCATGCACCAAAATCTCCACCTACCCCCGACCACCCGCTAAGCTCAGAGGAGGAGGGAGGAGGACGGCTATTAACCCTACAGGCTCTGTTCATGTAGTATATTCATTGCACGGGCAGAGAGAGGGCTGTGATATGTCTGCTGACATTTCACATCATGTACTCCAGGTCTATATTGGAAAACTTTGAGTGAGATAACCTCCGTGCCAAAAATAGAATAAAATTAAAATAAGAAAAATAAATTGAATTAATTTCTGCTTCCCTGAAAGAGTGAAGTGACTCCTAGTGATAATATAGAACAGGATAGGGGACACTGTCCATGTGCCACAATATTAGTGATTATGTACCAGTTCTATATAAATTATAGGGCTGCTACTGATTAAAATTTTTGTGTTCGATTAATCGTTTTTTTTTAAATCGATTAATCGACTAATTTCGATTAATTAACGCACATACAGATACAACTACTTTTAGCTGATCTCCTTGCATTGCAACTCTGCATTAGTCAGTGGTAAATGTGGTATACACTATATACAATCACTCGACACTAGTTGGTTTCCACAATCAATGACTTCCCCCCCCATACCGTAATATCCACATCTGCCCCCAAACCGTAATATCCACATCTCCCCCCCCCCCCATACTGTAATATCCATATATCCCCCCCATACTGCAAGAATATACACATCTGCCCCCCATACTGTAATATACACATCTAACCCCCATACTGTAATATACACATCTGCCCCATGCTGTAATATACACATCTGCCTCCCATACTGCAAGAATATACACATCTGCCCCCATGTGTACATTACAGCATGGGGGCATATGTGTATATTCTTACAGTATGGGGGCAGATGTGTATATTCTTGCAGTATGGGGGCAGATGTGTATATTACAGCAGTATGGGGGCAGATGTGTATATTACAGCATCTGCCCCCATGCTTTTATATACACACATCTTCCCCCATGCTTTTATATACACACATCTGCCCCCATGCTTTTATATACACACATCTGCCCCCATGCTTTTATACACACACATCTGCCCCCATGCTTTTATACACACACATCTGCCCCCATGCTTTTATACACACACACATCTGCCCCCATGCTTTTATACACACACACATCTGCCCTCATGCTTTTATACACACACATCTGCCCTCATGCTTTTATACACACACATCTGCCCCCATGCTTATACACATCTGCCCCCATGCTTATACACATCTGCCCCCATGCTTATAGTCTTATACACATCTGCCCCCATGCTTATAGTCTTATACACATCTGCCCCCATGCTTATAGTCTTATACACATCTGCCCCCATGCTTTACATAAACACATATGCCCCCATGCTTTACATAAACACATATGCCCCCATGCTTTAATATAAAGAATGGTTTGTTGTCCTCTCTTACCTACATCAGGCAGACCCGTCGGCAGAGAGGCTGATGGACGCGTGTGCGCGGGAACATAATACAAGCAGGGCGGGCGGGTGATGATGACGTCAGCGCGCCGCTACTTGGTTGCCGCCGGGTGGACCAAGATGGCCGCGGCTCCGGAGCTAGGCTGAAGCCGCGGCCTTTCCTATCGGCGAGACCGCGGAGCTCACTCCGCGGTTCGTCGATCAAAATAATTTTAGTCGATCAAAGAAATTAACGATTAATCGAACAATTAATCGTTAATTTCCGCAGCCCTAATAAATTAATATCAAAACATATTCCAACAATCTGATAGTAAATGCACAAATGTGAAAAATATCAAAATAGTCCCAACAACATATATTCAATCTTGAAAATCCAGTGACACAAAATTCTTGCTGTGCAGTGTTGATAAGGTACAATCCTTCACCCGAAACTCTCTTAAAAAAAAAAGACACCCAAAGTGCAAAAGATAAGTAGTCTGCTTACCAGATGTATCTGACCTCTTTAATTAAAAAGAAACTCAGATATCACTTTGGCAGGATAATGCCTGCTCACATTTCAGTATGACAGGAGTAGTATGGTACATCTTCCTTGTAATTACAGGCAGGATATTTAATGGAATGGAAGACATCCATAGTGTAATACTGATTTAATTGATAAAAAACAAAAGCCAAATGGCTCCTTACTTTAAAAAGTGTGCTAGCTTGTCCGAGACAGCCGCCGAGGGACCCAGAAGACCAAGTTCGGGGCCACTCTGTGCAAAAAGAGCTGCACAGTGGAGGTAAGTATAACATGTTTGTTATTTTTTTTTTTTTTTTTTTAATTTTATCTGTAGTGACCCTTTAGACAATAATGATATATTAGCAAGCAAAATTAACAATACCACCACCCAAATTCTTCTCAAGCTATAAGTTAGACTATGTGATCTAAAACTCACATTAATTCATACATATATATATAATTGCTACATTATATGTTCTATATTATATTGGAAAACTGCCGCTTTCCCTCAGTTAATTAGGTGCAAACCTGCAGTAGTTTTCATTTCACATAGAAACTGGCACAGATGGTGCCGATATACCGGAAATAGGTCTAGCTGCTTGGTTAATGTGGCACAGGCAACGTTTGAGAGTTTCTGGGAGTTTAGTAAATGTTGCTGGTTGTGTTGGGCAGGGAAATTGACAACAAGTAGTCTTAGATGGACATATGTTTTAAATGAATCTAAAGTTTAAGTAATCTGCTTCTATGTGGACCTCCCTCGTTCCTCTCTTCACCCTCATAATGAGATTTTTGAATAAAATGTTTTCTTTTGATTACATACCTTAAGACCCATCCACTATACTTTTACTGTTGACGGGTGGCACGGGCAGGCTCCATAACGTATATATTTGTTTGTAGCACCCTGACATTTAGGCAGGGTTGCTATTAAGTTTATTTGGCAAGTAATAGTTGCCTTGGCCAATTGATCTTCGTACAGACTTCTGGGAAAATCAGTGAGCCAATCACACTGACAAGAAATTACATTTCTGCATAGCATCTGCCTGCAGAACACCTTCAGGTTGCTATATTATATAACATTTTGCATAAAACTACAGCACTGCATTGAAAAGGAAAGGTCATTGTTTGATAACATTCAATAACAATTTGGCTTGTGTAGAAATTGCATAAGCAAATTTTTTTTTTTATTATTATTTGCCTTTTCCCCCCACAAAAGTGGAGTTGCTCTGTAAGCACAAGGCCATCTGTTTTAAAGACCATACTAGTGGAGCAATAAGATGATAGTGTAATTTTGATATATTTTGTATTAAAGTGGATGTAAACCCGATTCATGAAATTTGAGCTGGGCACATATATCTGCAGTGTTTTGTTATCTCTCTTCAAAGAGCTAAGTCCTGTAGCTCTCTCCAGACCTGTTCCTCTGTTATCAGCCTGATGCCCAACCATAAAATTAGTCAGCAAGATATGGCAGACAGCGAAGGCCTTAATGGAATACACTGGGGTAACAGAGTTTGCCCATCTATGGAACAACAAAAATTTGACGGAAGTAATGGGTATAGAGAAATCTTTAGAATGGGAGAGACAGGGAATTAATCGACTAATTCACTTGTATGAGGGCAACCTCATGAAAACGTTTTCAGATCTGAGACACAAATTTAATATATCAAATAAGACGTTTTATAAATAC
The DNA here is from genome assembly GCF_905171775.1 of Rana temporaria. NCBI lineage: Eukaryota > Metazoa > Chordata > Amphibia > Anura > Ranidae > Rana > Rana temporaria. Next base: position 145,963,494 of record NC_053499.1, read on the forward strand.
CTGCAGATTTGGCATGCCATCCAAGCGCAGTCCAGATCACAAACGAATGAATGGACTCAGATTCCCGCTCTTCTAAAAACAATCCAGACTAATACATCTAAAGGTTTAATTTCAGAGATGTACAGTAAATTGGGGGCCAGAGTAATAAATGTAAAGCGTGGGCAATCTGCGCTTCCTCCCAAATAGTGATCAGTGCAGCAAGTGCTACAAAATGTTTCAAGTGAGATCTAGTGAGTTACCAAAAGAAGGCAAAAACCAAGCATCATGTCTCACATTTAAATGTGCTTTTTGGAATACACAGCTAAACAAAATATGTCAAAATAGGTATAAAAATGCGCAACCAAAAAAAAATAATTGGATAGAACCAAGCAAGGTGTCCTGTGTAAATAATAGGTATATATAAATAACCATAAAATATAACAATATAGTGTAACACTCAAGTGAAAAAGTGCAAGTGAAAATAATAATACAGAGAAAATAGTCCACTGTAGATGATATGGATTAGATGTAATCACAAAGTAAATTCATCAAACAAAAGTATCCACAAGATTTTCAGCCATTGGTATACAGTTGTGTTCAAAATTATTCAACCCCCCAATGCTGTAAAGGGTTTTAGGGAATTTAGTGTACATTTGTAATTGTATTCAGAATGAAATCCTACAAGGACTTCTTAAAGAACCATATGCAACTAAAATGACATCAATTGGTTTTGTAATACAGTAGTAAATGTTTATTTTGTGAATTCTTCATTTACACAATTATTCAACCCCTTAAAGACTACCACTCTGAAGAACAGAGGTTCATTGAAGTGTATTCAATCAGGTATTGAAAACACCTGCGGATGTCAGGGAGCAGCAATAAAGCCTAATAAGCATTAATTAGGCAGCTTTAAAATGACTGTGATACTCAGCTCCTTCTAGACATTTACTGGTGTGGTTACAAACATGGTGAAGTCAAGAGAATGGTCCAGGAAGACAAGAGAAGAGGTGACTACTCTTCACAGGAAGGGCAATGGCTATAAGAAGATTGCAAAGATGTTAAACATACCAAAAGACACCATAGGAAGCATCATTCGCAAATTCAAGGCTAAGGGCACTGTTGAAACGCTACCTGGTCGTGGCAGAAAGAAGATGCTGACTTCGACTGCTGAGCGCTACCTGAAGCGTAGAGTGGAGAAAAGTCCCCGTGTGACTGCTGAGGAACTGAGAAAAGATTTGTCAGATGTGGGTACTGAAGTTTCTGCTCAGACAATACGGCGCACACTGCGTAATGAAGGCCTCCATGCCAGAACTCCCAGGCGCACCCCCTTGCTGTCTCCAAAGAATAAGAAGAGTCGACTGCAGTATGCCAAAAGTCATGTGGACAAACCACAGAAGTTTTGGGATTGTGTTCTGTGGACTGATGAAACTGTTTGGGCCCATGGATCAACGCTATGTTTGGAGGAGGAAGAACAAGGCCTATGATGAAAAGAACACCTTGCCTACTGTGAAGCATGGTAGGGGTTCAATCATGCTTTGGGGCTGTTTTGCTTCTGCAGATACAGGGAAGCTTCAGCGTGTGCAAGGTACCATGAATTCTCTTCAGTACCAGGAGATATTGGATGACAATGTGATGCAGTCTGTCACAAACCTGAGGCTTGGGAGACGTTGGACCTTTCAACAGGACAATGATGCCAAGCATACCTCCAAGTCCACTAGAGCATGGTTGCAGATTAAAGGCTGGAACATTTTGGAGTGGCCATCGCAGTCACCAGACCTAAATCCGATTGAGAACCTCTGGTGGGACTTAAAGAAAGCAGTTGCAGTGCGCAAGCCTAAGAATGTGACTGAACTGGAGGCTTTTGCCCATGACGAATGGGCGAAGATACCCGTAGATCGCTGCAAGACACTTGTGTCAAGCTATGCTTCACGTTTAAAAGCTGTTATAACTGTAAAAGGATGTTGTACTAAGTACTAAGATTGAATGTCACTTGGGGGTTGAATAAAACTGATAATGATGTGAGCACAGAAAAGACATTTGTGGTTATTTCATTATAAATGTTATGTTATATTTGTCTGACCTACACGTGCCTCTTTGATTTAATTGTAAGCAGGATGACTGAATGATCAAAATCAATGTCAAACTGGCCAAAACAATCAATTTCAGTGGGGGTTGAATAATTTTGAACACAACTGTATATTCAGACAGAGAGGCCGCTTACCAGATTTGATGGACCTCCATTATGAAGGTCATGTAGGCTCATCAAAAACCAGTGGTCACTCAAAGTGATCCTCTATGGCTGCACTCGTGTCTGCCTTTATTGAAACTTCCAGGTGCTGTGCTGGATCCTATACCAAGCACTCCTATCCCTGTTGATGCCTGTTGAGGAGAAACGCAGCGTTGGGCGGAGCAACTAACTTCTGACGTCACCACGCCCCAGCTGATCGGCTGAAGCCGTAGCTGGAAGTCTTTTATCCTGCTTTTAAAACTGTTCTGCTTAAACAAGCTTTTTATTGATGTCGGTTGAACTTTTTCAATAAATGGGTTTTTGGAATACCCAAAGTAATACTGCACCATGAAGCTTTTTTTGCTTTCCCCCTAAATATATTTGTCCACCACGCCATCCCATTGGAAATTGATTTTAGAAGCCGTGAGTGCTTGGTATAGGATCCAGCACAGCACCTGGAAGTTTCAAAGAAGGCAGACACGATCGCATACCAGAGTGCAGCCATAGAGGATCCCTTTGAGTAACCCCTGGTTTTTGATGAGCCTACATGACCTCCGTAATAGAGGTCCATCAAATCAAATTGATTACTCAGCACCGTTATCAGTAGTGGTTTGTGTGCAGTGGCATCCCTCAGTATCGTCTGGGGTCATTCTAAAATTAGAGCCCTTACACATCGAGGATGGCTCCAACTCCATCTTTACCCATAGGTTGGTTTTTATAGACCTCCATTCCAGGACATTCTTCATACCTGATCTCAGCACATCAGCACACACAGCAATTCAGCCAAATAGATCATAAATAGTTATTTATTGAGGGTGTTTGAAATGCCCACTCATCATTATCATTTACAATGATCTGTCCATCACACAACTTATAGACTACAATATTCTGACTATAATTCTGGTGTCAGCAGTTCTCCAGAGCAGTTTTGGACCTTATAAAATAAATCATCATTCTTCTATAGATTATTTTCATAACATTTCCAATTTTCACAGTAATGTCCTCACTGTACCTGTTGTGGTATCTTCTGTTATACATGAATTATATAAATTTAGTATTCTGGTTTTATAGAAGGGTTTCATGCAATAGCTGTTAATAGGCTGCCCTTGCAATGACTGAATTGGACAGCTCTCAGAATACCTGGAGCAACACCCCTTCTCCCCCACCACTAAAATTGCATGGAGTCCATTGAACCTTCTGAGTACCAGCTTCACATTGTGTTTTGTCTGTCTGTCTGTGCTTAGTGTACGGCCTCTCAGAAAGAGCATGTACTATTGCACTGCTCGCTATAAAGCCAGCCATACAGTACATGGCAGGACCAGCAGGGACTCATGTACATAAGACAATCTGTCAATTGGCTTGTGTACAACCAATCTGTCGGGTTTTTCATGAACAATCAGTGCCACCAGCTATAGCCAGCAACATTGATCACAGTATTCTTACAGCTGCGAACGCTATCCACTATCAGAATACAATATACCATAGCGGGAAGGATCAGCACATCAACTGTGTGAATGGGGGACATGGTATATATATTTTTTTTTTTGTCCAACACATGAAAAAATAAATACATTTGTTGGGCTGCCGAAGACAGCCAAGTAATCCACCTTCCATGGTCACTACACCCATGCACAGCGTTATATACAAATTATGTGTCTTATCTTTGCAGATGAATATTTAGGTGGATCGGAATTGGTGGTATAGTGGTGAGCATAGCTGTCTTCCAAGCAGCTGACTTTGGTTTGATTCCCAGCCAATGATTGGGTGTAATGGAATTTTCTGGCAGTACTTGGTGCTATGCTGACTTGTCCTGAGAAGCCATGGGGGTCTAATCTTTCCACACAATGTGGCAGTTTGCTTGGAGTTATTTATAGAGGATGCACACTTATAATTAATTATTACAACAGTGATACAATTTGCTGCTTAAAGGTCAACTCCACCTTTTAGAGCATTCATAAAACGTTCAGATGGTTCATTCTATACAGTCTGAACAGAATTCCACTGCTCACTTCTCATACAGATATTTTAGGAATCACTCAACGTCTAGGTTATCTTGTTAAGGAGAAGAATCACCTTGTCCATTTTGTGTAATGACAGGTACACTTAGTTTTGGTTTATTGGCCTATGAATTATTTTACACATGCAGAACAGTGAGTGAATGTTCCTTGATCATTGAATATTTTTTTTTCCTGCAAACCAAAAATCTATATTAACAGAAAATGTCACTTTTAAAGATAGAATTGTTTTTTTTTTTTTGTTTTTCCGATACAAACAACAGAGGATACAAAAATAGCATATTAGAGAGTACAAGCAACTGAATGAATTCTGCACAGCTAGTTGAGTCCATTGCAGTCTGGTCCTCTGAGATATTCACATTGAGGTCTTGCTCAGTGGGTTTCAATGGTGGGCGGGTGCGCGTGCAGCTCCTTTTGTCCTTCATGCTGATAACGGCTGGCACACAAGGGCTCCTGACATGCTCAGCTGCTGGGATTATTGGATCTGGATTGATTCATGTTCAATATGCATCTCTGGCTGTAGAGCGGACTGTAGAGGTTCTACGGCCTAAATGACAAGAAACATTTATTAGGAAAACTACTTTTGTTGTACTGGATGGTGATAAGTGGTAACAATCATTCATTTTGCACCGATGAAAGGTGATATTTGATTACTGCACTCAGCAGTTTGTAATTGCTCTGGGGGCAACTGCAGTGGGTCAAGGGCAATAATACCCTGTTGGACCTCAGCTGTGCACAAGTTGGACAAAACCAGGTCCTTCCTGGGCCTCGTCCAGGTAATACAATGTCGGGTCCATGCTGGATCTCAACTTGACACGGGTAAGGTAAAGCCAGCTCTCCACTGGACCTCAACTGTGCTCAAGACAGACAAATCAGGTCCTCCTTGGACCTCCTATAGATAAGACAAGACCAGGTCAATGCTGGATCTCTGCTGTACACAGATAAGACAAACCCAGGTTCTTCCTGGACCATACACATTTAAGACAGAATTATCAACACTAGGGGGCAGATTCACATACAGTTGGACAGGCGCCGTATCTTACCTGGCTTAAATTCGAATCCAGGAAGAATTTGCGCCGTAAGTTATGGCGGCGTAGTGTATTTCTGGCGGCGTATTTGAAATTGGGCGGGTTGGGGGCGGGATTCATTTAAATGAAGCGCCTCCCCGCGCGGAATGAAATGCGCATGCGTCGTTCCTAAATTTCCCGCCGTGCATTGCGCTAAATGACATCGCAACAACGTAATTTTTTTAACTTAGACGTGACTTATGTCCATCCCTATTTACGGACGACTTACGCAAAAAAAAAAATTCAAATTTTGACGCGGGAACGACGGCCATACTTAACATGGCAAGTCTATCTATACGCCACAAAATAGCAGCTTTAACTATACGCCGGAAAAAGCCGACTACAGACGACGTAAGAGAATGCGACGACCGCACGTACGCTCGTGGATCGTCGGAAAAAGCTCATTTGCATACCCGACGCGGAAAACAACGCAAACTCCACCCAGCGGACGCCAAAGTATTGCATCTGCGATCCGAAGGCGTACGCTTTTCGGATCTTACCCAGATGCGGTCGTATCTTGGTTTGAGGATTCAAACTAAAGATACGATGCTGGAAATTTGAAAGTACGCCAGCGTATCAGTAGATACGCCGGCATACTTGCTCTGTGAATCTGCCCCTAGATCTCAGTGTTGCACAGGTTCTTTACAAGCGTGTCTTGATTGTACAATGTTACAGCACTATTAGAAAACTCACAGTACTGGGATAACCTCTGATCACTATGCCAAAATGCATTCCAGCAGAATCTTTTCATACATAGTTTATTTTCCCTTTTGGCAGCATTTTCACCTTAAATAATCTGTGATCTCTCCATCAAAATAGCTATTTGTGCACATATACGATTTATTTTGTTTTATCCTGAGAGAGTTGGCGAAGGAGATTGTGAAGTCATATATGTAAAGATGAATATTCTTGGAGGAAGTCTGCTTTCGCTTGGATTGGTTCTAGAGGGATAGACATGCTTGAAACAAAAAATCCTGAAAAAGCAGATCTGATCTCTTGGCCCCGGCATCCATCATCACTGGCACTGATATTGTTTTACTAGTAGTTCCTGCAGTGAGGCAGTTATGCTATAGCGGGGCTGTGGGGGAATATATATGACATTCTCCCTGTACTCCATTTTTAGGGGAATTATGCCACTGTGTAACAAATGAATGTTAATTTAGGTTTTGGACTCCATATAGTTGTTTCATCTAAAACTCCGTTTTTAAATTCTTGGGTAATTTGTTAAACTGAAACTTCCACTTCTAAAGCTGTCTGATGTGTTTCCAAAAATTCATAAAACTTCTTTGAAATGTTCATTTTTCGGTGTCGTAAAACTTTATGGGGCTTTTGATATTCAGTCTACATAGTGTATATGGAGGGTGGTAATTGCGTGTGTCAAATCTTCAGAGGAAGAGAGGTATATTTCTCTGTAAAGGACCCTTCATAGATCTAACATATAGGGCCAAAAGACAAACTGTACATTTTCCTTTTATATTTGTTTAGGAATCAGATTTGGCTTATAAAAAAATCTGAACCATTAACAGGACATATTTCTTGACTTTGTTAAAATGTAATGTAACAGTTTTATCACACAATGATTCTGCTAATAGATGAGTTATTTTTGCACTTTCTGTGATACAGTGACAACACTGTTTGTTGGGCAGGGAAATTGGCAACTAGATTTATCCTTAATTCTGGAATTGCTGCACTTCTCAAAAAAAAAAATGCCTTGATGGGTGGGTGTCAGTCTGGAAAGTGGGTGTTTTTAGGCAAGCTGTATCCACATGCATGACTGCCCTATTGTCTTCCTCTAAATATCCGCAGTTGCTACTGGAATTTTGTGCACACAATAACTGGTGGATCTTAGCGCTCCCTGTATTAATGTAGTTAGTATAATATTTCAGAGTTCTTTTTCTTATTGGGTCTAGGTGGAGTGGTTATCTATTCTGACTGAGGAAGTGGAGCCAAGACAGTGAGAGATGTAACTGGTACCAGCGGGGCTGGAATGTGACTGAGTCTCCTGGTGTATGAGGGGGGGAGATACCTATTCTCTTCCTCTGACAGACCCAGGGATATTCCTCTATCACAGGAGCATTTTGTCTTTAATTTCTACCAGGGTGACAGCAATGATCCATCGAATTACTCTGGGGATGAACCCCATTCATTACATATCATGTTTCCCACATCACTCGGCACACTATTTGTATTGCTTTCTGGAGATTTTACTATAATTGAGATAAATAATAACTCATCGGGCAAAGGAGGGGCCGTCATAGCTAGAGGAGTAAGAGAGGAAGATTGTGTGCACACTAAACCTGATACTTTCTGTAAAGAACAGAAAGGGAAAGAGCCCTGTTAAAGTGTTTAAGTGATTTTTTTTCCTGTTATAATTCAGTCTGTTATATAACAGTAAGCTTCATTTAAAAAAAAAAAAAAATTCTGTATAATACCTTTTTTTCAAAGTGCCATTTAGCACTCAGGTGACTGCCCGCTGGTCTCCTCTTCCAAAGTGATAGCTGCAGAGGGAGGTGCTGGGAAACCCCCGCTGACGTCAGCCGGGGAGAGGAGGAGACCAGAAGACCGCGGGCAGTCATGTGGGCGCCAAGCGGCGCTCTGAAATTAGCCATTATACAGGAGATTACTGTTATATAATGACACAGCACAAGCAGTGCTGTACAACAGGCTTTAAAGGAGCCGGATCTTTTTTTTTTCTTTGGGTTAATACGTTTTAAAATAAAATGTGGACGCTATTAACCACTTGATCTCCAAAAACTTTTACCCCGTTCATGAGCAGAGCATTTTTTGCTATTCAGCATTGCGCTACTTTAAAGAGGAAGTAAACCCTGAAGTAAACAACTTCCTCTTATGCTCACAGCAAACCCTGCAATGCCCATTATGTGACACTTACCTGCAAACTAACCCAGCACTGTCCTCTGTACAGGCTACGTCCATTTTTTTGCCCCTTCCTTCTGTGATTGGCCGGAGCTGTGTGACGTCACTCCCACCCGGAAACGGCACAGTCTAACTCTAACTAAAGCAACGGCACGGCGTGCCATTGCTTCAGCGCACATGTGCTGATGACTTTGGCACATGCAGATACAGGGGGATATCTCCTAAACCGTGCAGGTTTAGGAGATATCCAGGCTAGCTGCAGGTAAGCCTTATTATAGGCTTACCTGTAGCAAAAAAGTGTTTTGTAAGGGTTTACAACCACTTTAACTGTCCAATGTGTGGTCATGCAACACTGTATCTAAATGAAATTAATCACTGGGTTATTTCTATATTTTGTGATATAAACGGAAAAATAAAAACATTTTGAAAAAAAGAAAAACAATATTTTGTACTTTTGCCTCGTACACACGATCGCAATTTCCGACAACAAACCCGAGTTTTCAGCAGGAAAACGGCTGAAATTTGTCTTGCATACACATGGTCACGCTAATCTTGTCTGAAATTCCGAACGTCAAGAACGCAGTGACGTACAAGACGTACGACGGGCCAAGATCAATGAAGTTCAATATGCAGTTCAGCTCTTATGCTTGATTCTGAGCATGCGTGTTTTTTTTTGCGCATCATATTTGCATACAGACGATCACCATTTGCGACAGGAATTTTTCCTGACACGAAAATTTAGATCCTGCCCTCAATCTTTTCTTGGTCGGAATTTTGACAGTAAAAGTGAGATGGAGCATACACACGGTCAGAATTTGTGACAAAAAGCTCACATCGCACTTTTATCTTCGGGAATCGCGATTGTGTGTACAAAGCATTTCTGTTAAAATACATATACAATAAAAATGTAACTTCTTAATAAAAATTAAGGCCAAAATTTATTTTGCTACATGTCAAATTCCCCTGCCGCTGGAAATACATACATAGGGCCCGCGCTGAACAACTGCACTTCTGCATTCTAAACACAGAAGGCCGGCCACTCAGCTGAGGCACCATTCAAATCTCTCTCTCTGAGTGGTTCCTGTGCTGAGTGGCCGACCTCCTCTATAAAGTGACAGTTCACCTCAATGACCAATGGGGACGGAGCAAGACCACAATTTAGCCATAGTTAGTGATTTCAGCAGTACCCCAAGATTTTCAGTAAGTTCAGACCATTTTTTTTTTTTTTTTATCAAATGTCCCCACAGCCATTCTGCCCCACGGTAGAATATCTGTACGATGTTTGTCAGGATCACTGAGTGGCAGAGAAAATTGATGCATAGTTTGTAGAACGTTACAGTGATTCTAAATTACATGTGTCCAGAAAAAATGCCCAATATAAACAGACTACAGTATGATGCAGGGAGGAGGGCGAGGCTGCAGCAAGGCACTGGTTATAGATTTTGGCTATTAAAAGATTAACATCTTTATGACCAATGCCTTCATGAACTAAATTTTATTCTTATGTATTTATAACATTCTAAATGAGGACCATTAATTTGGTATACAGCAACTTACCTGAGCTGTTGCCGATGGTTCAGTGACAGGTGCCAGCTGAACGTATTGGACCTGGATGTCATTGGCCTGTAGCGGGGAGCCATTAACTACACCAGATGTTGGGTCAGAGGTGACAGCGATGAGTTGTGCTCCTTGAAGAACCTGGAGATAGAGAAAGACTACGGTCAAACATGTTCAGCACTGTAGATCATCATTTTCAGGGTTGTGGCAGTTATTTTGAATGCCCAGCTCTAACTTATATGAACTTCAGCAGTGAAGAGGTAAAAGCAGAATTCAGGCCTAACTCCAGAAAACTATTGTATACTCAATGCCAGCCAAAAAGGCATACCACAGTAATGATTACAGGGGTGGAATTCCGGAGCAGACAACCGCTAGGCTTTCTGAAATGGCCAGGAAATATTGATTGGCATGTGTATACAGAGCGGCAGAAATGGGAAGCCAAAACCTAACTCTTGCAGTGCCAGTCTGCTATCTGCAGCCAGAGGGCATTGCTATTCAGTGTAAGCTGAACCCATTAAAATCAAAGCAAAATAAAACAAGGGCCATGGCAGATGGGATTCAAGATGACTAACTGACTGTAGGGATGCTGTACTTGAGAAAAACAGGAAGGTTGGGACTTTAAATGAAGCAGGTTAAGAGGTGCCTCCATCCCTATTCAGTATAAAGAAAGGGGGAGTTTGGGACTTTAGATGAGGCACAGAGACGACCCGGATGTAGAAAAATAATTTATTGACCAACCATAAACATGACATATAGCCAAAAATGGATATTACAATAAAGATTGTATTTGCAAAAATGAAACATGAGTGGTAAACCATGTATGGTATCATTCCCGTTATTGCTCTATGTAGAAATTCAAGTAATCAAGTAATTCAAGTAATCAATGTCCTCACAGATGAAGTCATTAGGGTATGCATCTTTGTAAGCTCTATGCGTTTCGGGGGATAATACCACCTCATCAGGAGCTGATGCGTATGATCAATTTTGAGAACTCTGCATGTCCCTGCAGAATACTAAGAGGAGCATCACAAATGTCTCCACCAGGAGCTGAGGTATGAGAGGCCCCCAAGACAGAGCACAGCCACACCTCCCCACCAGGACAAGGAAGTTCCAGTTGCCATGGCTGATGATATCAGATATAGGCTCCAAGATATAAGAATGGAAAAGATGAGACTACTTACGACCTCCCAGAATAGCTGGGGGAGGGTAATGGTAAAAAGATACAAAAAAAAACAGGGTGATTAAAAAACCACCAAATGTAGGTAAAGTATCTGTATGGATCCAGTATAGGAGTATAAAAGACTGCAACCACCCACAGCCAGCAACCATGAACAGCTGTAACAAACAGAGTGGGGTATAAGTAGGCCGCCGCTCTACGCCTGTCCCTGTGCTTCTATGGTCCGGGAGCTGCGATGCGCTGTATAGCACATGGGGGGAGGGGCGAGCTGGCCCCATTGCGCATCGCGACACGCACCGGTGCTGTGGCGCCGCAGTGTCGGCCTGTGTTTAGCACCCAGCGTTTGGTTTCGGGGGGTGGTTTTGAATGCCATGTGAGCGGCAGACGCTGTTTGAGCGGGAATGCTCCTCCAATCGCACCACGCCAGCATGGTGGGTGGACCCCAGATGGATGGGCGGCCTACTTGTACCCCTGCTCGGTTTGGTTGTTTCAGCTGTTCGTGGTTTCAGGCTGTGTGCACTTGCAGTCTTTTATACTCCTATACTGGATCCATACTTTGCCTACATTTTGTGGTGTTTTAATCACCCTGCTTTTATACCATCATCCTCTCCCAACTATTCTGGGAGGTTCTACGCAGTCTCATATTTTCCATCCTTCCAAATTCTCTGCACCTAGCCATGTCGTTCATCGATGGCTAGTACTCACCCACACACCCTTTCCAACACCTGGCTACAAATCGCTGCCATTACGTAATTTCTATTAATATATAGATGGGTATTTTACCATATAATTACATTGGTCACATTTTTCACAGACACCTTAGAACCTACATCTGATATCATCAGCCACGGCAGCTGGAACTTCCTTGTCCTGGTGGGGAGGTGTGGCTGTTCTCTGTCTTGGGAGCCTCTCCTACCTCAGCTCCCGGTGGAGACATTTGTCAAAATTGGTCATCTGCTCCTGATGAGGTGGTATTATCCCCCGAAACGCATAGAGCTTACAAAGATGCATACCCTAATGACTTCATCTGTGAGGACATTCATTCCTTTTTAAAAGTGTTTAATATGAATTTGTACATGGAGCAATAACAGGAATGATACCATACATTGTTTACCACTTTTTCATTGTATCTGAGTTTTTGCAAATACAATCTTTATTGTAATATCCATTCTTGGCTATATGATGTCATGTTTATGGTTGGTCAATAAATTATTTTTCTACATCCGGGTCCTCTCTGTGCCTCATCTAAAGTCCCCCCCCCCATGCTGTACTTGGGTATTTGCTGTGGTACTTGCTGTACTGGGCATTTATAAAATTTGGTAAAGCATTTCCAGAAATCGACAGTGTGGGACACAATTAATAAGGACATTCATTGGAAGCAGACACCAAACCAGGGGTCTCCAGACTTTTCAAATAAAGGAACAGTTTACTGTACTTCAGACTTTGGGGAGGGGCTGGATTGTGGCTAGGGGGGTTAAACATTATCCCATCATCAGTGAGAGCAATGCCTCAGGTTTGGTGGTCAGTACATCTAAATAATGCTTGTGGTCAGTAGGAGGAGGAATAGTGCCCCATCACTGTTTTTTTAGTGGGAGGAACACTGCCCCATCACTGGTGTCAGTGGGAATAATAATGCCCCATCATTGATGTCAGTGGGAGGAATGGTGCCCATAGGGCTGGGTAAGGGATGGCAAAGGGCACATCTGGCTCACGGGCCACAGTTTGGAGACCGCTGCACTAAACGGGAGCAGATTATACTTTCTTGGGGGAGAACCTTGTATTTGTTATACTTATGCAAAATGTACACCTGGTATTATTATTGATAAATGCTGTAGGCCAATTCTCAAAATGGAGGATTCCACTAAAAAGCCTTTTGAAGAGGAAAAAAGATAGGGGACATTGCTCACTTCTTTGCCACCTGCAGATGGGATCACTCAGCGAAACCCATCAGCTTCCTTCATTTCACACTGACACTTCTTTCTACAGACACATTTAGACAAGAGGCCCGCAGTCACCTTACTACAAGTGTCTACAACAAATTGTAAAAAGAATTTACAACTATTTCTTCAATTAAAGCGCAGTGTGAAACAATACTGGAGTGGAAAGTTCAAACATTTGTATTGACTCAGGCAGACGTCTGTGCCAGTTCCATATGTGTTTGGCTTGGAGAGGTGCAGTGTTCTGAGTCGCTACTGAACATTCCTAACGCTAATATTTAATATAAGATAAACAGGGGCCCCCTCTGTCTTTCCTTCATGCTGCTATTGGTACAACTGTACCAAATTGCTGTTTGATTGATGTGCAGAGGTCAAATAGTGCACACCAAACCGCACTGATGTCATATTATAAACATTCTGACTTATTGATATTTAAATCTAAGCTGCATATGGTGCCGGTAAAATCCTTTTTATAATTAAGAACAAACCTTACACAGATTGTAAAGATATTTTCTAAGTTCCTTCTAACGCCTTGTTTTGCCCTTTCTGAAACTACTCAAAGATAGAAGAGGGCAGTTGTCCACTTTATCTAATTTAGTTTCAATCCCAGCCTATGGCTGGTCATTCAATATCCGTGGGGAGACCCGAGGACAGTCAACTGGGCAAGTTGGAAAATGTGTCCCGGTCACTGCAGCTCCTTTGTTTACAAGCCAGGTCTAGTTCCTTCCTCCTCCAACATTTGGAAAATACCCGCAATGCCATTTGAGTTTATAAGTTATGAGATCAACCTTACAATACCAGATCTAAATGGCCATGAGGGTGGTCAGATCAAGTAGAATGAAATTAGGTGTTGCAAAGATGTATCAAGAAGAAGATTTAGGGCTCATTCACACTTAAGGGTTGGACCACCCTTATCCCCTTTTAGCTGAAGAGGCGGCAGGCAGGGGTTTACACATGCTGCGGCTGTGAAGCAAAGGAGCGATACCCTCTGTAGCTTTCAACAAAAAGTGAAAGGAGTTGCTCTGCAAGTACATGGTCATGGAGCACTAGTGTCGGATTCAAAGGGTTAAAGCAGGTGGTGAGGAGGTGATACACCTTCTCATCACCTTTCAAATGCTCTCTAAAGAGCAAACCGATCTTCAGAGATCAAAGCCCTAACAGCTGAAAATTCCTCTGGGTATATGGTACATTGTAATAATCTGCCTGAAGTTGTACTATAGCACAAACATGGCCTGATAATGTGGTGCCCACTTCAGATCTGGTATGCCACACCCCCTTACTGATCAGATCATTTTTCAGTGTTGAGAAAGTTTGACTGACAAATACTCTGTCATGCAGTACTATGGACTTTCTATCATTTTCTTGGCAAAATAAAGCTTTCTGTTGGTAGTATTTAATAACCACGTTTTTATTTGTTAATGTAAAAAGGAACACAAATCTGTTTCTCTTACTTTCTGTTAAACATATACAATGAAAAATTACAGGATGGTACTAACACCTGCAAAATTACCCCTTTTTCTAAATTGGGCATCCAAAGGTGATCTTATTTCCTGACGCTTTTTTGGAAGGGGGAGGAGGGGATGGTGAAAGCTGCTGGTATAAAAGCGGAGCTCCACCCAAAAATGGAGCTTACACTTTTCGGAACCCTCCGGTGTCACATTTGGCACCTTTCAGGGGGAGGAGGGTGCAGATACCTGCACCCACTTCCAGGAATACGGGACTGCGGCAGACATGCCTTTACCCAAAGCCCCTGCTGTCTTCTGGGAAACGCCCTGTTCCCAGGAGAGAGCGGGGACCAGTGACAGCACGGCGTGCTACTCACGCATGCGCAGTAGAAAACCAGGCAGTGAAGCTGTAACGCTTCACTTCCCGATTCCCTAACCAAGGATGGCAAACGGGTGCAGCCGAGGGATGAGCAATTGCTCGTCCCTCGGCTGCCGACATCGCGGGCGCGAGCTGGACAGGTAAGTGTCCATTTTTTTTAAAAGTCAGCAGCTGCAGTTTTTGTGGCTGCTGGCTTTAAAAAAAAATTGGCGGAACCTCCGCTTTAAGGTGGATAAAATATAAAATCCAAAGGTGCACTTAGCCTTTAAATGTTGTACACTGAAGTCAAGTTCAAATCTTTGTAAGCTTGGTGTTAAATTATGGACACCACTCAAGCTGGGGAAGCCAAACTCCCGCAGTTACCAGAAAGAAAGGTGCAGGCTTTCATTAAGCTCTGATGGGCAGAGAGAAACATATCAGCTGGAGGATTTCATAATTGGATTTATCCATACAATTTTCCTCATTCCTCCATTGTGGGGGGAAAGGCTCACCAATGTAAACAGTACTACAGTATATTATTGATCACTGTGACTAGTCATCATAGTGATCACATGGCACACAGCTGCTCCAAACAGCTCTGTGCATTTAGCTGATGCTCACTGCCGCCTAATGATATTCACAAAAAGCAAGAAATGTACAGGTATGTATATCTGCCCAGTAAGGGCACCATCTGGCTGTTTATTTGCAACAGCCATCCCTAGGATGGTTAAAAAAAAGACTCTTATTGTAAAGTTTAATTTTATTTTATAGAATACTATCACAGGATATTGATTCTGACTTGGATGGGTCCGAGTACAGATATTTCAACCCTAATTTAATAATACAGAATACATACTGAACTGAGCTTCTCATTTATTGTACTCAGCCACTGAGGCATCTCTGCGCCCAACTTAATAACTAGAGGAACTTTGTACGCCTGAGGAAGATCAACTCATGGAAAGAATCACAATACTACGTGAAATGTTTCCCCTTCACTTTCACCAGACAGCATCTGAAATGGATTAAGTGCTGTATGAGAAGGTGACAAGGAAAAGAGTACAAGGGAGTGATCTGTCTGTTTTGGCTGAAACAAAAATAGTTAGCATTGCACAGCGGAAGGACAAAAGGCGAAGATGTATAAAACCAAATGAAGCAAATTGGCTGCCCCAAACCTTCTGTTAATAATGGCATCGTATTCTCAGGAGTTATTCATACTACTAACCCAGTATTGTACATGCCATGATGTGGTTCAAATAGGACCAATTACAGTCATTTGTATGAGACAGAACATGGATCATACGGCTTTGGCGAAAAGCGATTGGTTTGTCTGGTAATGGCTTCCAGTGTTGTGTCCATTTTCTTTACGAGTACGTGAAATGGACGCATTCCTCCGTTTCCACGTGTTCTCCAACTTAAGCCGGCAGCTCAGTCAGCACGGTTTCCAGCTGGCCTTCCTGCTTAAGACTCATTATTAATTCAAAGTTTTATGTATTTATTTATGGCTTGCTGGATTCTATGCAGATCCTCTGTGGCTCTTCGCACAATATTACACATATGTGAGTGATTTTACACTTATTCCAGCACCTAAGGTACTCCGTGCCAGAGCAAGACATCTTCTGCAAACTGCAGCTGCAGTTATGACCCCATCAACCCCTGAACCCCAAAAGATCAGACTGGATGTACTGTGATGAACAGAAATCTATTACAGCACATGTACAGAACAATTGACCAGAATGTCCGGATAAGGTCCAAGGATAATTATATCTGGTGTCCAAGCCTGCTGAGACTTCGGCTCCAAGCCAGCAATCACTGATGCTAACTAGTCAGTATACAGAGGACAGTCTGTGACAGGGCAGAGCATATCATGGCAGCTCTATAAATGATAATAAAATAACAATCACTGTTTACTTCACTGGTCTCTGCTTCTTTAGCCATCATAAAATAAATCTGCTCAGTGTTTTATTCCAAGCATCGAGCTCAGCAAATGTTTGACCCAGAATTATGTCAACTTTCCCATCACAAGGCTAACACTAATCCTTCAAAACACAGTCCAGGGAGGTGATGCTCTCTGCCTCTGCATTTAACAATTATTTTACTTCTAATTCACAAACACATACAACTGGCCACTATAACTACTATCTAGTTCTCTTATTATTTCCCTTATGCCCAATACAAGACACATTGTGAGTAATGGCTGTGAATAACAACACTACACGGCCAACAGTTTGTGGGTGCCTAACCATCACACTTATCTATATGGCCAAAATGTATGTGAACACCCCTTCAAATGATGGAAGTTCAGGTGTCTCAGGTGAAGGGTACTGTTAATACTACATCATACAGAAACAACTGTGCTTGTGATAACAGTTATGGAAACCCCCCCATCTGTTCTGATGATAGTACCTGACCTTACAAATGCTCTTTGGGGGGGGGGGGGGGGGTTGTCGGTTGGCGATGACTCTATATTACTTTCAATGGTTTTGGGTATGGGATGTCCCATAGGTGTGATGGTCAGGTGTCCCTAAATTGTTGGCCGTATAGTGTTTAAATTGTATTTTACAGGGGACAGGCATAGGCACAAATGCAACAGTCATGACCTAATAAGTGCTGTATATTTTATACAGCACTTATTGCAAAGAATAAAGAATAAAAGATTGGTACTATAAGAAGAATGTGCTAGCCAATCAGCTATGTTGGGTGTTGGGAGATTGGATGCTCTCTGTAGACACTGAATCACATCATTTTCTCCTACGTTGCCTGTAAAATTTCCTCTATAAGTTAATTATTAGAATTCATTTTCCAAAATTGCACAACATGAGCAAACACCACTGACCGGATAGTACATTGTTCACCATGATTGTGCTGTGTGGTTTTCACTTTGATGGATTACAGCCAGACTGAAGCTATAGGATGATCTGCCAACATTCTAACCATGATTCAGGCACAAGAACAGGACAAGCTGGAAATGGATGTCAGTTTTACCGATAGGTTGCAGTTTTCACATAACAGGCAGATGAGTCAACTTGCAGATTTTGGCAAGTGCAGGAAAGCTTGTTTTATATACAGTTTACTAACTACTTCTCATTATTAGAACGTCATACACATATGAGCTTTTCATTTTATGTTTTCTGGGTCCTCTGCCAGTGCTTTCTGTAATCGGACTTCTTTATCCTTACCAGTAAATGGAAAGAGATTTAAGAACAAAAGGGTGGGAAGTTAGTGGTTGCAACAACCACATTCTCCAACTGCCAGAGTCCAATTAAACAACCACCTCTAATGTCAGGTCCATTTATGAAGTGGTTTATCCGGAGCTAGAAGCCAGGAAGACATTCTTTGTCACACCTCAGATTCGTACACAAACCACACCATGGCGAAAGCTTGCCGATGACACACAAGTCTGATATCTTTATGAATCACGGTCTGTGCAGGCATGCTGGAGATGCTGAATCATTCTACCTTGGAGGGCATGGAACCTACAATGGTGACTTATTTAGGACAAACAGTAGATGACAAGTGACTCAGAACCTGAAGTCAGAGTACACATACCAGGAACGAGCAGGGGGGGAGTTTTCCACAAAGTCTTTTAAGAAGGACTTATTCATAAATTCAATAATGGAGCCACATGCCCCAAGAGTCCACTACAAGATTTGACGCAGAGGTCTTCCTAGCCACCCATCCAGGTATACCTGTATATCGTAGTCTAGAACTGTTCTATATATGATGGAAGATGCAACAATAAGGCAGTCTTCACCACAGAGAACCCAAATCCTATCTGTTCGTGTATGGCTTGTTACTGTCATACAACAATTCTCTATTTTCTTTATTATTTTCAGAACACAAGTATAAAAGATGTAGACATTTTTCATATCAACAACTAATGTTTATATTTGCAGGCATCAGGTACAGATCAAAGCTTATTTTCCAATATTTACCTGTCTATTCTTAGCTGCCCTATTGAAATAAAAAGCCAGTTATTTGTGGAACTCAGTAACTCCTACTCATATTATACAGACAGCTGATTGAGTCAGAGAAGTGGAGGTGTATTCCATTGCTGGACATTTTCTTATTGCAAACAAAAATCAGGGCCCCTCCCTATCAGATTGGACTAGGTGTATTAACTGGTTAATGAAATATGAAAAAACTAATTATATTTGATACAGGCAATGTGGAGAGTATAATATTTTGGATTACCACAGTCTTCACCTGAACCAAAAGCAGAAGCTACACCCCAAATGGAATATGTAAGTTGTGTTTGTTTTTTTCCCCCAACACTCCACAGAAACTGCTCTCCTAAAAATAACAAATTATCTACTAACGGCTAAAACCAATGGACACTACTCTGTACACATACTCTTGGATCCCTCTGCTGCTTTTGATACGGTTGACCACCCCTCCTCCTCCAAAAACTCCATGCCTTTGGTCTCCGTGACTGTACCCTTTGTTGGTTCTCCTACTTATCCAACCGCACCTTTAGCGTTACTCACAATTCTACTTCCCCCCTCTCCTCTACAAAGTTTATCCCCCCTTCAGTCCATCATGAATGCTGCTGCCATACTCATTCACATTACCAATTGCTCTGTGTCTGCTACTCCTCTCTGCCAATCCCCTCCACTGGCTTCTGCTCACCCAACATATTAAAAATACTAACTACAGTACTTGCAAAGCCATCCACAACTTAGCCCCAGCTATATCACTAGCCTAGTCTCTAAATACCAACCTACTTGTTCTCTTCTTTCCTCTCAAGACCTCCTGCTCTCTAGCTTCCTTGCCATCTCCTCCCATGCTATAATCTAACCAGAATGATAACTCATCCAACTTCTCCAGTCGATAAAGATCATAAGTTAAACCAAAGTATTTTATCTACAGGTCAGGGAGAGGTTGCATAGTTTATTTATCAAAGTGGTTTTCCAAATTCTGTTGAAATTCTTTTTACTGAAAAACATGACACAGGATCACAACGTGAATTCATTTGCCAGAATCCCAAATGTGCATAGAGGAAATTGTAGTGTAAGTGAGGAATCTGACAGAAAGTGCAGTATGTTACTTGAAAGCTAAACTCCAGACAAACCGCTATATTCACAGATAAGATATACATAAGCTATTGTATCTGCAAAAAAATATATATTTGTATTTCTGCCACACAGCACAACCCCAATCTGCCAGGGCAGGAGAAATTATTATTCTCTTCTGTAATTCAGTAAAACTTACAAGGCTTGTTCCCCCTAAGCCTATGAATGTACATTAGAGCAGCAGTAAACTGATGAGTTCATCTCCCTGTCACTCTGCTCTCCTATCAACACGTCCCTTGTTAGCGTACTACTCCTCCCACTCCCAGTGTAAGCTTTGCTGTACAACAGTGTACAGTGACTGAAAAAGGCTAATAATCAGTCACATGTAGGTACCAGATGTATTAATTACAGAGCTGTATTTGTCTTTTATATTTGCCTGGATTTGAGCTTCAAAGTGAACTTGTGGCCAGGCTATGGACAGAGGCCCTAACAGGCAGGCTGGAAAACCTTGTTTGCTGTTGTTTCCCCTCTGATAAGTGATGTTGGAGTTGATTTGTGCCTCTGTCAGTCGTAGGGACCCGGCAGTATTTGGATGTATGCTTTCTCACCCGACGGACATCTGTAGCGGACTTGACCACAACCTGGTGGAATCACATTAGGGTGAGCCGCTCTCCTTTGTTGTAGGAAGTTCCTCCAGCAGGTTTGTACATAGTTTTGGTGTTGGGGGGTTTCATATAAGAACCATGCCAGCTCTTTTTGCTGATGGGAGTAGAAGGTGAGAACATTCCAGATTTTCTTCAAATGTGTTAAACATTTATTGTTGATCACCTTTTAATGGATTTGCTACAGGTTCCGAGTAATACAATACCAAGATTGGGCATCATTATTTCATCAGTACCCGGTCACAATAAGCCTAAACAATGGATTAAAGTGGTTGTAAATCCTCAATGACAACTCTCACCTACAGGTAAGACTAGATTAAGGCTTACCTGTAGGTGCTTGCAATATCTCCTTAACCTACACGGTTTAGGAGATATTTACAAAAAAAGACGGCACAGATGCCTACAGTACATGCGCGCCATAGACAACAGAGCTGGCGCACTGAGTGTGCCGTTTCTGAAGGCGATCATGCCATCACTGGGGGCTCACGTAAGCATGCGCAGAAGTGATGTCATCGTGGCTCTGGCCAGTCACAGCTCCGGAGCCGCGATACCCTGAAGTCACTCCGGGAGAGATAGCGGCGACGGATCTCAGGTAAGTAATTCATAATGAGCTAGTATGCTATGCATACTAGCTCATTATGCCTTTGTCTTGCAAGGTGTATTTTTTTGTTTCCTTCATAGGCTTTTCTTCCTCTTTAAGAGCTGTACAAGTCATGCCAAAGTGTACACTTACATAAATCACCCCAACTTATGAGATTTCTTGAAGCTGTGATTATAGATCATTATATTTACTGATGTGCTTTTATTGGCAAACATTGGTACTAACAAGCTTGGAACAAGGCCACAATAAAAATAGTTGGACAAAAACCCTTATAAATTTTAGTGTTATAGAAGTCAAGCGTGGAAATCTTATTGTTCCAGCGACAGATTAAAGACTACAGTTAGAGATCCAGATGTAATAGGTTATTATCTCATTAAATTTAATGCTCCACCCAAAATATCAACATACTCAACTCAGAAATGTGCCGCAGAGTTTATTAAAATATTACCATGTTAGTGGGGTCCCACGGCAGCTCCTCCCCGCAAGAGCTAACCCCCTCTGGGAAGCTCTCTCCCAAGGGGGTTAGCTTGCAGGCGTGCTCCCGTGACATAATATTGCCGTTCATATATGCCAATTGTATGACTTGGCCCCATCCCCCAGCGGCCGTGTCACTGGATGTGATTGACAGCAGCGGGAACCAATGGCTGCGCTGCTATCAATCATCCAATGAAGAGCTGACAAGACCTGGGGGAAAGCAAAATGGGATCGTGCCCATGGAGATTCGGGGCTCAGGTAAGTAAAATGGGGGCTATGATGTGGCTTGTGACTGGAAGATGTTTTTTTACCCTAGTGCATAGGATGAATTAAGGGGAAAAAAACACGAAGGTTTACAACCCCTTTAACTGCAAGTGACAAGCACTAGAGTAAAACTGATGTTCTTTGAAGGCAAACTGTAATAGCCTATTGCAACGGGTTCCAGTGTTGCTCTGGAGAGAACATGTTACTGGACACTACACAAAAAGCAGAGGTTGGGGTGTGGATGATTCATGAGAAAAAGAGGGAAGAGAGTGTGGGATGTGGAGAAGTTTTAGATAGGAGTTTACAGTAACATACAGCTATGCTATATCAGTGTATGTGAATATATGGTGATATATTATTACAGTGTATCACACTACAAAACAATGACATTGACAAAATATATCATACAAAAAAAAGGTATGGCTAAATGACAAAAGATATCATTAGGAATTGCAGGATGCAATGCCTCCATATACATCTGCCATGGAGGTCATTTATACAGACTTGGGAGCACAATGGGGATGAAATGGACATTATGTGCCACAGACACCAGTGTTTTCCCATAATGTGACCAGATATTTACGATAATCACGAAGATCATAAGCATGAAGGAAGAAAGAGAATGGCTTTAACACAGAGGTCAGCGTGACTTACTGGACAAGGAATGAAGAGGAAGCTGATTAATAGGTCAGTGAGATTTTTTTCTCCCTAAGGAAGCTCCAAAGTGGAGCATATAAACTGCCAGGTCATTGTCTGGGAAATCTCTCATTTATAACTTGTAATCCCTATCTGAAACCAGCTCCTGATAGTGAGGCTCAACTGCACCTCAAGTATATGATGAGCCTCTGTAAGAACGCAGCACAAAACCCAGGACCTGACAGAAATCACAGAGGAGCCCAGTTTTATTAATCTCCTTTATTACCAGCAGCTATGAACTGGTTAGGCGCTTTAGTAGATGCAGATGTCTGTATTTTCAAAAAGATGCAATCAAACTGTTACTAGACAGAAATGATAACTAGAACTGCTCCAATTCAAGTACTTACAAAGTCACAGGTAGAAGTTGTTTTAGAACTCCATTCTTTCGTCCTTTGATAAAATATATGCAAATGTGAAGTTTTGGTAGGTCACATTATATAATTTCACCAGTCAGTTACAGACATAGATAGCTGTCAAACGAAAGCCATATGGGATGCAAATCCCTAGAAATATATAGATATCCTGTATACTAAAAATGACAGAAGATGGGTAGTAGGAGGGGATGCAGGCAGTACTCTTGCCCAGGCCCCGTCAGTTCATCAGAGGGGGTGGTTGAAGATTGCCTGATGTGGAGTCATTCCAGCGGACTGCAAAAAAACAGTGCAGCATCTAAATATCTTGTCTGCTTACTTTCCTCCCTCTGATTGGACCTCTTCCTCACTTCAGATTGGCAGTGGAGGACAGGGAGATACATGCCATGAAATATCCTATTGGATGATACCCAGTAACATTGGTGAGTTATAGGGAGAGATTTTCCCAGAACTGCAGAAAGCACCACAATCTTCAGGTATTCACAGCCCGTTTTTTTTCTCTCGCTCTACTCAAGGGGGTCTAGGTGTGAGTCCTGGGCAAGGACCGCTGGGCTCTGTGTATGAGGAGGTACCAGACAGGAGTGCATCAAAAGTTTTCTAATACTGTCAGTGGCTTCCATTCATACATCTGCAATAGACGTGTTTACATTGAGTTATTTCACAGCCATCTGTGTTCTTAAACAGATGCTGAAGAGGAAAAGAAAATGCGATGGAAGGAGGCGGCGGCGGCAGCAGCTTGGTGCTGAAGGAATGTAGAGCGAATGGTTGTTAAGAATGAAACTTGGAGATGCCAAGTCTGCCAACTCCAGAATTTAAATATGGAACTTTATTTTACAGGGATGGTTCACGGTTTGTGGCATACTTGTTATATAGTAACTCAGTTTAATCAGACCTGGATTTCATACAGCATCTTTATCCATTTCTGTTCAGAAACAGTTTAACATGAGCATAGGTCTGCCAGTATGGGGGCACTTCAAAGCAATATTCATAATTCAGAAAATAGATTTGTTTGTGTGTAAAAAGTACAGGAAAAGTGCAGCCATAACCCAGTAAAAATTCCACACGGAAGGTTAAAAGGTTCGGAGAGTACAATAGGGTGGGCTTTACTGATAGCACATAAAATGGTTCCCGCTTGTGAAATCATCCCTTTGTAGTGATTGGTGACATATGTGTTGTGTGAGTGTAGAATATTTTAAGAGTGCTTTGTCTGCCTGTGTTTTCTATTAGACAATTTTTATTTCAAAGGGCTACATCTTTACAGCACTCCTTCTGGCAAACGCCAGGTCTGGACAACGACCAAGCACTTTGTTGCCGAAATTGAGTGCATGATCCTTGAGCTTCATACAATTCAGGACATAAAAATGTTGATATGTTTTCATCAGCAAAATAATTGAGCTGAGTGTGATATGGATGATGGTTTCGGTATACAGCAAAACATGAGATGGGTGGCCTCGAAAAAGATGGAGCAAATTAGTCTAGGAGACGGGCACACTTGATATCTAAAGTCCATCCAGAGTTACATTTTGCATGCCGTGATCTGGTGTATTATCTGTCTATGTTATTGGTAGGGTGTAAGAGAGGGAAAAAAAAACATTGGTGATCCAAATGACAAAGGCACTCGGTGTGGTGCGCTTCAGGATGGGTCAGAGCCATCAACTTGGATGAACAACAAACAGATTTATTTTATGCATTAAAATGATTGTAAAGCCTCTTTAAAAAAAAAAAATTCTATACTCAACTGCTCTGTGTAGTGGATTTGCACAGAGCAGCCTGGATTCTCCTCTTCTCGGGTCCCTCTTTGATGCTCCTGGCCCCTCCCTATTGCCCCCACTTTTTTCCTCAAATAATAAAAAAATAATAATAATAATTTCAGATTACCTAGTTCAGATATTTGAAATGAGGAGTTAAACACAGGCAGCCCTCCGCTTGTACCTGTTTTTCTCAACTGGCTCCTGGCTATAAAGTGAAAGTGACCCAGTGGCTGTATAGCCGCTAATCTCTCACAGTGCAGGCGGCGCAGTAGTCCCTCCCTTTTCCTGCGTGGTTCCTGGGCTCCCCCACTCAACCGAGGAACATATTGGAGGGCTTCAAAATGGTGAGCAGGAAGAGGCAGATGAACATCTGTTTCTCTATCCCCCCTGTACAGAAAGAAACCAGAAGCCACAACGGTTTTGCCACACTGGAAGGGGAGACAGTGGGGTCTACTAGACCCCCAATGTCTCCTTAAAGGGTATCTTTCACCTGCCCAATGCTATCACTTTGTTAACCCATTTTGATAGCAATAAAGTTTAATAAAAAATTAAATAAATAAATACCATAACCGCAATTGCCCTGCACACACTCACCCACAAATGCAAACATACACCCAGGGTGCACGTATATGTAATGTGTATGTAAACCATGATCACACCACACATGTGAGATATTGCCTTCGACGTCAGAGTAAAAGCAATAATTCTAGTGTTAGAACTCACAGTTAACTCTAAATTAATGGGTAGTAATAGCTCTTAAAGTGTTGCCTATGAAGATTTTTGGGTACCACTGTTTTTCATGATATCACGGGCACTTGGCATTTTAAGACTTGGCATGTTTGGTCTTTTATATCTTAATAAATATATTGCGTGTTTGCAATGAAAATTAATGTTCTTATATTTTATGCTGAAAATATACATTTATTAAACCTTTTATTTTGTTTTTTTAATTCCACAGGTCTTCTACTTTCAGAAAATATATAATGTTTTGGGGTTTAAAGTGATTGCTCTAGTGCAAAAGTGGTTAACCCTATCTTTAGTTACATACTACACTATGAGGGCTCTGCCACTTTTTTTTTTTTTTTCCCAAGCTGACCTACAGTATTGAGGACCACCACCACCTGAATTCCACAAAAGTGTGTTGTTCTGCAGACCTGTAAGATTATTCAGTGCAAATCGCGGGTCCCCGTGACATACACAGCTTTGCTGTGGTTATGTTGTCTGTGTGACGTCATGGTGACAAAGCCTCAAACCCCATCACAGCCAAACAGTAAATTAACATCCCACAAAATGCTTTTCCTTTCACCGGCATCCAACATGCCAGATATGTTACATGTGTGCTGAATGCGTTTTCAGACACTCACAAGGTTGCTCAGCTCCTGCACCTAAACATCATTGCTTCCAGAGGATGGTGGGAGATTCCGTGAGGTTCATCTTTAGCAAATGGATAGCTGGTTTAACTCAGACCGTGAAAACAATAGCATCAAGCCCAACAAAGGATTTTAATGTCATTCTGTAATTAAATATTAGGGAGTTGGGAGCGTTTGCGTTGGACCTACAAGCAAAAAATTAAAAATGGCCTTTGATGACTCATTGAGAGCTGTTTTTAATTGAAGTACAGATGTACTTTGCACACATCTGTCTGTCACTCTCCCGCACTTCTGCTTGCAAAGCAAAAAGAACAATATTAACCCAAGTTACGTTCCTCGATTGTGAATTCCCTTCTGTTATTATAACATAAATCTCATTGCTATAAATTGGATTTATGACACCCATTCACACATTCTTTCCAGACGGAGAAAGTGGGTGAACTCCTATAAAGGTCATGAAGCATGGGACACCTCGTCCAATCTTTATCTACAAGAACCCTCAACAGTTAAATCAGTTCTGAAACTATAAACTGCAGGAAGGCTTGCTATCCCAACCAGAACTTATTAAACACATCTGAATAGGGAGGAAAACATTTTTACAGACATGCATGAAATGATTTTTTTTCTATTTACAGAACGTTTCAATCTCTCTTTTCTAATTAAAGGGCAGACATAAAATTGAATTAGGTTAGGAATTAATAGTCTGGCATCAGCAGAGGCCATGAAAGGACTAAAATGTTAACTAAAGAAACTGAAGAAGAGCAGATGGCCACATGAAAATATGAAAAAAAAATCTAGGACTTCGGGATACCCTTTTTCTTCGAAACCGTCTTCTAAGCATGTATTTATGAGTAGGTGAAGCAATCACATAGAGATCAGAGAGAAATACGAGTAGTAGAGTTGAGGTCTTTCAGTCACAGAATTTCCTTGAAATTGCCTTTTTATGACTCTTCTTAGAGAACAGACCAAATGAGGGAGAGCCAGACCAAAACAAGACTGTTCCCGATTCTTATCAACATGGACAACCTTTCGAAGAAGTCTGAAATGGAACAGCTGTCTAATGGACAATGCAGAACACAATTGGGATACTGTGGACAGAATAAGGAGCATCATGGCCGGATCACCAGAGATAATTTTAATCATAACTGCAGAATTAAAAAGATTGAAAATTACTTGTGAACAACCCTGACCAAAACCTGAACCCTGACCTTTCATGAAAAAAAAAACCCTGGTAGGGGTTCTTGATGAATTTAGATGCAAACCAAACATTGAAGAGTTCTTCTTTACATGAAATATTTTATGCTATTATTACCAGAGTTTATTCTGGAAAATGCAGAGGATTATCGCTTTGATCACAAAACATCACTCGATGAGAAATGAGCAGTATATTACAGGTAAAGTCATATAAAAATGTATTCACTCAGTGATGGTCCAGATTAAATTCCACAGCCATCTTTCATAATGTCACAGAGAACATCTGCTCAAAGGCCACAGGGAAGAGAAGGCCCATCAGACTCTGATAATGAGGAGGATGATCTAACATATCAAACTCTTCAAAAAGACTAGAACATTCTTTGCTGGGAGTTCATGTCTACCCTGCATCATTTTCACTATTAATTCTTCTTAACTAAAGAGTGTTTGACTAACCCGATATAATCTTGTAGATCTTTATTTATGCTGGCCCAAGCCAGAAACACTCATGAATCAAAGACGGTGTCACAAACAGATAGATGGACACTTCTAAAGTGACAGCAATGAGGACTAATATAGTACAGAAATTAATACAGAACTTCTTAGTACACTTATCACACACTAAGGGCCAGATCCACAAAGATCGGCGTATCTAGCGAATTTGCGTAAATATGCACCTAAGGTCCAACGGCGTACTAAGACGTACATCAGTCGTATCTTGTTTTGTGGATACAAAACAAAGATACGACGGGGCATCGTAGAACTTACACGGCATATCAATAGATACGCCGGTGTAAGTTCTTTGTGGATCTGGCCCCAAGTATATAACATCTTGTGTCTGCAAATGTGTGTGGGCTTCTTGCTATGTACTAGAGAGTACAGAGATAGATTTGGGTTTCATCGACGTAAAGATGGTATTGGAAGCCATGGGAGGTTATTAAGTGATCAAGGGAGGAGGTGTAGATATAAAAGAGAAGGGGTCCAAGAACAGAGCCTTGGGGTACCCCTACAGAAAGAGAAAATGGAGAGAAGGAGACAGAGTTGTAGGTAACACTGAAGGAGCACTGTGAAAGGTAGGAGGAGAACCAGGATAGAGCAGAATCTTGAAGGCCAAGGGAACAGAGTTTATTGAAAATGAGCAGATGGTCAACAGTATCAAAGGCCGCAGAGATGTCAAATAGAGTTTTGGCAGAGCAAAGTCCCCTTCTTGCCTGATATAGGATTCTAACTTCCCAACAGTCCTGGGTTTACTTTTTCATATTTCATTTCAGAAGTGACACAAAATATTTTAAATTGGTGAAAGGTCTGGACTGCAGGCAGGCCATGCAGTTAAGCACCCAGACTCTTCTACTACAAAGCAATGCTGTTGTCATAGATACAATATGCGTTTTTAGCAGTGTCCTGTTGCAACATGCAAGGCCTTCCCTGAAAAAGATGTTGTCTGGATGGGAGCATATGCTGCTCTAAAACCTGGATATATCTTTCAGCATTGATGGTGCCTTTCCAAATTGCCCAATGCCATACGCACTATTGCACCCCCTTACTATTATAGATGGAGGCTTTTGAACTGAGCGCTGATAACAAGCCGGAAGGTCCTTCTCTTTTTTTTAGTCTGGTTTTCCACTTTGCAACAGAGAAGCAAGCTTTGGCCCAGAGAAGACTGTAGCGTTTCTGGATCATGTCCAGATATGGCTACTTCTTTGCATGATAGAGCTTTACCTTGCATTGAGGAATGGGAAATTGTGTTCACAGACAGCGATTTGCATAAGTATGCCTTGATGTCCATAACAGAATCATGCCTGTTTTTAATGCAGTGCCACCTGAGGGCCTGAAGATCACAGGCATCCAATAAGGAGCTTCAGTCCTTTGCATACAGAGATTTCTTCAGATTCTTGGAATCTTTTGATTGTACGTACTGTAGATGATTAAATATTTTTAATTTTACGTTGAGGAACATTATCCTGAAATTGTTGACGCAGATTTCCACAGATTGGTGAACCTTAGTCCATCTTTACTTCTGAGACACTCTGACTCACTAAGATGCTCTTGTTATACCCATATAGAGATATTCATACCCCCTAGCTAGCTATGTATACTGCATATTTACATAAAAAACAACAGACACATTGGGGTTTATTTTATTATTCAGATCTACAGCGAGTGCACTTCTAGTGCACAGTGGATTTGCCTTTAGTAAATCAACCCCACTGTCACTTTTCTGTTGTTGGGAAATGTCATGGTATAAACCCGAATTCCCCTTCAGCACTTTTAGATTGTAAATTCTCATGAGTAGAGCTCACCTTGCTAGAATTGTATTGTAACTATACGGTCTCCCTTTATTTTGTACAGTGCTGCTCTGACTGTTGTTACTATTAAAATCATGTATAAAGATAACAACTCCTAATGAACTGATCGTATTGCAGTTAGTGCATTTTTCACACACAGTCCTTCTATAACATTCATATAACGGCAGAGGACTGAGATTGATAGATTCCGTTCTTCATATAAGACTTAGATTATATATTTATTTTAAAAAGAAAAGTGGCCTGTGCTGACACAGACTGTGGCGCAGATTACAGATGTAGGACAGTAGGGGAGACTGCCCAGCAGGACAAGTAAAAAGATTCATTGACATTAGGAATGACTAATCCGAAGAATTTGAGATTGCAGAGATTTTGGTGGGTAGGTTTGCTGGTGGGAGATGGAAATGAAAACAAATCATTGTACATGGTGTGGTTGAGTTCTTCCCATGGTGGATATGAATTTACCTTTAGAAATAACTGTTGAAAGTTTAGTGTTGTTTATATGTTGCCCCCTGGTTGTTTCCATAGACACAAAGAAGTGCTGTATGGAAAGCAGGTACTCAGAGCCGACTGCAGCAAAAGACGGCCGCTAGAAGTAATCTGTGGTAAAGGTCCCAACTGACGATCACAGTGCTGCCATAGAGGTACAACAGACTCATACATTTCCCTGAACTGCCTCAGTGGAACGTGTGCCCTATATACACACAGCATTAGGCTTATGTCTGTACCAGCCTTACTGAGATAGATGTCTGTTATGTATCAGAGAAACCAAATTTTCCCAGTACAGTATAATACATGGGAGATGTTCATTGGCTGCTATAGACAAAACAGATTTGTCAGGAGGATCTAGTATGTGGCTGTGCCTGAAGATATGCAAGTGTGCATAACACAGTTCATGCACCCGTACACAGAATCTGGCCTGTCAACATGTGCTGCTAATAGGCATATGCACAGTAGCAATAATAAACATGCACAGTGGCCTATTTAAGGCTTTGCAAAAGTTAGGAGAATTGCTGAGTAGTCATCAGGTTCAATGATATATGACCAGTCCTTTTCCTGCATCCATACCCTTGACCCAGCCTGATCCTGATCTTCCGCTATAGACCCTGTATTGTGACCCTTGTATACGTTTTGCACATCTGGTCCTGTCCTTCAGCCTGGCTTCTAATTCTGCCTCTGATTCCTGAAACTGTACTTCTGCTGCCCGGTTGCTGATCGACTGAAATTCAGGATTCTGCACCTGTAAGTTCCTACAATAGCCTCCTGCATGGGCTCCAGTACTGTTTCACAGTATTCCTGCACAACCAGGAGCTTCTTCAGGCACTTGTGCCACTCCTTGCCTCACTATATCCTGTTACCAACTACAGGGGAAATAGGACATGAGGTTTATAGGAATCCCTTTATTCAGTTCAGCCTCTACCAGGTATGTAATAACATCTATTATACCTGCCCAAATCCTTGTAGTATATACATGGGTGCCATACCACAAAGTGTCGTTAATTGTTCTAAATACAGTCACATAAAAACAGCTAATGTGTTTTGGGGCCAGTCTGCTGCTATTAGAGTGTTCTAATTCTAGAACAAAAGGAAGTATTGCACCAGATTAAATATAGACCCTGTCAGGGATCCATGAATATGAGCTCTTGATGTGGAATTCCCCAGGGAGCGGAGTGTAAGCACCAGCCAGATCAGAGCCCATGATGCTGTAGATGTATTTTGCTGCATGCTGTTGCCAGGTTCTGACCCTCATTTTTAGCTTTCTGCAGAGACAATCTATGCAAGTGGATGGGGGTGAGCAAGAGTACATGTGAAACCAAAGCAGGCAAAGATGATGAAAAAATCCAGAAAAAGGTCAGGGGCAGTTGACGGATGAACAAATCAAAGTGAAGATGCTGGAGACGCAAGTAGAATGAGAAGTAACAAGGGGGAATCCAGAGGTAAACAAGAAAGTTGTTCAGGCGCCAGAAGAAGCCTACCTTAAATAGTTAGAAATTTAGGAGGCAAACACCAGTGATGTAATCAGCCACAAAACGGGTCAAGAACATAGAAGTACCTCAGGCTGCAGGGAAGGCAGACTGTGCAGGATCCATATGATTATGATTTTCATTCAAAATTGTACTTTAATCTACCAAACGCGAGGAAGGAAGAGTTGTGTTGCCCTGAAACACGTTAGCTGTAGTTGAGCCAATCAAACTAACTGTACATCAGAGCCACACTACTGTCACTGGTTACCATGGAGGAGCGGCTCAAGTGAAATATCCATAGAGTAGCTGCATGGCTTTATTTGGGCCTTTATTCTGCATATTTACTGTAAGGGCAATTAGAATATAGATAGAAAAGCCAATGTAGCACCAATATTAAAAAAGGGCCCAAAATACATCCCTGGGAATTACAGACCAGTTAGCCTAACATCAATAGTATGCAAGCTCTTGGAGGGCATGATAAGGGACTATATACAAGATTTTATTAATGAAAACTGTATCATTGGCAGTAATCGGCATGGATTTATGAAGAATCATTCTTGCCAAACCAATCTATTAATCTTCTATGAGGAAGTGAGTTGCCATCTAGATAAAGGATGTTAGTAGACGTGGTGTATCTGGATTTTGCAAAAGTGTTTGACACAGTTCCTCATAAATGTTTACTGTACAAAAAAGGTCTGTTGGCATGGACCATAGGGTGAGTACATAAATTGAAATCTGGCTACCATGGCGAGTTCAGAGGGTAGTGATAAATGGGGAATACTCGGAATGGTCAGGGGTAGGTAGTGGTTTCTGTGCTGGTACCAATCCTATTTAATTTATTAAACGACCTGGAGGAGGGGTAAACAGTTCAATCTCTGTATTTGCGGACAATACTAAGCTAATCAGGGCAATAATTTATCTGCAGGATGTAGAAAGATAAGATCTAAACAAATAAATGGGGTGGGCAACTACATGGCAAATGAGGTTTAATGTAGACAAATTTAAAATAATGCATTTGGGTGGCAAAAATATGAATAGAATCTATACACTGGAGGGAAACCTCTCGGGGAATCTAGGATGGAAAAAGACCTGGGGGTCCTAGTAGATGATAGGCTCAGCAATGACGAGCAATACCAAGCTGCCGCTAGCAAAACAGAATATTGTCATGCATTAAAAAAGGCATTAACTCCAGAGATAAAACAGTAATTCTCCCTCTCTACAAGACTCTGGTCCGGCCGTACCTAGAGTATGCTGTCCAGTTCTGGGCACCAATCCTCAGGAAGGATGTACTGGAAATGGCATGAGTACAAAGAGCAACAAAGCTAATAAAGGGTCTGGAGGACATTAGTTATGATAAAAGGTTGCACGCACTGAACTTATTCTCTCTGGAGAAGAGACGCTTGAGGGGGATATGATTTAAATTTACAAATACTGTACTAGTGACCCCACAATAGGGATAAAAATTGTTTGCAGAAGGGAGAGTTTAACAAGATACATGACCACTCATTAAAATTAAGAAAAGATGTTTAAACGTAAACTACATAGAGGGTTTTTACTGTAAGAGTGGCCAGGATGTGGAATTCCCTTCCACAGGTGGTGGTCTCAGCGGGTGGGGGGGGGCATTGATAGTTTCAAAAACTATTAGCTAAGCACCTGAACGACCACAACATACTGGGATATACAATGTAATACTGACGTACAATCACACACATAGGTTTGACTCGATGGACTAGGTAACTATGTAACTATTTGTAATAAAAGAGTTCAATCTCAGGCTTTAATAAAGGGACAAGATAGACAAACCATTGGGGGTTTACATTTCAGACAGAAATTGTACATTTACAAAGTTCATTTTGCTGTCTGATATATGTCCTCTTATATGTATGCATTCCCCTTATGTGGGATCTTGGAGTAGATTTCATAATACATCCTCTCTGGTATGACCTGGAGTTCCCTATGACACGGCTGACCTCTGAATAGTGTAATAATAGCTGGGCTGTGCCGCAACTTTCATTGCTGAATGTTGAGAGACAGAATTGAGAATGTCACATAAAACCTGTCATTTGAGTTTACTTTTGTATCTAAGATTTTGTGGGGGAAATTCATTGAAGTGGTCAGGAAAATAATATGTACACGTTCATGTACAGATACAGTACAAATCTGAATGATTGTCAAAGGACATGAAGACTGCAATATTGTTTTGTGCCACTAGCAGTGCAGTTTTTGAAGTCTTACTCCACGAGAAAGGTCTGTACTATGAAGTCGGTTCAGTAGTGAAAGTACATTTGATTAATGTTATCCCTCAGGTATAATTCCACTGTGCCAGGCGGTGATGATTTTTTGCACGGCGCCTTTCATGTCACATGACCACAGAACAGCAGATAATGAGAAGTCCTCACATTAGTGAACAGGCTACTGCAGTCGGCGGCAGTCAATTATTTATACTAAGTGACTGCATGTTGTGCTGTATTTAAAACATACACAGCTTCAAAAGAATCGGCAACATTCCTTTCAACAAAGCTTCATTCTTTTTTCCAAGTGTTCTGCCATGGCGAGCTATAGCAATGCCAACAGTCTGCCATTTCACAGGGATTTACAAATAACAACTAAGGGTGCAAGATCCCAACAACAGTCAGCACCACATCTATAGAATGGTTTAAATTAACCTTCTAAGTCGTGCCAAGGTAAAAAAAACGTAAATCATTTTAAACAACATAACAGCAGACATAGAGCTTCAGCTTGTCTGCTCCAGGATCCAGCATTTGTTTTTAATGTCTGTTTTCTCCTCACCTGTATGAATCACAAGAGAGGTGTAGGATGCAGTCTAATTGAACCAGCTCCCGATCATTGCTGTGCCAATTCACTTTTTCCATAGTCTCCTGCAACTTTGTTTTTGCAAGCCCTGATGAAGGGGACAGTGGGTGGGCCCCTGAAATGCACTGCTTTTTATATATAATTTATGTTTAGACTCAAACATTGCGGTATGGCACTTCAATTCCAGATTTACCTATCTAGTTGATATTAGCGTGAAGGGGTTAATAATTGGAATCAGCTTTCTGTAAATAATGTCAGAGAATGAAGAGATAATGGTCAAGGTTAGCTCTACTTCTATTAAGAGTAAAGGGGGTTAATGGCTGATATCTGCTAACATCAGAAAGGGAAATACTAGTGGGTAGAGTCTCCTCACCTTAAAATTAGAGAGGTTTGGATTTGTTTTCTTTAAACCCTTAAGCCTCAGACCATTAGGCTGGCCAAAGACCAGGCCACTTTTTGCGATTCGGCACTGCGTCGCTTTAACTGACAATTGTGCGGACGTGCCTCCCAAACAAAATTGGCCTTCTTTTTTTTCACAAAAATAGAGCTTTATTTTGGTGGTATTTGATCACCTCTGTGGTTTTTATTTTTTGTGCTATAAACAAAAATAGAGCGCCAATTTTGAAAAAAATGCAATATTTTTAACTTTTTGCTTTAATAGATACCCCCAAAAAAAAAAAAAAAAAAAATATATATATATATATATATATATATATATATATATATATAAAAAATGTACTCAGTTTTGGCCGATTTGTATTCTTCTACATATTTTTGGTAAAAAAATCGCAATAATCGTGTATTGATTGGTTTGCGCAAAAGATATAGGGGAAGATCCACAAAAGAATTATGCCGGCGTATCTATTGATACACAGCGTAATTTTAAAGTTCCCACGTCGTATCTTTGTTTTGTATCTACGGTCTAAGTTACGGTGATCCACGAACGTACTTCCGGTCGGCGCATTTTTTTTACGTCGTTTGCGTTCGGCTTTTTTCGGCGTATAGTTAAAGCTGCTATTATAAGGCGTACTCAATGTTAAGTATGACCGTCGTTCCCGCGTCGAATTTTGAATTTTTACGTAGTTTGCGTAAGTCATTCGCGAATAGGGATTTGCGTAGAATGACGTCACCGTCGTAAGCATTGGCTTGTTCCGGTTTAATTTCGAGCATGCACACTGGGATACCCCCACGGAAAAAAAACACGCCCCTATCACATCCATTTAAATTCCGCGCCCTTACGCCGCCAAAGATACACTACGCCGCCGTAAGTTTTTTGAGGATTTTTTGAGGATTCGAAAAAAAAAAGTTACGGCGTAGTGTATCTTACATACGCTACGCCCGGCGGAGAGAAGCGCCGATCTACGTGGATCTGCCCCATAGAGTCTACAAAATATGGGATAATTTTATGGCATTGTGATTTTTATTGTGACTGCGACATTATGGCAGACACATCGGACACTTTTGACACTATTTTGGGATCATTGTCATTTTTACAGTGATCAGTGCTATAAAAATGCACGGATTACTGTAAAAATTACACTGGCAGTGAAGGGGTTAACTTGTAGGGGGGCGCTGAAGGGGTTAAGTGTAACCTAGGGAGTGCTTCGAACTGTTGGGAGGGCGTGTCACTAGGAGGGGAGATGTTGTGTTTACACTGACATCTTCCCGTTCTTCAGCTCTGTGACCCAATCATGGGACACCAGCCAACATCGAGTACGCGGGACCATGCGGCCAGAAAATTAAAGGGGACGTGTATATATATATATATATATATATGCTTATTTGCCCAGCAGTGCCATTCTGTTGACGTAAATCTGCGTGCGGCGGTCCTTAAGCATAGACTGATCTATACATATTAATATCAGAGCGGGAAAGCCAAGATCCAAACTTTAACCACTTCAGCCCTGAAACAAATTGCTGGTCGATGACCAGGCCACTTTTTGCGATTCGGCACTGCATCGCTTTAACTGACAATTGCGCGGTCGTGGGACGTGGCTCCCAAACAAAATTGGCATCCTTTTTTTCCCACAAATAGAGCTTCCTTTTGGTGGTATTTGATCACCTCTGTGGTTTTTATTTTTTGCGCTATAAACAAAAATAGAGCGGCAATTTTGAAAATAAATTAATGTTTTACTTTTTGCTGTAATAAATATCATCCAAAAATATATAAAACAACTATTTTTTCCCTCAGTTTAGGCCGATACGTATTCTCTACATATTTTTCGTTAAAAAAAAAATCGAAATAAGCGTTAATTGATTGGTTTGCACAAAAGTTATAGCGTCTACAAAATAGGGCATAGTTTTATGGCATTTGTATTAATATTTTTTTTTTACTAGTAATGGTGGCGATCAGCGATTTTTATTGGTACTGTGACCTAATGGCGGACACATCGGACACTTTTAACACATTTTTGGGACCATTGGCGTTTTTATAGCGATCAGTGCTATAAAAATGCATTGATTACTTTAAAAATTCCACTGGCAGTGAAGGGGGCGAGAAAGGGGTTAAGTATGTTCCCTGGGTGTGTTCTAACTGAAAAGGGGGGGGGGGGAAACTGACTTGGGGAAATGACTGATCGCTGTCCATACATTGTATAAACAGACAATCGGGCATTTCTCCCTCTGACAGGCCCGGGAGCTATGTGTTTACACACACAGCTCCCGGTTCTCGCTCTGTAACGAGTGATCACGGGTGCCAGGCGGTGATTGGCTGATTCGCGAGATGACGTAAAATGACGTGATCTCACGCAGCCGAGCCGACCTGCCGCCGTAAAACTGCAGCGGCTGGTCGGCAAGCAGTTGATATTATAGAGGGAATGGTTTGATGCATATTCATTACCTTAGACAGAGAAAGGTCTAGCCAAGGCCCAACCTTCTTAATATCAGCTAGGAAAGGGTTAATGGTCGAGGTATACTCGCTCACATCAGACGAGAAAGGGTTAATGGCTTGGCTCCGCTCTAGTTAATATCATACAGGGTAGGAATAATGGCTTGTATTCACTCTACTATCAGATAGGGAAGGGTTAATGGCAGGGATGGCTCTTTGTCAGATCCTTATGAGGTGCGATAAGCTGCCCCGGCTCTGGAGTATAAAGCTTGATTGTTGCCATTACATCATTGGATTGGGAAAGATAAAAATCTGTGCCCGGCGTTGTATATCACTGCACGTGCCAGAATCCAATAATACCTTTTAAAAGCAGAATGGCGTCCAGCATTTAATGCGTCCCTCACCTTATATCAGACAGGCAGAGCCAGGATTCTTATGATAAGCACTGTCTGGCTCCACAATGACCGATTTATAAGCCAACCCCTTGCTTCATCTAGGGAAGAATGGATAAAACTCTGGGGCAAATTGTAGATTGTAAGCTCCAGGGCCAAACACAAGGAAATAGCTGAAGTTAGTATCACACTGAACAGTTGTTCCTTTATGGTTTACATTTTTCTAGTACTTTCTGATTTTCATTGTCTCCTTATCCAACATTAAAATACTTAAAGTGGTTGTAACACCCCCCCCCCCCCCCCCCCAAAAAAAAAAAAGATCATTTTCCTGTAAGGCATTCTCTATAGCACAGGACTGCTGTGTAATTAGTCCCTTCCAATGTTGTAATATGCCTGGTTGATCCTGCATGTTCCTGTGTCTCCCTGCCTGTGCAGACCACGGTATTCATAGCTGCTGTGCCATGATACCATGGTCAGGTTACATGCCTCCGTCAGCCGGCTCTCTGCTTTGAATCTTTCCCCCTCCCTCCTTGCCAGCGTGAGAGCGGCTCTCCTCCCTGCCCCTCCTGTCGCTATTCAGCTAAATTAGGAAGCAAATCTATGTATCCACTCTGGATTACACAGTCAATCACTACAGTGTATGTTTTTAATTTTTTTTTTATGAAAAGGCTAAATACCTTTTCCCACACCGCCGCTGTGCGATCCCCCTCTGCTGTCCGGCTGACGTCACAGGGGAATCTCAGCCTCTCCCTCTTCTCTCCATAGGTCAGGGTAAAAAAAAGAGGAGGGGGGATCACGTGACCGCACCGCACAGTGTGGAAAAAGGTACTTAGCCTTTTTCATTTTAAATTAACTCACACACGCTGTAGCTATTGGCAGCATAATCCGAAGGGGATACATGTAAAGTCACAATGTGACTTTACACTTTAAATGTTATCAGTATCCTCTAATGTTCCCCACATAATTCTGAGTCTTTTTAAATAACAAAATATTATATTCAGTTCTGTATATGGTTTTCTAAATCTGTGATGATTATTGTACTTTAACAAGCAGAAATACCCTTGAATCTGTTATATTTATTACTTGTGGTAGGTGTGCCTCTAGTGGAAAAATTGGTTAATAACATATTGAGGAGTGTTGTGGATATGAAATGCACAAGGTTGCAGTTCATTTTTTCTACTCAATATCAGATTGGAAAATCTCAAAGATTATTATTAACCAGGTTTTGGGTTTGCTTGTCTACTTGGTGAGTGATATGCACAAATATAAGACTGTTCTTTAGTTCCAGTTCATGTTTACCTCTCTGCAAGTCCTCAGACCTAAGATAAAAGCTATTACAACATAAAATATAAGGACTATTGACAGTTCAATTTAGGACCTAACTGGAAACAGAGCACCTGTGCTTCAGTTGATTATTTAGACAGTATTCTTTATAAAGTCAGTTGGCCTTAGTCTACTTAGGAGGTACAATGTAGCCAACAGTCGTGTCTGTTAGTGCCGGTTCACACTACCGCGAATTGGGATCCGACTTGTGTCGCCCCAAGTCGCGCGGCATGAAAAATTCAATTCAAGTGAATGAATTTTTAGTTCATTATATTAAGTAATTATCATTCTTTAGCCACTGTAATCCAGCCCAAATCGCATATTACTGTATACTGTTTAACCACTTAAGGACCGCCTCCTGCAGATATACGTCGGCAGAATGGCACGGCTGGGCACAAGCACGTACCTGTACGTCCTCTTTAA
This sequence comes from Rana temporaria, assembly GCF_905171775.1. Taxonomy (NCBI): domain Eukaryota; kingdom Metazoa; phylum Chordata; class Amphibia; order Anura; family Ranidae; genus Rana; species Rana temporaria. The sequence goes on from NC_053499.1 coordinate 146,002,565, forward strand.
GTGCCCAGCCGTGCGCTGGCGACCCGGTCCGAAGCTCCGTGACCTGATCGCCGCCGGAGTCCCGCAATCGGTCCCCCGAGCTGAAGAACGGGGAGAGCTGTGCGTAAACACAGCTTCCCCGTTCTTCACAGTGGCAGCTTCATTGATCGTGTGTTCCCTGATATAGGGAAACATGATCACTGACGTCACATGTCCAGCCCCGCCCCCCCTACAGTTAGAAAAACATATGAGGTCACACATAACCCCTTCAGCGCCCCCTAGTGGTTAACTCCCAAACTGCAATTGTCATTTTCACAGTAAACAATGCATTTTTATAGCATTTTTTGCTGTGAAAATTACAATGGTCCCAAAAATTTCTCAAAATTGTCCGATTTGTGTCCGCCATAATGTCGCAGTCACGAAAAAAATCGCTGATCACCGCCATTAGTAGTAAAAAAAAAATAATAAAAATGCAATAAAACTTTCTCCTATTTTGTAAATGCTAATTGCGAAATTTTTTACCAAAAATATGTAGAAGAATACGTATCGGCCTAAACTGAGGAAAGATATATATTTTTTATATATTTTTGGGGGATATTTATTATAGCAAAAAGTAAAAAATATTGCATTTTTTTTCAAAATTGTCGCTCTATTTTTGTTTATAGCGCAAAAAATAAAAACCGCAGAGGTGATCAAATACCACCAAAGGAAATCTCTATTTGTGGGGAAAAAAGGACGCCAATTTTGTTTGGGAGCCACGTCGCACGACCGCGCAATTGTCAGTTAAAACGGCGCAGTGACGAATCGAAAAAACTGGCCAGGTCCTTTACCTGCATAAAGGTCCGGGTCTTAAGTGGTTAAAGAAACTTTAAAAAAAACTTGTTTCCAGAGGTAAGGCATCTTAAGTATTGTTTTCCGAGTCCACATAGAGTGTATTTCCGCCCATACATTGAGCACTTCCTGTACTGTTAACCAAGCCTCCTTCTCAATCCAACGTTTCTATGGCTTCCCTGCTCATACACAAAAACCTCCTGCGCTCTGGTGTTTCGCAAAAACCGGGTACAACAGTATAGTCTAACGGCAAAGTCTGAAGTCTTGCAGCCCTCCACAGAACAAAGGGTGTTCATATGGCTAAAACAAAAAGGATGAGGAAGTGATCTTTGATACAGCCGGAAGTGCGGGGTGGAACGCAAGGGGTACCTGCACTTCCTGGTTGTACGATGGCGTGCGCTCCCACGGATACATGCTATGATTGGGGACATTTGGCGCATCGGGGTGCCGGCTGCATGCGGCGCCACTTAGTTTTTACCTTTACTGCAGTATGAGGGGGAGCAGGTAAGGACCTTTATGTTTGGCCTTATGTGGTGTCCCCTACTTTGGATCGGGCTCACCTCTCTCATCCCCCTGTGACCTATTTTAATCAAGAAGGCTATCTACTATGCAGTTGTCTATTGATAGCCTAGGGGTCCCCCTGATAGAGTACATACCTTTGTTTACCACATCTGTGCCTGCTATCCTGAGGTGACAGTAGGGATGGGTGGGGTTTTTGTGAGGGGGTGGGGCCTGTCAATCAGTGGTCACCAGTGTTGAGGGCCGTCTTTCAAAATGTGCACACACACACATACCTATATTAAGGAGGACACACAGGAGAGAGTTGCCACGGACCACTTAGGCTTTGAAGAAGGGGGTACGCCCCAGAAACGCGTCAGTCATCCAGATGTCTGAGGTTCTACTGGCAGGTGCCGTGAGGTCCAGTCCAGCTGTCTGAAAAGCGCTTACTTAAATTTCCTTGTGAGTAGCACCATTGCTTTTTATTCTGTTTTTAATAAAAATTTAAGTGGAAATGCACAAGGTCGGTTGCCCTGCTCATAGCCACTTGTTTAATTTCATAGTATTCACTTGTGCCGATTATCTAGCGTTTTCCTATGTCAGTCTTATCAGCTTCAGGTAATAAGACTGCAGTAATTCAGTCCGATGCCCAGGTTTACACTACACGTGATGTCACATGGTCACATAGCAGTGCTCATTAGGGTTTTTTATGCTGATTTACATGGGATAAAGTTGTGGGGGAGGGTTTACAACCACTTTAATGTACACTACTGAAGTCGCTCCGACTTCAGAAAAGGTTCCTGTATTACTTCAAGACGACTACCCATAGATTTAAATGGAAGTTGCCTCCATCCAAAGTCGAATCACTGTCTTAACTGAAGCATCTTTACAGGAAGAGATAATAGTTTAATCAGGCAAACCCCTCCCTCCCACAGAGCTGATTATTCTGTGATTGGCCACAGCCAAAGTCACCTGTCCTGGAGGCAACTTTAAGTCGCATTGTAAGTTGCTCCAAGTCACGCTGAAGTCGCCTTGCAAAGTCACGCTGTAAGTCGGGTTGCCCCTGTGTGAACCGACTCTTAGGTAGGTTGGTGGGAGATTGCTACACACTACAGAACATTTTTCATCATGAACAGAACATAACTTTCTGATCTCCTAGTAACGGTCACCACCGTTTACGACCTTCCATCAACCCACAACAGCTCATCTGACACTCCAACCCTCCAACAGACATCCCATTTCCCAGAATAACGAGACTTGCTCTGTGTTCTGGTTTCAAATGCAAGACAACTTTAATGGCTAGCTCTCAAGTTTATATACAGTTTTCAAGGCATGCTTCAGTGATCACAGGAACAATCCAACTCTCCACCCACACCCTGGGGGGCTTCAATACACCTTCAGATGGCTAATTGCTAAACATTCTAGACAGGTCGGCGCCGGTCTATAATTATCATGTCCTAATCACTCCACCTGAGAAGTCACATTCCTTCATTAACAGAATTCAAACAAAACACCATCACACAATGATTTATTCTCAATCCACATCTTTAGACAGACGTTCTGTCTCCGCATACAGCTTGACAAGTTCCATTTCACACACACAACAGTATTTAGCATACATAATGAGAGATCCTGGACCAGACTCAATTAGCATGTCAACAGTCTACACAGAGAGATGAGTCATAGAATAAACCAACACTTTGCAATATCTCCTGCAATATGACCTATCAGTAATGTCCCCTGTCCTGTAATTTAGGATATAATTTCTCAGTCACCCTATGGCCCTATCGGACATAAGGTGACCCTAGACATAAGAGTTATTAATGACGCTGGCACAGGAGTACCCCTCATCCTTCCAAAGTCTCTGTTTGTCCCGGGTCATTCCGTTACACTCCTCTTCCTGTTCAGTTAAGAAGAGGATTGCAGTGTTTGGGGTTTAGGAATCACCGCATTGTATAGTGTATTACTTTTAGATTGTAAGCTCTAATGAGCAGGGCCCTCCGATTCCTCTTGTATTGTAATTGTACTGTTTGCCATAACATTGTAAAGCACTGTTACTAACTGTTGGCACTACATAAATCCTGTATATTATTAATAATAATTACTGATAGGACAAGCACCGAAGAAACATTGAACAAAAGTATCAGAGCAGAAACATCTTCCTTCCATCCCCGAACACTTTATACACAGTCATTTTCTGCAAAAAGTTTGCTTTGAAATGTACTTCCTGTCCTCATCACATAAAACAAACAAGGTCTTGATAAATCGAGCTACATAAAAATGATCTGCACAGGAGATAAAAGTTGGTGACGCTCTAGTAAAGGAAGTCAGGGCGATGCCTGGCCCCCTCTGTCCTTTTGTGCATCCCTTACATTTAGATAACACTTTGTGAGCATGAGTCCCTTTGGGCTACTTGTAAATGAGTCACTAGCATGTCTCAGCCGGTGGGAACTCACAATCTCATGGCCAAGGTCCAGATCCAGAACAATTCGGCTGTCTGACAACTCCCAGCATTCCCTCTCGCACTTCACATTCACAGACACTTACTAAAACAGCAAACAACTGCCATTTACTGCAACTGTCCACCAGGGGCGCTCTATACCAGGACCACATAAATAATAGTTCACATCAGCCGCTGGACCAAAGGAGCTTACACTCTAATGTTCTGCCACAGTCAAACGCTATTATTATAAATGTATATAGCTATAACATATACCATAGTGCTGTACAGAGAAGACTGAGACAGTCACATCAGTCTTTGCACCAGAGGAGCTTTCACTCTAATGTCCCAACTTTGGTCATACATTCACTCTAGAGCAGTTCAGTTTGAAGATTTTTTTTTTTTTTAAAGGCTTTATCCTGCTTGAGATTACGAATGTGAATGAATTCTATTTTGTATTTATTTTTGTGGGTAAAAGAGATGACGACAAATTTTATCTTTAGTGGAAGTTCCACTCCCAACAGCTGATGTGTGATGAGAACCATATCTGCATGGAAGCAGTAGTATAGATACTAGCATTGTGTATTATGTAGATCCGGATATATATCTAGATTTGGCTCTCTTTATTGGTCACCTGTGTCTGTACAGTGCTGGGACTCTTCTCTGCAGATGTAAATATTTCCTGGCTCATTTCATTGTGTATTCTGCCAAATCTCTCACAATAATTAGGTGGAAACGGCTGAAGTGAGCAGGGGGAGTTGGAAAGTCATTGGGTAGGGTGGGAGAAAATTAAAGAGAAGGGGGGGGGGGGTAGTGACTGTTACTTTACTAATCTGCACAAGACCACAAGTCTCCAATCTCTGTGATGGAAAAATGAATGAACAGAGCTGGCCACATAGATTGATCGAGATTCAGCCAGTTCAGTTACCTAACAATTGACTTCTGTCAAACAGGAATGTTGGAAAATGTTCATTTGATCAGCGACTGTAGTGCTGATCAATGTATTCTGACAGTAGAGTTGTTCCCCCAGCTTTCAAAATACAATAGCACAGCGGGGAGGATTCCTCCATGCACCTTGTTTTTGTAGATTGGGAATCTGTTTGTTTTCAGGACCACCACTGATGACCACCAGGGATGCCAATCAGTGCCCATCAGCAATGCCTGCCAGTGCCTCCATATCAGTGATGCCCATCAGTGCCACCCATAAATACCCATCAGTGCAGCCTTTCAGTGCCCGTGCCACCTATGAGTGCCCATTAGTGCTTCATATCAGTGCCGCCTTTATCAGTGCAGCCTCATCAGTGAAGGAGAAAACATTGTTAGTTACACAATTTTATAACAGAAATTAAGAAAAACATATTTGTTTAGCAAAAAAGTTAAAAACCCCAGAGGGCATCCAATACCACCAAAAGAAAGCTCTATTTGTGGGAACAAAATTATAAATATTTAGTTTGGGTACAGTGTAGCATGATCGCGCAATAATTGTCATTTAACCACTTCCATACAGGGCACTTATACACCTTCCCACCCAGACCAATTTTTAGCTTTCAGCGCTGTTGCACTTTGAATGACAATTGCGCGGTCATGCTACACTGTACCCAAACTAAATTTTTATCATTTTGTACCCACAAATAGAGCTTTCTTTTGGTGGTATTTGATCACCTCTGGGATATTTATTTTCTGCAAAAAAAAAAAAAAAATGACCGAAATTTTTTGAAAAAAAAAAGGATTTTTTTGTTTCCGTTATAAAACATTGTAAATAAGTACGTTTTCTCCTTCACTGATGGTACTGCATTGATGGGCACTGTTAAGGCGGCACTGATGAGGCGGCACTGATGGGCACTAATATGCGGCATGGATGGGCTTGGATAGGCGGCACGGATAAGCACGAATAGGTGGCACGGATGGGCACAGATAGGCGGCACGGATGGGCATGGATAGGCGGCATGGATAGGCGGCATGAATGGGCACTGATAGGCGGAATGGATGGGCACTGATAGGCGGCATGGGTGGGCACTGATAGGTGGCACGGATGGGCATAAATGAGCACTATCGTATGTGTTGTACTAATGGATGCCAATCAGTGCCAAACAATGCCTGCCAATCAGTGATGCCCATTGTGGGCACTGATTGGCATCCATTGCGGCACTGATTGGCATCCATTTTTTGTGTCCTCATCCCTGGTTGTCTAGGGTGGCATACTTTTTTTTTAATCCCTGGTGGTCCAGTGGGCATCCTTGGGGGGGCTGTGCTGATAATCGATCAGCACAACCCCCCCCCCCCCTGTCACAGGAGCAGCCAATCGGCTCTCCTCTACTCGCGTCTGACAGACGAGAGTGAGGAAAAGCCGATTACCGGCTTTTCCTATTTACATCGTGATCAGCCGTGATTGGACACGGCTGATCACGTGGTAAAGAGTCTCCGTGAGAGACTCTTTACCTTGATCGGTGTTGCGGGGTGTCAGACTGACACCCTGCAACAACGATCGCCTCGATGCGTGCCCCCGGGGCGCGCAACGGCTGAGAATCCTGAGGACGTCATATGACGTCCAGTCAGGATTCTACAACCACTTTGCCGACGTCAATTTGTCATTTGCACTGAAAGCTAAAAATTGGCTCAGGCCAGAAGGGGGAAAGTGCCTGGTATTGAAATGGTTAATATTTCCAAAACTGAACTATTTGTTTACAGGTGTCAGGACTTCAATGGAATCTCTCCCATGAGACCTGGGGTGGAGATTTGGGTGGTTTTATGGAATCACAGAGTATGTAATAAACCAAAGCAGGGAGCAATAATTGATGCAATACTTCTTTGGAGAGATCAGCCAGATAATGTAATTTTCTATAGATCAACTCACTTTGTCCTACTTACTGTAAGTGAAAGGGTAGTTCAATATTTATAATAACTTTCCACCGTCACCTACACAATGAAGGGGGTATTTTGTGAGACAAACTAAAACTTGAATCCTCATTTCTTTAATGAGAATAAATCTTTCAGAATTTGCCCACCAATCTTCTATAGCAATGCAAAACAATGAATGTTGTCCCAGGTCACAAAACAAAAGGCATCTCCATTTACAGACTGCGTACAATGGGAACAGACTCTGCCTCTAGTTGTGGTGCCGTTATAGAAGCCTGTGGTGTAATGTCGCAGCTACTGGAAGAAATGATAAACGAGCGTTAAATACAGGGAAACGCATTGAATATCATCAGTAGACCAGTCTTCAGCTGCATGCAATGACCGGACATCTGTAGTGTCCCCATACAGCTGCAGCCTCTAAAGTCTCCAGCTCATAAACTGTAAGCCCCTTTTTATGAACATATCAACTGGCTAATTATATCAGTGCAGCAGATGTAGAAATGATTGCACTCCAATTATTACACAACCCTTTGTGTTGCATTCATTTATCACAAAATCTTCTCCTGTCATACTACTGGGCAGTCCGTAGATCATATCACATGCATTCCTCACATCAGGATTTCTCTCCTACTGATCACAGAGAGAGTTAGCTGGAACCTGTAGTTCCCAAGTAGCTGGATGTCTATAGTTTCATGGAATTAACATGACATGTTTCTTTTAGTGACCTCCAGAGAGCACCAATAATAGCCACACATATGCCCACCCCCCATTTAGTCTGGGCGTGCATGCACACACCCCAACAGTCAATTGGATGAACTGGTAGGTCCCAATGCAGTAAGGTTCTGTTTAGCAGAATGTTTATTTCAATGCAGATGAAATTAGCAACACTGGAAGATACTGACATGAGATTGTACCCAATCTAATAACTCTTCTGGCATCCCTCATGTATCTGCGAATATCCTTAGGAGCATGTCTGTCCAATCCAGAAGGAAGAGGATATTTTTGAGAAACACGCCCTTCTAAAGCTTGGCCGGTTCAACAGTGACTGGCCAAATTTGTAATCCATCTATGACCATTTTCTGGTTGACAGAAGTCCAACACAGAAATGTTTGAAAGAGAATGTTGGGAGGAGTCCTGCCAGAATACAAACGCACAGTGCGGAGGGGATTACTCCATCCCCCTCACTGTGGATTGGGGAATCCATTTTTTTTTTATTTCCTCCATTATCTCACTGGCTGATCAAAAAAATTACTATGGGCAAATGTTTTAAAAAAAAAAAAACATTAACTACCAGTTTTGTCATACAACCAATACAATGCTTATATTACTTCTTTCTTGAAAGGACCAAGAGCAAGAACATAATTAACCATTACTCATAATATTTTTTATTTGTCTGATGCCCCATACACACGAGCGGTTTTCCCGTGTATACACACAGTCACACAAAAGTTTGGTGAACTTTTGACTGCCAAGAATGTGGCGACGTAAAAGACTACGACGAGCCGAGAATTTTTTTTATGCTTCTGAGCATGCGTCAAATTGTTTCCGAGCATGCTTCAGAATTTTGCGCGTTGGAATTTGTACACACGATTGTAAATTCCGATCAGTTTTTTTTCCTGTCAGGAAAAAAGAGATCCTGCTCTCTATCTTTTTCCAGCAGTTTTCCTGTTGAAAAAAGTCTGATGGAGCATACACACAGTCGGGATTCCCAACCAAAAGCTCTCATTAGACTTTTTCCAACAGGAAAACTGCTCGTGTGTAAGGGGCATCAGAAATCTCTGCCTGGGTGGAGAATTAATCTGTGTTTGGGTGAAGAGAAATCACTATTTAGCCCTTACGTGGCTATACTGTGTGCAATTATAAATATCCGGTACAGTCTTTTACTGGATTCATGCATAGAGCATGGGAATTAGCCAAAAGTGACCAATTAGAAAAATCCTAAACAGTAATAATAAGAATTTCCTATTGCCTGGATTCAACACCACCAAAAATATCATTCCAATGCCACTCCATGGCACAGCAGACCTTGGCAGACATCTTCAGAGCATATCCCGTCACCAATTATCAACCGAGTTGTGCACCTCACATCATCACGCTACAGTTTTCTTTCAAAGCACCGTTGGAAGTGAATGGAATCATCATAAAAGCCGTTCCTACAACATTATTTCAAAATAATAAGGCATTTTTTCCTGGCCCCTCTTCCTGAGTATGACCCGTCTGCAGAGCTCCCAGCTGCTATTGGCTTAAGCTATGAGAGTCCAAACACAAATGGACTCCTGATCTGCAGCAGCCAAGCCAACAGTCCAGGCTAGCCAAAGTTCTTTCCTTTCGGACGAGAATGTGCAGAGTTCGTTCAAGACACATGAGGCTTTTCACTCACTGTGTTCCTTTTTTTCCCCTTACTTTTGCAGTTTTTATTTTTTATTCTGCAGACAATAGGAGAGTAATATGGGGTGTGAATTTAAAGCAGACTTCAATGAAAGCTCTGACTCTAAGATGATTGCTTTCTTAGAGTACACATCTGTTTTCCCCCAATCTCTGCCAGCTCTGTTACTCACTTTACTGCCCACTAGGGAAAATTTAAACTGGTGCAAAACAGAGAGAAGAAGTGAGGGAATCACATCTGCCTATCACACTTCAGCCAGCTATGAAAGAAAACATTTAATAGGACAGCCTAGATACCAGCTCATGGGTGCCACAAAGCCAGGGTACACTGAGCAATACCATGTCAAATACTAAAAAGACGCATTCCGCCACAGCGCTAGACTGTTCTCGGACAAAGCTGAGTGACAGAGGTGTTAGTCCCCAATTTATGCCTTTCTTTCTCAATAAACACGAAAGGAATTCCCTCACACATCGAATAATCCCTGAGGTACAAAATGGCTGCCTAGAAGTCAAGTTCTGTGGCTGTGCTCAGGAGCCTACTGGGAATGGACGGAGCCAAAGACACGCATAATATAAATATAAAGATTCCAGCGAGATTTCAGGCTGCAGTAAAGATGCATCTGTTTTATGGAGAAGACAAAAATACACTCAATTTAAAGCACAAAGATATGTCTGTATCCATGGTAAGAGAGATCTACAGGAATTTCCTGTCGCATTCGGCTTCCAAATCAGATTTTCCCAGGACTGAGCTCTAGAAGTCCAGTGTTCCTGATGAATCCATATAAACTTTTCTACCCCCCACCAACCTGCTAAATGAATCCTGCTAGAATAATAGACTATTAACACATTAATAAACAGAAATATGCTTCCTGGAAAGAAAAGAACAGGTTCATAATACACTAGTACATCATAATGTGAAGGAATGGATAACTAAAACTCCAGGTGGTCAGGGTGTTTTGTCTGTAATCAATTAAAGTGTGTGACTGACCACTATGGTAGTACATACAGTACCCCACGATAGAGCGCAACCAAAAGATTAGTCACATTAAAGATTAACCACTTCCCGCCCGGCCTATAGCAGAATGATGGCCGGGTAGTGGTTCCGTTATCCTCATATGACGACTTTCAGGATAACAAGCATGGGCGCAGCAATCAGTGGTGTGGTTTGTCAGTCTGACACACCGCAAATCCCATCTAAGTAAAGAGTCTCTGATGGAGGCTTTACTATGTAGCCAGCTTTGTCCAATCACAGTGTATACAGGAAAAGCCGTGCAGGAAGCCACTATGGATGCCACTCAGTGCCCATCAGTAATGCCTGCCAGTGCCTCCATTAGTGATTCCCATCAGTGCCATCTATCAGTGTCCATCAGTGCCACCTATTAGTGCAACCTTTCAGTGCCACCCATAAGTACCCAGCAGTGCAGCTTTTCAGTGCCTATCAGTGTCGCCTATGAGTGCCCATCAGTGCCGCCTATCATTGCCCATCAGTACTCTTCCTGGAAGACTTGTACACTGGCAAGCTAAGGCTTCATGTAAACTGATGCTAGTAAATGGACGTTTAGGAGCAGTTTTTTTTAGCTACCCCTAAACTCTCCTCTATGTTATCTTATCAGTACATGTACACAGTGTCGTTTCTAGGCAGTTGAGTTTAGAAGCAATTTTTGGAAATTAAGCAATGGATGTTCAGAGGCATTTGAAACGCCAAATTTCTGTAACAGCTTGTAAATGCAGTAACTCGCATTTAGCTTTCAGGCATTTTTAATGGAGATATATTTGTGACTATCTGAAAAAAAAAAAACACTTCTCAACACAAATGCGGCTAAACGTGGCAAAACGGACGTTTTCAAACGTGGGTTACTATCTGTCAAGTTAAATAGTTCAGGAGAGGTTTTAAAACTTCCTGTGTACATTAAGCCCAACGTGACGTATGCATGTGCTTCGGTAAACCCTTAAAAAAATAATCTTTACTAACAGAGTTTGAGATATGACCTTTTTGAATAGTTTGGGTATAATTCTTGCTGATTATCTAACTCACAAACTACCCCTCCGTGGTATGAAAGAAGTAATGACAATGAGCTCCATCAGTGTATAAAGAATGTTTGCCTGAGTGATATCGCTGTAGGAGAACCAGTGAACATGAAATAAAATTATGTGACAATCAACACTGGCATTAAGGATGAGCTCTGGCGTGTTCGCATAGAACATGTGCAGAGCCCGCCAGGAAGTGTGCACGGCGCTGCGCTAATAACAGCCAGGGAGACATTTCACGATCCCTGCAGCGAAGCATCGGGACAATGTCTCCCTGGCTGTGATTAGCACAGCGGCGTGCACACTTCCTGGCGGGCTCTGCACGTGTTCTATGCGAACACGCCAGAGCTCATCCTTAACTGGCATATAGTTAGTGACAACCACCTCAGTAAAATGTTTGGAAAGGTAGATCTAGAGCTGCAGCCTCTCCTTACTTTGTATTGACTGCCCATGTCTTCCACTTTGTAGTATTAAGCTCCCAACCTGACAGTCCAGTCCTGCAGAAGATGCTGGGAGAGAGCAGATTTCCTAATTTAATTAGTGGAGTTTCCGCTGTCAGTGTGACATCTGCTCGCTCTTTATCAGGAGTGCTAACACTGCTCCTGCTACACAGAGTACAGCACACAGCTGTTGAACTTTTACCTTGGCAGGCTTCATTGTCCTGGCTCTCAACCTACAAATCACACAATGCCATCAGTAAATGCTACACGCCATAAAATAACCCCAGTTATCCAATAAACCTCCACTTTATTAAACACACCTCTGATATCTGTTGTATGCTCATGACAGGCCTGAGCTATAAGTGAAAAAAATGTATGCGTCAGAGAACACCAACCAGCCATTTGGCTAATAGAAAGGTGCATGCACAAAGACGTTTGGCCAATCGAAATGTGCACGCGCAAACGGGCGTGCACAATGTATGTGTGTCCCTCCAGTGTGTTCTCTTTGTTGCTGACCCAGCTTACTCCTGACCTGATCTCAGATCCTCCATCTGTCTTGTTGCTTGTTCCTGACCCGGCTCGTTCCTGATTTTGGCTCTGCTCCTGATTTGGTACCTTGCTGCCTGCCTGTTGATGACCCTGGCTAATCCTGTAAACGCGCTTTGGTCTCTGATCCTGGCTTACCGACCCATTCAAGTGTCTGCTGCTGCAGTTCTGCACCACAAGTGTTTCTGCTGCAAGTCTGCTGAGAGCTCTGACCAGCCACATGTCTTGACCCCTCAGCGCAAGTGGAGTGCTTCCTTAGCTTTAGCTGAAATACTGTGCATGGCTACTTTTCCTGATCTGATAGTTCTCCTGCTGCCTTGGAACCACATCTTCTGCTGCAAGTTCCCCATCTACATCTGCAGGCATTTGTGTTCCTCCTGTCCCTCTGAGCACTCTGTTTCGATCCCAGTGGAGCTTGTGCCGGAGATGCAAGAGAGGCCAACCTCACTATTTCAGTCACCTCTCAGGTATGTAACAGTATGCTTAATTTCTGTCAACATGAAAATACATATTATTTTAGACTTGTAGATCAGCAGTTGAGAAATGCTGACTGCCTATTATAAGTAACTGCCAATTAGTTTGTTTTACTGAAAAAACCCAGATACCATTGAGTTAGATATTTTGTAAGCCTCATTATCTGGCATAAATGGCTTTCCGGTTTTTGAATAAGAAAATGTACGTTGTTTCTTTGTAAGAGAGAAAGACTTACCATACATGACAGTATGACCTCAAAACAAGGATCTTTAGCTTTAGAAGGGAGAATATTACTCTGCTTATTGAGGAATATCTGCTGCCTACCAAGACCTCCACCACAGGTGGAAGGAAAGAAAATTGCTTGATTCCCCCATCAGTTGATTTGCATCTCTATTGCTCGCAGCCCTTTTGTGTTCTGCCAGCACGGAAAGCCTTCCTGGCTGGTGGAACACAATGTTTACTGCTAACAGTTATAGCCACTGGCAGTAATCCCATGTAGAAAAATCCGAAAGACTTGGGTACAATCAGCCTCCTGCCCATACATGGATCGAATCTTGGCCGATCCCTACTGAACCAGTCACATTTCAATCCATGTGCGGCCGTGCTTTTCTTCCCCAGTGTCCCCTGCTGTGCAGTTTCACAGTAGTTCTCCAATGATATTGCAGTTTGCAGTGCTGGCCCAACAGTAGAGACATGATATAGGTCAGCAAATCTAATTGAGCAGCAGTAACATGCATTGTTGGCTTGACTTTTAATATTTGTCCTTCTTTGCTGCATTATTCATGGAACTGGACTTATGGATGGTAGCTGAGAAGCATCAAGGACTCTAATGACCAGGATTTCTTCAAATGGCACAGCTGACCACTAAGTGTAAAGGACAATTCATTGGAGGAAACACCAATAAAAATAAAAATCTGGGTAGAGAGCCTCTTTAAGATGCAGTACATGCCTGCTGGTATGCTACGAAGGTTATTGTCACCTGAAGTCACACAGTAAATCATTACACTGGCAAGGTAATTGGTTCTGATTAGCAAAAAGTTACTAAAAACTCATGATTGCAGCGAGGTCAGAACGGCACGTCAGTAAATTTTGGCATGTTTTCTGGCCAGTAATAAACAAATTCTGAATTTCTAAACAACAAACCATTTGTACTCATAATCTTTTATGTGTTTCAAAATGAAAAAGTTTACAACCGGATGTAGATGAAGGCCCTGATCGCACCAACTGGACATAACACTAGTGAAGACTATTAAATAGTTATTATATTGCTCTCACATAAAAAGAACTGCGTCCAAACCATACTTAACCCCTTTGGAGTACTCCACATTCCATCCACACAACTTTCAGCCAAGACAATAAAAATTAGAAGAAATAAAATATCCAAAAAACACACTAACCACTTTCCATTTCTGTTGAGTGTGTGGAGCCGCACCGGGTGGCAGGGTCTACCGTGAAAGATGTGATTATAATTAACGGTGGGAAAGACCAAATCAGTGAGGTGGGGGATTAGTTAAAGATAAAGAGAGACAGCTGCTCTGCTGGAGACTTGTAATCTGCTGCTCTTCTATGTTGATTGGAGGTTTATTACTTTGTAAATATTTAAACATGTTTGTAGTCATTATTTATGACAATTCCACAACAGCTTGTCTGGTTCACAATTCACCTCTGTGATCTGAGCCAATATTTAGCCAATATCAAGATTTTTTCCAGATTTAGCCAAGACTGACTGCAATGACTTACATGCCCTGTCAGTACACAAGGACAAATACTGCATGTCATGTGCTAAAGTCTCATAATCACTTAATATTTCGGATGATTTGAGTGAGCAACATGGCCAGGCAGTGGAAAAAGTGATTAAAATTCTCTGGCGCATCACTACTAGATTGGTAACTGGCAGTAGGAAGGAAGTCCTATAGATCTTTATATCACTAGAGGGATCACCACCAGGAGGAAGGTTCCTCTGTATAGATCTTTATTGTATATCACAATAGGGCATTGTATAGCACAGACCAGCCCGTTTGGCACCAAAAATCGCTCCACATTCAAAGTCACTTAACCGCCTGCCGACCAGCCGCCACAGTTTTACGGCGGCAGGTCGGCTCTGCTGGGCGAGATCACGTATATCTACGTCATCTCGCCCAGCAGCCAATAGGGGGGCGCGCGTCGCCCGACGCCGACACGCGTGCCCGGTGGGCGTGATCACCGCCGCGGTCGCTCGTTACAGAGCGAGAACCGGGAGCTGTGTGTGTAAACACACAGCTCCCGGTCCTGTCAGGGGGAGAAATGCCCGATTGTCTGTTCATTCAATGTATGAACAGCGATCAGTCATTTCCCCTAGTGAGGCCACCCCCCCTTCAGTTAGAACACACCTAGGGAACATACTAAACCCCTTCCTCATCCCCTAGTGTAGGCATTTTTATAGTAATCAATGCATTTTTATAGCACTGATCGCTATAAAAATGCCAATGGTCCCAAAAATGTGTCCGCCATAATGTCGCAGTACCGATAAAAATCGCTGATTGCCGCCATTACTAGTAAAAAAAAAAATATTAATAAAAATGCCATAAAACTATCCCCTATTTTGTAAACGCTATAACTTTTGCGCAAACCAATCAATAAACGCTTATTGCGATTTTTTTTAGAAAAATATGTAGAAGAATACGTATCGGCCTAAACTGAGGAAAAAATTAGCTTTTTTATATATATTTTTGGGGGATATTTATTACAGCAAAAAAAATTCAAAATTGTCGCTCTATTTTTGTTTATAGCGCAAAAACTAAAAACCGCAGAGATGATCAAATACCACCAAAAGAAAGCTCTATTTGTGGGGAAAAAAGGACGCCAATTTTGTTTGGGAGCCACGTCGCACGGCCGCGCAATTGTCAGTTAAAGCGACACAGTGCCGAATCGCAAAAAGTGGCCTGGTCTTTGACCAGCAATATGGTCCGGGGCTGAAGTGGTTAAATCCCCTTTCTTCCCCATTCTGATGTTAGGTTTGAACTTCAGCAAGTTTTCTTCGCCGCGTCTAGATGCCTAAATGTACAGCCATTGCCAAAAGTTTTGAGAATGACACAAATATACATTTTTACGAAGTCTGCTGCCTTAGTTTTTTTCATGATGGCAATATGCATATACCCCAGAATGCTATGAAGAGTGACGAGATGAATTGCAATGTATTGCAAAGTCCCTCTTTGCAATGAAATTTAACCTAATCCCATTAAAAAAAAAATACACTGCATTTGTGAAGAAGGCTTCAGGGCGCCCAAGAAAGTCCAGCAAGCGCCAGGGCTGTCTCCTACAGTAGATTCAATTTCATGGTGGGGGCACCACCTGTGCAGAACTTGCAGGTGTGAATGCATCTGCACGCACAGTGAGGAGAAGACTTTGAGGATGACCTGGTGTCAAGAAGGGCAGCAAAGGAGCCACTTCTCTCCAGAAAAAAACATTAGGGACACACTGATATTCTGCAAAATGTACAGGAATTGGACTGCTGAGGACTGGGGTAAAGTGATTTTCTCTGATAAATCCCCCTTCCAATTGTTTGGGGCATCCGGAAAAAAACCTTGTCCAGAGAAGAAAAGGTGAGCACTACCATCAGGCCTGTGCCATGCCAACCGTAAAGTAAACTGGGACCATTCATGTGTGGGGTTGCTTCTCAGCCAAGGGAGTGGGCTCACTTACAATTTTGCCTAAGAACACAGCCATGAATAAAGAATGGCACAAAAACATCCTCTGAGAGCAACTTCTCTCAATCATCCAAAACATTTTGGTGATAAACATTTTCCAGCATAATGAAGCATCTTGCCATAAGTGATAACAAAGTGGCTTGGGGAACAAAACATCAACATTTTGGTTCCATGGCCAGGAAACTTCCCAGACCTTAATCCCATTGAGAACTTGTGGTCAATCCTCAAGAGATGGGTGAACAAAAAAAAAAACTGCAAATTCTGACAAACTCCAAGCATTGATTATGAAAGATGTGTCCCAGAAGTTAATTGAAAGTACCCTTGGCTAATTGCAGAGGTCTTGAAAAATAGGGGTCCACACTGCAAATATTGACTCTCTGCAAAAACTTAATTTTATTGTCAATAAAAGCCTTTGACATTTATGAAATGCTTGTAAATATACTTCAGTATACCATAGTAACATCTGACAAAAAGATCTAAAAACACTGAAGCAGCAGACTTTGTCAAAATGTATATTTGTGTCATTCTCAAAACTTTTGGCCATGGCTATATTGAGTTGCTGTCATGCGATTGGCTGATTAACAATTTGTGTTACCAAGCAATTGAACAGGTTTGGCCGGTGAGTGTGTGTGATATAGATATATATATATATATATACAAACACACACACACACAGTTGTGCTCCTAAGTTTACATACCCTGGCAGAATATTTTTAAATTTTTCAGAGAATATGAATGATAACATAGAAAAAAAAATATTTTACTCGTGGTTAGTGTTTGGCTGAAATCATTTATTATTAATCAACTGTGTTTACACTTTTTAAATCATAATGGCAACAGAAATTACCCAAATGACCCTGATCAAAAGTTTACCTACCCTGGTAATTTGGCCTGAAAACATGCACAAAAGTCCTCACCTGTGATCTGTTTGCTTGTAATTAGTGGACTCTGACAGACCCTTGCATCTTTCATCCAGTGCTGCACTGACATTTCTGGACTCTGAGTCATGGGGAAAGCAAAATAATTGTCTAAAGATCTGTGGGAAAAGGTAGTTGAACTGTATAAAACAGGAAAGGGATATAAAAAGATATCCAAGGAGTGGAAAATTAGGGGTTCTGTTGAAACCAAACCACGATTAGGTAGACCAACTGAAGTTTCAGCAACAACTGCCAGGAGAATTGTTCGGGATGCAAAGAAAAACCCACAAATAACTTCAGGTGAAATACAGGATTCTCTGAAAACAAGATGGGCTGCATGGTCGAGTCACCAGAAGAAAGCCATTACTACGCAAATGCCACAAAGTATCCCACTTACAATATGCCAAACAGTATAGAGACAAGCCTCAAACCTTCTGGAGTGACGAGACCAAAATTGAGCTTTTTGACCACAACCATAAACACTACATTTGCAGAGGAGTTAACAAGGCCTATGATGAAAGGTACGGAGGTGGATCGCTGATGTTTTGGGGATGTGTGAGCTACAAAAGGCACAAGAAATTTCGGCAAAATCGATGGCAAGATGAATGCAGTATGTTATCAAAAAATACTAGAGGAGCATTTGCATTCATCAGCCAGGAAGCTGTGCATGGGACGTACTTGGACATTCCAACATGACAATGATCCAAAACATAAGGCCAAGTAGACCTGTAATTAGCTACAGCAGAATAAAGTGAGGGTTCTGGAGTGGCCATCTCAGTCTCCTGACCTCAATATCATTGAGCCACTCTGGGGAGATCTCAAACGTTCAGTTCATGCAAGACAGCCCAAGAATTTACAGGAAATGGAGGCTTTTTGCCAAGAGGATTGGGCAGCTTTACCATCTGACAAGATAAAGAGCCTCATCCACAAATAGTGTATTTGTTGGTGTATAAGACTACCTTTTACACGTAAAAAAAACTGTCCAAAAAGCAGGGGTCGTCTTATACGCCGGGTCAGCTGCTCGGATGCCTGCTGGATGTGCGGTAATACTGTATGTAGCTTCGGCTACATGCAGTATATACTGCTTAGCCAATCCCTGTGAGCGATGTATTCAAATGAATACAGAGCCTGTTCGGATTGGAGTAACAACCTCTGCCAATCCGAGCAGGCTTCAAACAGTAGCCTGCTCGGATTGGCTTTGAGAGTCAGAGAGGCGTGGGCTGATGATGTTACAGCCTCTGCCAATGCAAGCAGGCTTTGTTATTCATTAATATAATACATCGCTCGCCATGATTGCCTCCAGCTCCAGCAAGAAGAATATGGCTTCAGCAAGAATGAAGAAGAATATGGCTCCAGAAAGAAGAAATATGAAGCGTCGGAAGCCTCGGAAGGGGGGTCGTCTTATACAGTGAGTACAGGCAAAAAATCGTAAACAACTGTAAAATTAGGGGGTCGTCTTATACGCCCGGTCGCCTTATACACCGGCAAATACGGTACCACAAAAGACTAAGCTGTCATTGATGTTAAAGGGGGCAATACACAGTATTAAGAACTGGAGAATGTACATTTTTGATCAGGGTCAATTGGGTAGTTTCTGTTGCCATTATGATTTAAAAAGAGTAAACACAGTTGATTGATAATAAATGGCTTCAAACACTAACCATGAGTGAAAGAAAAGTTTTTGTGTTATCATTCATATTCTCTGAAAAATAGCCAAGAAATCATAAATTCTGCCAGGGTATGTAAACTTATGAGAACAACTGTGTGTGTGTGTGTGTGTATATATACATATATATATATATATATATATATATATATATATATAAAACCTTTTTATGGCATTCCTCTTCCATGTTTCTATGACTAGTGTCTGCATGTTCAGACCTTGCTGTAAACCTCTATTTAGCAAGGACGATCCAAATCCTATCACCAAAAACTGTCCATTGGGTAGATCTGATAAAATTGTCTCAGCAATATATATAATTTGAGAGACCATAAATATAAAACCCAGTCATCTCCAGTTCTGTCACAATATGGCGGCAGAGATGTAAATCGCTGTAGTCTTTTAGTTATAAATACATAATTTAGGATTACATGTAGCCCAGAACTTGTCATGTTTCTGGACACATCTCTGGTACACAGATGGAGAAATGGATATTCCTACCACTCCAAGGTTACTTCTTCTGACCTGCAATTTTCTTTATATTTACTACTCCCCTTTAAGAACAAACACGGCAGATATTACGAGACATCAAACAATCAACACAACCTAAACCGGGTGCTAGGACAGGGGCAGAATTATTTATTACGCCTGTAAAAAGTCACGCGTGGCAAATTACCATTTACATCCTGTAGACACATATAATACAGTACCAGGAGGACACGTAAAATTGGCAGCGCTCTCACATTACACACGTACATGTCTACTGTGAGTCGTAACAGGTTATGGCAAACACAAACATGTTTGAAGATAGAGTAAAGTTTATTATGTAAACAGAGGTAAACCTAAATCAAGGCACAATAAACAGATTACACTAATTAAATGATACTAATACCCAACGATTTGGTACCAAAAATGTACGCACGGTATAAATGTGTATTGTTATAGGAGTAAAGCTGACCATACAATCTCTGTACAATTTTTTATTTATTTTTTAGATTAAACAAAACTATGTAATATGAGGACTTACGTAAACTATGCAATGAGTTTGTATCCAATCAGGCTGGTCCTTGCAGAACAAACTAGTTGGTAGCTCTAATGGAGATTATGAGCGGTGTGGTGAGCTTTAAAGATGCTGAAGTAGAATTTTATGCAGATTCACAAATATTTACACCGAAAATTATTGATTGTTTTGATGTGACATATTCAAGCAGAAGAATCTCTAAATTAATATGTTATATAGGGGACTCTAACGTGAAGAGTAATTTCAGAAACATGGGAGAAGACACCTTGAAAATCACAGCAAGAACAACCATGTTGTATGTTTCAATGCATATGACCAATCCAGCTGAGTGATCCTTTTTTAAATTTGCATTACTAAGTAACCAGTGAGCTCGGCGGGACGGGGGTGCGTTTTCTGGCTCCTAACTTTTTTAGCTGGCTCATAGATTCCAAGCAAATTTGTTAAACCCTGGTATAACGTAT
This sequence comes from Rana temporaria, assembly GCF_905171775.1. NCBI lineage: Eukaryota > Metazoa > Chordata > Amphibia > Anura > Ranidae > Rana > Rana temporaria. The sequence goes on from NC_053499.1 coordinate 146,022,790, forward strand.
GGCCAACCTAAGTGCAGAACAATGCAATCCTCAATCATTTTAAATGACAATCATTGAGGACCAAAAGGTCTGACTTGCTACCAAAAATTCAGGCTATTTATGTAAAATTTGTGTAGGTTTAATTAACTTTTCCGATATACTTAAGTTAAATAAGTGTAACAACTGCATCCTGCTGTTAAACAATTATCTTCTAGTTAAAAGTCTTCTCTTGCTGTACGTTTATTAAACATCCTCGAGCGCTAGCAATAATGTTTCTGAATAGACAACATTGTTGATCCCGAAAAAAAAGTTAATGATTTAAAGCTTTTAATGACTTGTTCTAGTGTTAGTAGATTGAAGATAAGGATGTTTGGGTTGGATGTGTGTTCCTTCTGTGGTCGGAAATCGAATAGACAAATCAAGACACAGTGATTATTTAGAATTAGATGTGTTCTGGACTGCGTTGCTCCAGGAGGAGATGTGGTGTTCTTTGGACGGATCTAAAGTGATCCCCAGCTACATTTATTTACAAAGTATTACAGTCCGTTTAGCTTTCTAGGAGAATCTGGATGAATGTGATCACAATTTTCTTCCCAGTATCCTAACAGATAAAAAGCAGATGTTTAACTAAAAAACTTTCTACTGACCTTTTCAATCTTGGTGGTAGATTTTAATAAAATTTTTGTACATTTTCACTTTTTCGGTGCTTATCGAAGAAAGTCAAACCCTGGCAGTAAAGCCGACTGTGTGTCTGAATGGTCTCTGAATGGACACTGGGCTAGTGATATCGGTCTCTGCACCAAAAGAGCTAACACTCTAATGTCCCCTCACAGTCACGCACTATTATACATTTACAGTATATAGCTCTGACATATACCTCAGTGCTGTACACAGAGAATACTGAGCCAGTCACATCAGTCTGTGCAACATAGATACTTACACTTTAATGTCCCCCCCAAATCACACACGGTTATCATTATACATTTATATAGCTCAGACATATACATCAGTGCTGTATAGAGAATGCTGAGCCAGTCATATCAGTCTCTGCACCAGAGGCGCTTACGCTTTAATGTGGATGTAAACACATTTCACACCCTTGTACCTACAGGTAAGACTATAACGAGGCTTATCTGTAGGTACTATAAATATCTGCTAAACCTTCACGGTTTAGCAGATCTTCATGCAGCCAGTGATGTTACCGTCGCATGCACTCTGAAGAGACTGTATACCTGTGCCATCCCATCAGAGCTCCGTGCCGCAAAACGTGACTCCCATACTAATGCAATTCCTTTGAAAAACAGTAGATACCAGGTAACTTACCAGTGTAGGTAAACAAACAGAGTACACATTATAAGCTTTCATATTTATTAATACTTAAAGCAGAGTTTCACCTAAAACTGGAACTTTCACTTTAAGTGTAGGTGACCCCCTGACGTGCCACATTTGACATGTCATTTTTTTGGAGGAGGAGCAAGTACCCTTTTTTCACGGGCACCCAGCTCCCACTTCCTTCCTGGCACCAGATAGAAGATCCCTTTTCCACCCCCCCCCCCCCCCCGCAATCTTCTGGGATATTGCTCAGGACCCAGATGATTGCCCGGGCAATTGCAGTGAGGCTCGTGCATGCACAGTGTGCTCCGGTGCCCGCATTAACAATGCCAGATGCCGCAGAGAGGAGGGGGAGAGAAGCGGGGCTCTGTGTGCCCACACCACTGGACTGTAGGACAGGTGAGTGTCTGATTATTAAAAGTCAGTAGCTACACTTTTTGTAGCTTCTGTTTTTTCTATGGGCGGAACTCCGCTTTATTTAATAAATATATGACGTAGCCCTTCAAAAGGGTTTACACACCTGGTAAACAGAAACACAAGTCAGAGGGCTGTATACATGGGATTGTAGGAGTACACAGCATATTACAAACAAAGGTCTGTAATTTGTGATATGGATTAAATGCTGGATAACTTCTATAAATAAAGTGATTCCTTCCATTGCTAACCAACCCATTCAACTGGCAGGTTACCAGTTCATTCTATCAGATATCAACGCAAATGCACTTCTCCAATATCCTGTTTACAGGCTAAGCTCCATTAAGTTACCAACAATCACAGTGATGTACACATCCAATATACAACCAGTTGGGGGACACCCCACATGTCTTCCAGCCTGTTGTGTTTATGAAATGAATGATAAGCATGTATATACACAGAGCACAGCTGGAGATGAGTTATCTTCACATATCTTCTGCTGGAGAGGAAGGGAAGAACAACTTGAATGGCGAAAAGCAGCAGTCTGGAATATTGCAGACTTATCAGCAATTTGTGAAATTTGTATGATACAATTATGATTCATCACTCATTCTTCCAGAGAACAGACACTGCACTCTCCTTTATAGAACATTATAAGATCTGGCTTGGTCTGGAATAGCACCAGAGTGGATGAGAAGTGTGCGCTGTTTGTCCTCTGACAACCCTCTCTGTTTACAACACACAGAACACATGTCAGGATTGTATCGAATACCAATAGATTAAATCTACTTCTGGTCATTCCTCAACTATAATAATAGACCACCAAGGAGGAATTTCCTAAAGTGAACTCCCAGAAAATAGCATGCCTTAATATCAGAACTATAATGCCTTGTTAGTTATCGTTGCCTATGCAGCATAAATGACCAACACACACTGTTGGCAACATTAACCCTGGTATGCCTTTATTACAAGAATGTGTATTCTGCAGCCCGAATCATTAGAAATAAATTTCCAGCTGAAGGCTGACAGGTCACAAAGAGTATCAACCTGCTTAAACCAAAATAATCTGGGTGACAAGAATGCAGAAATGTACTTCAAGTATGAGGACTTCCTCCAAATAAATGAGTTCAGGTGTCTCGTGAAGCGTATCGGTAACATTACATCATACAAGGTATTGTAGACAATCGTGTTCTTCCAGCCTTGTGGTAAACAGTTTGGGGAAGACCCTTTTATTTTCCCTGTGCACAAAGCCAGCTCCATAAGGACTTGGTTTGACCAATTTGGCATGGAGGAACTTGGTTGGCCTGCACAGACCTCAACCCTACTGAACACCTTTGGATAGAAATACAATGCCAATTGTGAGCCAGGACTTCTTATCCAGCATCAGTGCCTGACCTCACAAATGGGCATGGATTCCCACATACAGCCTCCAAAATCTTGTGAAAAGTCTTCCCAGAAGACTGGAGGATGTTATAGGGGCACCTCCTCATTTATGACCTTGGTTTTGAAAAGAGATATGCTGCAAGCTCATAAAGCTGTGATATTTAGGGTTCCACACACTTTTACTCATATAATGCACGTCAAGGACTGGCCACCTTCAAAGGATTGGACAAATTCTTGTTATGTCACTGTCACGCTCTACTTCAATATGTCATTGTTACTTCACTTATCAGATATAATCATAAAGTTGTCTTTAGTATTTGGGATTTCTAGAAACTATGGGTAAGGTCTGCTTCTATATTATTGTCTTCCGACTCATTTTGTTTGTGGTACAACAATGGTAAGCATGGGTTAGCAAAATACACTTCACCATTTTATGAAGAAAAAAAAATTGCTCTGTTCTAAGTTTTTATTTAATTTGCTTTGTTTCATTTCTGCCAACTTTGTTAGCTCTTTAAAAAAAGATCCCTTCCAATGTATTTAACAACCTTGGGTTTATTACAATTATGTCACCTTATTCCTGGTACCAAATGATTTCTGTTTTTATGATTCAGAATAGTATTTTGTTTTAGAAAACACTCTGCATTCTTCCTATGATGTTTGAGCAGATTTTTCCAGTTGGCTGGCGTGTGAAGCCCTAACATCTCATTAAACCGACCATTAATTAAAGATATCAGGAGGGAGAAGTGGGGCTTGGGTCAGTGCCGGTTTGGCAGGAATAGTATTTGATGGAAGGGGGTTTCAGGGTTCAGGTGTTTAGTGACTGAGCTACAATGACATAATTTGGTTTCTTTACATAAAATCTCCAAGTAAGTGGTTAATAATTCAGAAGAAAAGAGGAAAGAAGACATATCAGCCATTTGTGGAGCACGTCTTCCTGCATATAAATATTTACATATAATCTCTGTGCATATTATACTCCTAAACCTCTTCAATCACAGGCCGTCATATCTTTAGAGAGTTTATTGCTGTCAAACGTGCTTAGTTATTAGGATTAACCCCCGTGTAACTGTAAAGTACCCAGTCCTCCTAAAGACCACCCACCTGACAGAGGTGATAAGATGGTTCCATTAAAGCTGGGCACTTCTCATGCACACTTTCTTGAGTACTGAAAGACTTACTGTCTGCTTCATTGTACATGTCATGGTAAATTTATATTATATAAATTATTACTATATCTTTATATTATTTCACTTATTTAAAATTTGTATTGTACTAAGGCAGGCTATAGATGATGAGATGCAATGATTTCCTGCAACTAATCTAAGGTGGCATCTCTGCTGGGAGAACACAGTGATTATTGCTAGCAGCTATGGCCGCTGGCACTAATTGCATGTAAAAATCCAATGCGCTGGTTGTACCCAAGTCGATTGATAAATCAACTTGGGTACAATCAGCCTGCCCAGCAGATCTCAGTACATGGTAAAAAAAGAGGGTATAAAGTCTTTCAGCAACAATAGACAATTCTCTGATGAAGGGGGATTGTGTGGCCACTGAAATGTGTTGGCTGTCCTATGCCCTGCTTGCTGTAAAACAGTTAAACAATAAAGAATTCGGACCTGTAAGAAATTTTTATTTGGCGCTCTGTTTGACCTATAACACAAGGCATGGTATGCAAGTAATAGGTAAAGGTTCAGCTGTAGGGAGACCACAGGCAATACTACTGACTATAGTAGTGAATATTCCCACGCTACCTAGAAATGAAAATATGAATATCGGGTGCAGCAGACATCGTATGGGTCAAACACCACCCAAGAGAGTCAATACCAAAAAAATCAATAAATGGTGCTGCACTCCAGAAAAATATAAAGTGCGAACGTGACACGAATAATATGTGTCAAATACAAATAAAGTGAATATGCAAATAATCATAATACATCAACAATCTAAAAGTAAATGGTAATCAATAATAAATGTGAAATCCCAAAAATTAAAATGAATGCAGTATATTTCATTATGAGTCCACACATAATAAAGTGCAAGTGTGCAAGCTTCACGAAAATGATGTATAAATCTGTGACTTCAAAGAAAGTACTGAGTATCAAAAAAATAGTGACACTGTGACTTTGGTGGTTATTATCTTTGGTGTGTTTCACACCCACGGGTGTGCTAGCTCCTTACCACTGTAAGGTAAACAGCGTGACAGAATAATAGTAGATGATCAAAATTCCTTCATTGGTCCCTCCTGGTAATTCCGGTCTATATGTGGTCTAATACTGCCGACTAATTCTTTGCCTGTCTCTGGGTACAGCTTCCCGAGTTCTGTTCCTCTTTAAGCTATCCTACACAGTAAGAATTTAGTTGATCAGTGTGACAGACTCACCCGGGACATCCCTGAACCATCTTATGTCTAAAATCATCCTATGTCCAATAGGGGCATAGGATGACTGAAAAATGATATCTTGGACTACCTGAGATGGGATTATTATGTATTTATTATCCACAATATTCCAGGATATCTGTAGAACTATTTACTGGTTGTTGATTCTGAACTCAACGGGTTAATTGTAAGAGTGACTCATTCATAGATGCTAATGCCATCGCCTACAGCCATCTCTCTGTTCTCTGTGCAAATTGACCCTGCTATTGTGTGTGAAGATGTCCTGTGTTTACACTTATGATAATGTGTATTGTATAGCAGGTGAGCAGAGACGGGACGTCTACTCTGACAGGTCATATCTCGGAGTCACCAAGTCTGGGTAAATGATTCGTTAATTAGCTCATGTTCATTTATGTTCTGGTTACCTCTTTAAACTGTATATAAGGCTGTATTCTTGGTTCTATTAAACAGTCCATTTTTAACACACAAACAAGTCTCGTCTCGTTGTGTGTTGAGGGCAGCTGGAATATCTGATATCTATATCCAGACTGATAGGAAGCGGTATATGACGGAAGCACTCAATCGGAGTGTGTGACGTTCCGTTACAATCAGTTCAATAAGATTTTGCAAAAAGTTAAACAATCCATTGAATTAAATTTTTATTACAAAGCTGTGATAAAATCTGAAGCAAATATACTTTTTGATTGTTGGTTTATACAGCTGAAATGTAGCCAGATGAGCTGCGGGAAATGTTGGTTATGGTTATTTAAATGTTATAAACCTCTTAGCTGGAAATACTGAGAGGTTAAAATGGAAATAAGTCAGTGGCAGAGAGGAAAGAGTCTTGAGTCACTAGGACTGTTTAACCACTTAACAACCGCTGCATGTACATATACGTCCACAGAATGGCACGTACCGGCAGATGGGAGTACATTTACGTCCCTGCCTTTCCGCGGGCCGGTGGTCCGATCGGGACCCCCCCCCCCCGGTACATGCGGTGGTCAGAAATCGTTAGGGAGCGATCCGGGATGAGGGGGCGGCTATTCGTTTCTAGCCACCCCCTCGCGATCACTCCCCGGAGCTGAAGAACGGGGAGAGCCGTATGTAAACATGGCTTCCCCGTGCTTCACTGTGGCGGCTGCATCGATCGTGTGTTCCCTTTTATAGGGAGACACAATCGATGACGTCAGACCTACAGCCACACCCCCCTACAGTTGTAAACACACACTAGGTGAAACATAACTCCTTCAGCGCCCCCTGTGGTTAACTCCCAAACTGCAACTGTCATTTTCACTAATAACAAAATGCATTTTTTGCTGTGAAAATGACAATGGTCCCAAAAATGTGTCAAAATTGTCCGAAGTGTCCACCATAATGTTGCAGTCACGAAAAAAATCGCTGATTGCCGCCATTAGTAGTAAAAAAAAATTATAAAAATGCAATAAAACTATCCCCTATTTTGTAAACGCTATAAATTTTGCGCAAACCAATCGATAAACGCTTATTGCGATTTTTTTTACCAAAAATAGGTAGAAGAATACGTATCGGCCTAAACTGAGGGAAAACAAATATATATATATTTTTGGGGGATATTTATTATAGCAAAAAGTAAAAAATATTGATTTTTTTTCAAAATTGTCGCTCTATTTTTGTTTATAGCGCAAAAAATAAAAACCGCAGAGGTGATCAAATACCACCAAAAGAAAGCTCTATTTGTGGGGAAAAAGGACATCAATTTTGTTTTGGAGCCATGTCGCACGACCGCGCAATTGTCTGTTAAAGCGACGCAGTGCCGAATCGCAAAACCTGGCCTGGGCCTTTAGCTGCATTTCGGTCCGGGGCTTAAGTGGTTACTAGAAAGGACTTCACTCCATTTCAGACATAACAAGCGCAGTCCTGATGTCCCGTATTTGAACCTTTTTATTTATCTCAATAAAATAGATGGGAAAGGCTGAATCAATTTATATGTCTGCAAGTACAGAATGATGACAATTAGAGCAGTTTGCCTTGTGTCTTCATGCATATATTGCTCATCAATCCAAATAACCCAAGTAATTGAATTTTGATAAGGGTGCATACTTGTGATAAAGCCCATAATTGAATTATACGTTCATATAACTCCCAGCATTCCTCGTACATAATTATATTTCAGCATTGGACAGCAGGAACAATATTGATGAATTGGGGAGCAGAGACCAGACGTGTTGGGGTCACAGGCATCATATGTAGACAGCCTCGCTGGTGATATATTGGACCAAGCTATGCTTTAATGTGTGGGTTAAATATCAGGCAAGTGTGGAAAGGGTCCTCCATAAGATGATGGAATTACAGGCGATGACAGGGCTTTTGTTTTCATTGTGTAGCCCCAGTTCTGGTTACATTGGCAAGGTTAGAAGATGCCAGACTAGAATTTATACACTACGCTCAGGTTAAACTTGACTACTTCACCTCCAGTACTCTGTCTCTGAACATTGTGGATCCAGGAGGACCTCAGTGATGCCTCTCATATTTCCGTCATCATTGATTAAGCACTCTGTTCAATCCATATGTAAAAGTTCCATAAGAAGATGCTGGAATAATTAACCTCATCACCAAAAAAGTACAAGAACATAAAAAATACTTTTATCAGTGTCTGGTTCCAGTTAACGTAGAGGCCCAAGATTTTTCCACCAAATTATGCCCATAAATTAACTCTGTGATCCAAGGTCCAGTTTGTCATCATCTGTAGAAGTGTTGTGATAACAGCTCGGAATAGCTTTACCTCTGACCTAAAGTGCTAATACTCAGCAAGTCAGCTCTTTTTTTTATACATCTTCTTTCTCTACATAGATAAGAGCAGAATTTGGTTAGAAGAGGTTTTTAGGAAGGTGGGATGATCCATTTCATTGAAACCAAGTAGTTCTCCATATAGATACTTCATAGGGAGAGACTTGACAATTTATAGAAGCCAGGTAGCCAAATTACCCAATAATACCGTAGTAGTTGTCTAACTTTGTTTTTTTAATTCAGTTGTCAATAAAAGTGCATTCCCTAACTCCTTGAGGGGAATTAGTTTTGCAGAAATATAAGAGAAATAAAGATAAAAACATTTCTATTGAAAAGCCTGTGGCGTGCATAACACAGGCCAAAAACTTCACCCGGTGCAGGAAAAAATGTGCACACACATAAAGAGTGAAACACAAAAAACTGACGGGTGCATCGTCAAATGGCCCTCCGAAAAGGGCCCAGCTCTGATCCCCCGCGACGTTAGGCTCCTGGCAGGGACTGAGGTAATCTGTGGTCCATGCAGCCGAAGCTGACACGGACCCAACTTCCTTGGAGGGTCTGCCGAAACAGAAGCCTCCTTGGTGAGGCTCCCCCAAAGGGAGACCCCATGAGAGCAGGTGAACTAAGCCAGAAGGCCATGTCCACCCACTCCCAAGTCGTTCAGGGCTGGCCCGAGGACCGGCACCCTTCTAATCACACACAAAGGTGTACAAAAGTGCACCAACAGAAAAAGACATAAAAGTGACAAACTAGGGGTAAAATTAAAAAGAAAGTGGGGGAAAAAGAAGGAAAAGGAAGGTGGGAGAGGTGAGTGGAAAGTGACCATCGTGCAATACGATGGCCGGCCCTCCGGCCAGGAAACAAAAATTTCCCTGGTCCTATAGCCAAAAGGCTCGGTCCTAGAGGCAGGTGTTAAAAAGTGTGTTGTGGAGATCGTGACCAAAGTGCCATACGGTCAGCAGGCTACTCCCACAACCCCCGTCTCTCCCACCTAATCACGTTTGGGAAATACTAACCGCTCCTCCCGACGAAAAGAGGAGCAAGGGTTCTTTCCCGAACAACTGACCGGGGCAGACACCACCAAATCCAGGCCAAAGACCAGGGGCCCAGCCCTCCAGCTTCGACCTCATGCCTCTCCGTCCAAATCAGACACCTTATTAGTACAGAATGTGCTGATACTGCAGAGATACGTCCGATGCCTTACTAGTACAGAAAGGATACTCATTGTGAATGCTTTACCAGTGCAGAAAGAATACTAGTACTGGATGGATACTCACTACTGATGCCATACTAGTACTGGATGGATACTCACTACTGATGCCTTACTAGTACTGGAGGAATACTCACTACTGATGTCATACTAGTACTGGATGGATACCCACTACTGATGCCTTACTAGTACTGGAGGAATACTCACTACTGATGTCATACTAGTACTGGAGGGATACTCACTACTGATGTCATACTAGTACTGGATGGATGCTCGCTGTCTGCTAGGAATAATATAATTTAGGTAGCATGTTTCAAGTAGGTTACATACAGAACATCTACCACTGCAGATATAATTTAAAAGGGTGGTCATGCAACCAAGTTATTTAGAGTGTTTGAATTGCAAACCTTGACTTGAAAAATATCAGTGGTAACGAGATTTTTCCTAACTTTACTCATTAAAACTGAATCAGCAGATCACTGAAATAATTCAAGTGATTGTAAAGGTATTTTTTGTTTTTAAACAACAAACATGTCTATACTTATCTGCTTTGTGCAATGTATTGCACAGAGCGGCTGTGAACCTCCTCTTTTCGGGTCCTCCGCCAGGGCTCCTGGCCCCTCCTCGCTGCCCAGTGCCCCCATGGAAAGCTGCTTCCCATAGGGACACTCATGCGTGCTCGCACCCAAGCTCTGCTACTGCGTCCATTGACACAGACAGCAGGACTCGGCCCCACCCCTCACTTCTTTGTCACTGGCTTTGATTGACAGCACTGGGAGCCAATAGCTCCCGGTGCCCCAGCAAATCCGGTGAGACCTGGAAGTGAGGGGAACGAAGAGCTGCAGACATGCACAGAGCTGGATCGAGTGAAGGGCTCAGGTAAGTAAAGGGGGGGTGGTTATTATTTACCTTAATGCAGGGAATGCAATAAGGTTAAAAATGTTTATGACCACTTTAACCATTGGAGTCATTAGATCTTTAGATCTTTTGCAGTCCATTTGAAACCGCCATCTCTGGAGGAGTAGGAAATTAATGAAGACAAAAGTATAAACTTTTCAGATTTTCCTATCCCTTCCAGCCAGTCACAGCCAAACACAATATTATGAGCCCCATCACATCCAGCTGTGGGTTTTATTGCTTCCCATTGCTTCCTGGACAGGGTATACTCCACCTGATTCGATATTTATGTGATAAACTAAATTTTTAACCCCTTGACAATAAAACCTTTGGCTCAGGTATTCAATCACTCTGGCAGAGAGGGGTTAAGAACATTCCTGGGCTCAGTGGGTGCTGGCACTGCAGAAACGGTTTCCAGTGGTGAACTGCTCTTTGGGTTTCCGGCCTAGTGAACATTGGAAGGAACATATTACCTGGAACTGTTTTTATGGGAAAGGAGCCGTCTGCCATTATTTTTGTCTGCTAAAACTTCCAACTAATCTGTCATTATGAGATTCCAAATTCATTTATTCAACCACGAAAAAGCAATGGCTGTGCTTCAGCTGCAATGGTGAATTATACGGAATTACACACCGAGGGGATTACTTGGTGTTTAGCAGTTTATATTTACTAAAATAATTGCATTTCCATATTCTGTGTACTGTGGGAGATATAGTGAATGCAGGGTCCTGAGTTTAGTAACACTTTAACCACTTAAGCCCCGGACCATTTGGCTGGCCAAAAGACCAGGCCACTTTTTGCGATTCGTCACTGCTTGGCTTTAACTGACAATTGCGCGGTCGTGCGACGTGGCTCCCAATAAAATTGATGTTCTTCTTTTCCCACAAATAGAGCTTTCTTTTGGTGGTATTTGATCACCTCTGCGGTTTTTATTTTTTGCGCTATTAACAAAAATAGAGCGACAATTTAAAAAAAAAAAAACATTTTTTTTTTACTTTTTGCTATAAATAAATATGCCCAAAAAATATACATCTGCGACATCAGTCCTACATCCATCCGACTTAAATGAACAGGATACTACTTTGATCCAACTTTGTGATAGTCTGACTTGTGCTTTGGCCAATCAAAACAATCCCAGAGTGAGATAAATTCCCTTTACTGCTGCTGTAATCACATGTCGGATGTCAAAAGTCGGGTGGTAAGGACAAGGCTCCTACTTTGGTCCGACTTTCAATGATATTCAATGGGCTGAAGTAGGATCAATGTCGGACCAAAGTAGTACAGGAAGCATTTTCAAAGTTGGACCGACTTGTGTCGGACCAGTTAAGACGGCTCTCATAGGAAAACATTGATTTTCACACGTCATGCAACATGAGCTCCCAATGTCGGAGCGTTTGTCGGACAAGTGTGAACCCAGCCTCAGGAACATGTTACACCCGTATTTAGGGTGTAACGTGTTTCTAAGCACACCTCCCTCACCGGTAATCCATGGTGTGGTAATCAGCACACCCGTAGTCCACTGGAACTTCCTCCAGCTTTCTAATTGAAATCTTGTAGGTAGATACAGGCAGAAAGCTGGACAAAGTGTTTGCAGGAGCCAAAGTTTATATAAAACTTTTATCCCAAAAGAAAAAAAACAAAGTTTGCTGTAACTGCCTATAAGGCATTAGCTGGAGTTTGGCTTCACTTGTTAGTGTATGTAAATCTAGTAAATATAACACTCCCTTTCCCCCAGACTTTCCCCCAGACTGACAGCGCTGCTGTCCAAAGGTGCCCCCTGTGCTCATTCATCCAGAGTGGGGGCACTCTAATACAGAAGGTGTGTTACTGACCAAATCAACAGTTGGAAAATAACTGAATCCACCCCATCTAATGATTGGTAAGATGCAAAATAGTACATTTTTGATTTTGAGTTTAATAACAAAATCTCTTAGAGAAACTAAATCATGCTTTGGTGCCATAGGCCCTATAACTCTAGGTGCCAAATATCCTGTTTTTGTAAACACTAAATATAGCAGTTTATTATACAGACTGATCAGACAAACATCCTTCTTTATGGTTCCTGACTGACAGCAATCCCTGATAAAATGTCTTATAATAAACTCATATGTTCCCATTGCTCCAATAAGACAGGTTTTGGCCTGTGCTCTTATTAGTCTATATAAAAAAACAAAGTACTAGAAGAACAGCCGCGAATGATTCAACCTTTTTTAAATAATGGCAGGGTTAAACGATTTAACTTTCTCCATATGTCCGCTTACAGGATGCCAGAAAACTGCGCTATTATCCTGCTCACAATAACGTTACTAATATACATACTGGAAACATTGTTTCCTAGGAACAAAAGGTTACAGAGTTGTAAGATAAAAGAAGTTTCACTAATAACATAAGTCTATATTATGTTGCAATTTGATTAATGATATCATAAACTCTTAACTGCCAAACGAACCTGCTGCTTTCTGTGTGATATGCGCTGACCATGATGCTATGGTGAGCCTTACTCAGTGCATATTTCATATATAGGTCACTATAATTTTTCAGAAGGGGATATACAGTATGTATTGCCTCAGTAAGACAATTCCACGTTCATTAGCCAATGTAAGCTTCTCTTTTTACCTTTCTAATCTGCCCAGCAACATCCATAACTATTGCTTGATTGGTCCATATCACAGGATGTCTCACTGAGCCACATTTTAATGATAATTTTTGGTGGTGATCAGGTGTACATTTTGAGTTGATAATTCATTGAGAATTGGGTCAACACATCCTATAAGAGACTTTCTTTTCTTTAACAATCCTTTTGTCGAGTCCTGAACAAATGAAAACCAAACTGGGAACCAGTTGTCTCACAGTGTGCTGGATTGCGTCATTAAAAGGTTGTGAATGAGAGGCACTCTGGAAAGCTGTAGGACAAGACAGAAGTATCGAATATACTAGCGGTAACAGAAATGGTAAAATAAACTGGTATGGAAAAATGTGTTGAAAAATGCTTGTTGCAAGAACAGTCACTTATGGAGTGTTGGACAACAGGGGGCAATGTGAAAATGTGGGAAGGTCCCATAGGGAGTAACTGCTAGCCTGTGTGTGGCCCCTCTTCAGACACTGTACTAGCAAGCGATGGGACAGGAGTTCCTGGTTGTAATGACAATCCTGAATTGTGCGTTTTTGAGAAGTTGGTTGCCAAGGGTAACCGCACAGGTATTATCGAACCTGAAAAACACAGTGCTGGATAGAGGTCAGTGCCTGACAGTGGGTGTAGAAGAAGGCCCCTACAGTCCTGTGAGAGTAGGTCTGGGGAAGGTGGAAAAAATTGAGGACCCCAAAGATCAGGGAGATGTGTTTGTGGAAGCACACCCAGAAAAAGAGGTGGGTGGAGTGCCTCTTTAGGAATAAGGGTGTTGTATTTCTCCCTCTGATGCAAAACAGGGGGGAGGATATGTGGAGAGGCGACCATGTCAAGCCGTAGATTAGCAATTTACGCCTGATTGTGGCAGAGACAGGCATGCTGATTGCACACCTTTGGGCTGGATTTATATTCCTCCCAGGGATAGAGCTCAGAGATTAAACTTGGAGACAGCTCCGCCCGGCAGAAAGGAAGTCTGGCCTAGGAGGTCGGGAGGGTTCCAGTAGGAGACGGCTCCAGGAGAAAAGAGACAGGAGGTTTCTGAGTCTGTGGCAGCCGGTGTGTGCACGTCTGTAGCAGGCAGATGTGGCTCACGACCGAACAGCACACAGCTGACAATGAGTAAGCCAGGAGGCTGAAGTTTGTGCTTATACAGTGATGGTGCAACCCCATGCGAGAGAAGATTGCCGTTTGTTTGAACTTTTTCATTCCCTTTAAATAAAAGTAGGCTGCCATGCCCTAAAAACGCAGTCTGGAGTGGCACATTTCTGGAAAACTGCATGCACCACTTGAGTTAAATCACCCCAATATATCCCAACCACGCCCCTACCTGCCTGGATTGTGCATGTTCTCCCTGTGCCTGTGTGGGCTTCCTTCGGGTACTCTGGTTTCGTTCCACACTCCAAAGACATGCTGGTAATGTAATTGGCTTCTGTCTAAAATTGGCCCTAGTACATGAGTGTGAGTTAGGGACCTTAGATTGTAAGCTCCTTGAGGGTAAGGACTGATGTGAATGTATAAGTAAAAGTGATGTGTAAATTGACGGCGCTATATAAGTACCTGAAATGAAATGAAAATTACATACATACTGTAATTGCAAGAGGAAAATTTGCTCTCATGGCTTCCAAATAAACAGCAGACCCGCAAAGCTAAAACATTGTATGTACTCTGACTACACCCATCCTCCAACGGGGTATAAGAGACACAATACCTGTTTCATCAAAGACATCATATAATAAAAAGTAAATTTGCTTTAACAAAAGGAAACTGTCAAACCCAAACTAAGACTAGACAGAGAAGCCTGTGAATGGAAGCAGGTTGGGATCCAGCTGGCTATGCACAGCAATGTCTAGAGAGGAGGTCAGACGACTATTCCCAACAAGCTCATTACTGGGCTGTCACTGAACTCAGTCTGAGAGTTGTAACAATTATCGGAAGGGCGCAAAGACAGAAGACTGACCATGAACCTCTGTGCTTGCATTAACCTTCAGAGTGGCCTGCAGTGTATGATTCACATTGGATTACTGGTGTCATGTACATCACATCTGATACATGGCTGTATGATCAGTCACATTCCTGGAACAAAATGAACCAAATCTACACAGCTGGCTCATAAGCCTAGATATACAAATAAATTCTTGACTTCATGTATTTAAAGGCCACAGTAAGCAGACCCGCAAAGCATTGGTTCCTAGAATTTAGAGAGATTAAACCCTTTCTAAAGAACAGATCCTAGTGGCTGTTAAATATCACTGCTGAGAATATAGATGACCTCTCTATTCTATAAACATGTCCAGATTATGTTTCTTTGATAAAGTAATGTGGCTGGAGAAAGGTATTTAGTAGAGCACAGAACCATAAACAGGGCTATCTGCATAAACCACAAAAGCGCCCATCCAAACCATGCCCATCTTCTCAAATACCACTCCCTATGTCAGCATCTGGGCCAGTTCTAGAATGAGGCAGGTTGTTTCCTTGTGTCAACTTGTCACTTTGGTAATAAAGTAAAAAAACGGATTTATGTCCATCAAGTGTAACCGACCCCTACAGTGCTGAAAAGAAGGAAGGCAAATTCAAAATGTTGGTGTAACTAAACAAATGCCTACATAGAATTTGTAGGTTTCCTTGGGTGCCTGATTTTCCACCCCAAAC
The DNA here is from genome assembly GCF_905171775.1 of Rana temporaria. Classification (NCBI taxonomy): domain Eukaryota; kingdom Metazoa; phylum Chordata; class Amphibia; order Anura; family Ranidae; genus Rana; species Rana temporaria. The sequence continues at coordinate 146,038,423 of NC_053499.1, forward strand.
CCAATAAAGCCACTTTCACATGGCGCGGACTCCATCCAGCGGATCCGCCTGCTCAATGGGGGATCTCTCCACTGAGCAGGTAGATGACAGATCTGTGTCTGCTCCGCTATGCAGAGCAGACACGGACACTGTCTGCTATTATCTAAGGGTACGGTCGGAAAGAAACTTCCCACCTGTCCATTTCAATACATCTGTCATCCAATCCGCCAGACAGATAGAGATCCTCATCCATCTGTTTTTGGCAGATCGGATGCTGATGAGTGTCCACTGACATCTGCCGCTTCACAGAGAGCTATGGATTGTCGCGGAAAAAAAAAACAGGTGGACCTGATCAGAACATTTGTGTGAAAGGGCCTAACATATTGCTGGTGAAAGGGTGTGTTCGAGTTTGGTGGGGGCACTGGAGTGTAAGCTCCTTTGTGTGCAGGGACTGACATGATTGGCTCCGTACACCCTATAAAATATTATGACCTATGATTGTGCTATACTTTTATACATATTGACAGAGGGAAAATAAGGGAATATTCAGAGTTCCCTGGGTCCACACTATCACTCCTAGCATACTCACATTAGTCTTACGCTATCACCATGGCCTCCCATGCTGGTTCTTGTAATTCCACACTCTTCTGAGTCTGGCTTTAAGAGTTTATAATTAACCTAAATGATTATAATCGTGGAGGGATTTACTGCCCTGTGTGATACTACAGTCATGATTTACAATGTCTCTCCTTCAAAGAGCGCTATGTAGCAGCAGAGATTCCAGTTATTGCTAAACAGTTTGTTGGCTGAGGCTCTAGATGAAGATATATGTGGCAACCTGTGCTGAAATACCAGCCATAGCTCAAGAACTGTCATAATTCATAGATGAAATGAAAGGAGAGAATGTGTGAGAGATGATAAAAGTACACAGAGTGAAATATCCTCTTTAATGAATGTACCCTTGTCATTCCTACAGGGAACATACTCATCAGCCTCCTGATAATGCCACCGCATGGTTCCCTGGCAGCCTGCACTGACTGACTGCTCTACAGTGTACGAGAGTAAGTGGCTGGAGCCCTAGGAGTTGTCTGATTTAATCTCATGGCTGCAAAATAGTATGCAACACCCTTTTACAAAAAGGCTGGGTCATAAAGGCTACAGATTAGGGCCCATTCACACTTTGTCATTCTTGTGCAATCCAGTCAATTTAAAGCTAAAGTTTATGTATTTATTTATTTCTATCAGAAGCTATTAACCTCTGCAGTGTTAGAAGTTTAGCACTGAGAAGAGGACTAGGCATCACTGGAGAGAAAAGTCATCAGCCCGCAGGACTACATGCAAGGTAATGTGGTTGTAAAGCTTCTTGTAATGTCCCTACAATCCGCTCAGTCAGGTAACAATATCTCCCCCACTGTATGTTCCTTATTTAAAAAAAAGCCAATATCTACCATATTTCAGAGTGCCTCCTGCAGCTCTCACATGACTGGCAACCTCTCCCCTCCCCCTGTCTGGCAGCTGCAGTGGCTGAAAACCCCCACTAACGTCAGCTGGGAAGAGAGGAGGAGAGATATTGGCTTTTTTTTTTAATTAAGGACATACAGTGGGGCACATATTGTAACCTCACAGAGCGGATTGTAGGGACATTAAACTAATATAAGCAGTAGGAGGGGAGGATCTGGGAGTGGACGGCGCTGACAGAGGTTAGCTGCAGATGACAGAGGAATGTAGACTGACCACGGTGTCAGGGCTCAGCAGCCATATAAATGGTGGTAAGTTTACAGGGGAGAGGGCAGAACCAGCAGCTTGCTATGGAGGCCCCCAAGCCGAGTCGCTGCTCTGTGTAATTTCAGAAACTGAGCCATGGTGCAGCCCTGCCCCTCCTTTCCCTCATTGGCCAATGGCACTACACTGCTGCCTTAGTCAATGAGGGAGGGTCCCAGGCAGCCAAGACACTCCTGCAACATCGCTGAATCGAGATGGGGCTCGGGTAAATATTAGGGGGGCTGCTGCAGCACACAGAAGTTTTTTTATCTTAATGTATATAATGCATTTCTTTTACCTTTACAACCACTTTAAAGCTGAGATCTGCCCCCCACACACACACAACAAATAAATGCAAATATTAGGACACTTACCTTTGTCCTAGAATCCAATGTCGGCATCCCAGTCGATGTTCCCATCGGCTCTCGGGTGCTGCCACCACCATTGCCTGTAAGGGAAACTGACAGTAAAGCCTTGCGGATTCACAGCCAGTTCCCTACTGCACGCTTTTTGAATGACTCGGCAGCAGGGAAAGGAGGGGGGAGCCAAATTTCCAAGTGATCTCCACAAGGTAACCCCCAGGGAGAGCACATCTCCCAGGGGGTTTACCGATGCGAGGAGGAGCCACGAGCGCTGCCAGGGGACCCCAGAAGATGAGGTTTGGGGGCCACACTGTGCAAGACGAACTGTACAGTGGAGGTAAGTAATGATATGTTTGTTATTTAAAAAAAAAAAATTAGGGTTTACAATCACTTTAATTTACATTTTCAGAAAAAAACACCCTAAACCCTCCCTACTGTACTTACCTCTTACCTCTGTGGGTGATAAGCTGTTAGTGCCCACCCAGGAAGTGTAACAGTCCAGGGATTTGAAGTCCTCACTGTTCTTCCTACAAGGCTTCCAGGATGAATCAGAGGAATTCTGATGATTCAGTGAAAGCACAGAAAATAGCTCTGATCTGTCCCAAAAGCCCTGCTGAAAGAAGAGCCTTGGACCGCTACACCTGCTCAGCGTGGGCACTAAAAGCTCATCACCCAGGGAGGTGTAAGTTCAGCAGAGACAGAGAGGATGGGTTTACGGTGTTAGTTCATCTTTCCATTTTTTTTTTTTTTTTTTATGAAAAGATGAGGTAACACATTAATTTGGCAATCAGACTGGATAAAAAATAATTATTCCATTTTTTTTGGCTATCAGTATTTTATGGTTGGTAATAATTGTCCTATGCCTGTGCAGCTTCTATAATACAAGTCATGTCAGGCTGATGTTTGATCATGAAGGAGACAGGAACTGGAAAATAACAGCGATACTGAAATAAAAGTAACTTTCAACAACTGGGTGACTGCAGCCGTTACACTAGCTGTAGAGAAGTCACAGGAGGCACTCAAGATAAATGACTGTAGGTTCTTGCCAACCCGTAGATGGACGTTCCGTTTTCCAATAACATCTGGAATTCCTTCAATAAGTGCAGACTGTCATCACAGATTAGGGGAAAAAACACAAGTGACTAATTCAGCATTGTAAGACCTATATCTGTCTTTCAGCAGGAGAAGGGAACACAAAGGAAAGCCATGTGCTTCAGGTGTACATGATTGTACAGTTTTCTTAAAAAAAAAAAAAATGTAAGATTGGATCCACCCTATGGGGATATTCACATTCATTTTTAAAGTTCTCACTTCTTAAAGTGATTGTAAAGGTTTTTTTTTTTTTTAAAAGGGCAAGGGCCCTCGGTCCTCTTTTTCTGGGGTCCCCCAGGGGAACTTCTGGCTCCTCCTCTTCATTGAATGCCCCCACAGAGAACCATTTTCCATGTGGGCATGCTCACGTGTCACTGAATTCGATTGACAGCAGCGGCAGCCAGGGGCTCCTGCTTCTATCAGTCTGTCCAATGCTGACCCAAGACAGCGGCTGGAGCTACTGTGCTTGTTCTCCTCACTGGAACGACCAGGTTCAGGTAAGTCACAAAGAACCAAGAAGGCTAAACATCAAAAATTATCACCAATGGTTAATAAATTATATTAATGTCTTTTTTTTTCTTTTTGCTTTAGCAAACCAAAACCGTTCTAAATATAGATTCTGAAATAATGTCGGCACTAATGGAAAAACAGTCCAACAGATACTCCTGTAGACCACAAGATCTGACAATCCAATAGCTACCGAAAAGCCACAGGTAGAGTAATCTGTCCCTGCAGGGGGAGTAGAACCAGCAGCCTCTTCTCACATTACTGATATTTAGTCCATGGCGTAAGACACCCCTATTCAGTCACCGAGATTAAAAAAAACGACTACCTCTCCTCCCAAAAGACAGAATTCCTTATTTTGAAAGTACTAAAAATACGTGGTATGAATCATGCAGGAACAAATGTTGTGGCCACACTCTAGATGCTTAGTCAGGAGAACAACAATATTCCTTTATAAACTGCACTTTTCCACACAAACAACTAATCAAGAACAATAATGGTGACCTCACCTCCACACAAACATCTGCTTTGCATTAGAGTATTGAAAGAAAAGGAAAAAAAGGGAAAATTTAACATAATCCCTCATGTATCCCACATCCATCAGTTCTCCATAGTAGTTAGTCAAATTCCACTTTTATTTATGCAACAAATTTCTCTGTCACTGCTTTTGATGAAGTCCTCTTCTCTTCTTTCACAGAAATGGAAACTTGAGAATTCCACTTACAGGTAACTCCTTTCCTAGAATTCTTCAGAACAAAACTTAATGTGAGGTTGTCTGCACCAATCGATCTGAAGTAGAGAGCTCAGCTATTATCACACCTCTAGAAAATGAAAACGAAGAGGGCGCACCAGCCTAGTGCATTATTCATGGGTGATCTATGTACATTACAAAAAATGTAACAAACTTTGTTGCAGATTCCTACCATTTTTTATTCTGAAGAAAACACTGTTAGCTGGATTCAGGTAGGGGCACGCATCTTTGCGGCGGCGTATTTACACTACGTCGCCGTAAGTCAGAGAGGCAAGTACTGTATTCACAAAGTACTTGCCCCCTAAGTTACGGCGGTGTAGCGTGAATAGGCCGGTGTAAGCGCGCCTAATTCAAATGACGATGTGGGGGGCGTGTTTTATGCATATTAACTGTGACCCGACGTGATTGACGTTTTTTACGAACGGCGCATGCGCTGTCCGTGTACATATACCAGTGTGCATTGCTCCAAAGTATGCCGCAAGGACGTATTGGTTTCGACGTGGACGTAAATTACGTCCAGCCCTATTCACAGACGACTTACACAAACGACAGAAAAAAATTCCAAATTTCGACGCGAGAACGACGGCCATACTTAACATTACTAGTCCAGCTCTTTGATGGAATAACTTTACGCCTGAAAATGCCTTACGTAAACGGCGTATCTTTACTACGACGGGCGCACGTACGTTCGTGAATAGGCGTATCTAGTTATTTACATATTCTACGCCGAACTCAATGGAAGCGCCACCTAGTGGCCAGCCTAAATATTGCACCCTAAGATACGACGGCGCAGGCTAGGTTTAAGTGTATCTCAGTTTGAGAATACACTTAAACTTAGGACGGTGCAGATTCCGAGTTAGGTCGGCGTATCTACTGATACGCCGGCCTAACTCTTTCTGAATCCACCTATTAGTGTTTGTCTGTGCCCATGTAGTAAGTGACTCTAATGGGAGTGGTTTCATAATTATCAACCAGCTGTTGCACCTGCAGGGAATAATGAGAAAAATTGCAGGGTCTGCATTCCTTTAGACGTGATTTCCAATTGGGAGTATCTCACCAAAAATGAAAATGTTGTTGCAGGGGGATGCCTTGTATATGATCTTGTATCTTAGTGTAGACTTCTGTGAAAATCAATGAGCCAATTACACAAGCAGGAAATTAAGTTTCTGGGGGGTGGTCAGAGCACATTCTGTGCACAGAACACCTCCAGGTAGCCATATTGCATTTTACAGAAAATTACAGAGCTGCAGATTGAAAAGGAAAGGTAATTTTTTTTTAAATATTCAATAACAATGTGACTTGCATGTCATTTTATATATATATATATATATATATATATATATATATACACACACACATATATATACTCCCCATGAAAGTGGAATTGCCCCTTAATTGTCAGGCATTGAAAATCCCTTGCTAAGAGTTGTCTACATAGTAAATGGGGAAATTGAATTTAAAATGTCATTCGAAAAAATCAAGCAAAAAACAGCATTACAAACGTTTCAAAATATTTTTTATCTGGGGTCATTGTACCATTCAGCTAATTACATGCATTTTAGAGTTAATCTGTGTATTTTTGGGAAAAAAAATCTGTAGAGTTCCATCACTTCAGACAGTTTAAAAGGCCAAAGCCTTGAACAGACAGCTGATATCAGAAGAAGGCTTATGTCCATGCATTTAGCAATCACAACGTTATAACTAATAGAGTGCATTAGCTCAGAATTCCTCACACATCACTTAAGCGTACTAAGTTCATTAATTTGATATCTTGCCTCCAGTAACTTAGTAGGAAACAAATAACCCTGAAATGTATCTAATTGGATAATTTATACAGCAACGCATATACGGAGCCAAGTTTATAGTAGTGTCTTCTGGCATTGGCTGTATTTGTGACCTAAATAAAAATTTTAAGTGTTAACACATACAGACATGAGCTCAGCACATTACCAGCATAATGGAAACATCTAGTATTACACCTATTAGTAATTGCTTCTCTGGGACAACAGCACCACCTTGAAAGACTGTCACTTTCTACTGGGGACAGGAAATGGAGAATTTAAAGGTCATTGGTCTAACTTTAAAGATTTACGAACAACTATAAGAATTCTAGTTTATTATTATGCCGCGTACACTAATTCAAAATTTCCGACAACAAGCTCCCATCAAACATTTGTTGTCGTAATTTCCGAAAACAAAAATTTGAGTGCTGGTTCTCAAATTTTCCGACAACAAAATCCGTTCTCGTGAATTCCAATCGTGTGTGGACAATTCCGACGCACAAAATTCCATGCATGGTCTGAATCAAGTACGAGACGGAAGTGCTCGATCTGGTAAAACTAGCGTTCATAATGGAGATAGCACATTCGTCACGCTGTAACGGACTGAAAAGCACGAGGCTAAAAAGCGTGAATCGTCTCTCACCAAACTTCTACTAACACTACTGGTATTGAACTTCTCTTTTATAGTGTCATTGTCCGTGTTGTACGTCACCGCGTTCTTGACAATTGGAATATCAGTCAATAATTGTGTGACCGTGTGTGTATTCAGTTCCATGAAACATGGAGATCACTGCTCCAAGTAAAGAGGAGAGGAAGAGGACTGGGTCACACCAGGATGACACCCCTGAAATGGGCGGAACCTGGGACGGACCCCGCCCCCTTGTTGGTACTCCAAAATCAGCATTTATTTTTTTCGGACGATAGTTTTTGGCGGCCGAAATTTTGGTGCACCACTAATTAAAAAGTAAGGGTCCCAACACTGAACCTTGGAATACACCACTGATAACCTTGGGACCATTCAGAGTAAGAATGATTAACCACTACTCTCTGAATTCTGTCTTTTAGCCAGTTTTCTATTCATTTACAAACTGATCTTTCTAAGCCTGTAGACTTTACCTTATACATTAGCCATGTGTGGGGAACTGTATCAAATGCCTTTGCAAAATCCAAGTATACTACGTCAGCAGCCACCCCTCTGGCCAAGGTTTTACTTACCTCCTCATAAAAAGAAATCAGGTTTCTTTGACAACACTTGTCATTCATGAAACCATGCTGTCTGTTGCTTAAAATATTTTTTTTCTAGCAAGTTTTCTTTTATTAAACTCTTCAATATCTTCCCGACTATAGTTAAACTAGCAGGTCTATAGTTACTTGGTAAAGACTTTGATCCCTTTTTAAATATAGGCACCACATTGGCCCTACACCAATCCAGTGATACCATTCCAGTCATTAATGAGCTCCTAAAAATTAGAAACAATGGCTTTGAAATGACAGGGCTCAATTATTACGATACCACTGCAGAGTCAGGGATGGAAAAGGTTAACATCAATCCATTCCATCCCTGACTCCGCAGTGGTATCGTTGTTTGCTTTCATCATTTTCTTTTACTACACCACAATTATCACTATTATTGTGTGCATTTTTAATAATTTATTGTGCTATATTAATGTTATTTTACTCATTACAAGACTATAAAGTTTTATGCCATTTGCATCGAGCGCTGCTTTTTGTGTTTTCTTATCCATCTTTCCAGTGGTTTGCAGCAGCACTGGTTATTGGTTTTCTTGAACCCTTACAGGTTAGACATTGTCACGCTTCAGACTGAAAGTTTCAGCGCTTACAGGATTTTTTTGTTTATATCAATTATTTTAGGATCCATGGGTGTATGCTCTAGGCCCTTCAAAAGTGTGATGGGTTGTCAAGAATATTGTATGTGTAAATTTATGCTCCTAGAATGCCTGAGGGTGCTACTTGCATGTTGGGCCTCTGTATTTGGCCAGGCTGGGTAAAAGTCTCACACATATGGTATCGCCATACCCAGGAGGAGCAGCAGAATGTGTTTTGGGGTGTAGTTGCAAGTATGCCTATACAGTGTGTGAGAAATAACTTGGTAACATGACATTTTTACACATTTTGTCATGTTACAACCAAAAACATAAATCTATTTTATTGGGATTTTATGTGATAGACCAACACAAAGTGGCACATAATTGTGAAGTGGAAGGAAAATGATAAATGGTTTTCATTTTTTTTACAAATAAATATGTAGAAAAGTGTAGCGTGCATTTGTATTCAGCCCCCTTTACTCCAATACCCCTAACTTACATCTAGTGAAACCAATTGCCTTCAGATGTCACCTAATTAATAGAGTCCACCTGTGTGTAATTTTATCTCAGTATAAAAACAGCTGTTCTGTGAAGCCCTCAGAGATTCGTTCGAGAACCTCAGTGAACAAACAGCATCATGATGGCCAGGGAACACACCAGACAGGTCAGTGATAAAGTTGTAGAGAAGTTTAAAGCAGTGTTAGGTTATAAAAAATATCCCAAGCTTGAACATCTAACGGAGGACTGTTCAATCCATCATCCAAAAAGGAAAAAGTATGGCACAACTGCAAACCTACCAAGACATGGCCGTCCACCTAAACTTACAGGCCGGGTAAAGAGAGTATTAATGAGAGAAGCAGCCTTTAGGCCCATGGTAACTCTGGGGGAGCTGCAGAGATCCACAGCTCAGTTGGGAGAATCTGTCCACAGGACAACTATTAGTCGTGCACTCCACAAATCTGCCCTTTATGGAAGAGTTTCAAGAAGAAAGCCATTGTTGAAAGAAAGTCATAAGAAGTCCTGTTTGGAGTTTGTGAGAAGCCATGTGGGGGACACAGAAAACACGTGGAAGAAGGTGCTCTGGTCAGATGATAAATTTAACTTTTTGGCCTAAAAGTAAAATACTATGTGAAGCGGAAAAATAACACTGCACATCACACTGAACACACCATCAAGGACAGGGAAGCTGGTCAAAGTTGATGGGAGGATGGATGGAGCCAAATACAGGGCAATCTTAGAAGAAAACCTGTGAGAGTCTGCAAAAGACCTGAGACCTAGTAATGGTGGCGATCTGCGTTTTTTTGGGGACTGCGACATTATGGCGGACACATCGGACACTTTTGACACATTTTTGGTGCCATTCACATTTATACAGCGATCAGTGCTATAAATATGCACTAATTACTGTATAAATGTGACTGGCAGGGAAGGGGCTAACACTAGGGGCGAGGAAGGGGTAAAATGTGTAGCCTAGTGAGCGTTTTAACTGTAGGGGGAGGGGACTGACTGGGGGAGGTGACCGATCTGTGTCCCTATGTACAAGGGACACAGCATCGGTCTTCTCTCTCCCTGACAGGACGTGGATCTGTGTGTTAACACACACAGATCCATGTCCTTGTCTGTGTAACGGCCGATCGCGGGTGCTTGGCGGACATTGCGCCGCCAGCCACGCGCATCGGCATCTCAGTGATGTGGCGGGCGCACGCGCCCTCCGGTGGCTGGAGGCCGTATATAGACGGCTTCCCGGCAATTGGGATCCACACTGCGGCCGTAGAAAGTCGTCAGGCCGGCAGGAAGTGGTTAAAAAGCTTTGTTTCTCATTTACTAGAAAATGACTAGTTGGTGGTTGTTGGCATTTACCTTCAGAGCTGCAGGTTGTTGAGCTTTGGTCTAAAACAAATCATTATGAATATCATACATTAAATTGCCAATGGCAGCTGACCAATTTCTTAGTCTTACCATTTCCTGTACAGTCCAGGACAGCAACAAGTGGAATCTTCCTTCAGACACTTTTATGCAAGTCAACAAGTGTCTAGAAAACATGACTGTTGACATAAATAAAGCATTGAAGTAACTGAGCTGTGACTGTTAGGAATAAATAAAAGCACATCGGCATCTGAAATCCTTATTTACTTCCCGAATATTACATTTACAACATAGATCTTAGAAAGTCCTGCCAGTTTCTATTGAATCTTTTTTTTTATCGGTAGAAAAATCAGCAGTACCACAAATCGTGAGCATTGCCATAGAGCTCCAAACAAATTTTCAGCAGGCCTATAAAATACTGAGGCTTTTTATTTGTTGAAGAAATCCTGCACCAAAGTTCTGGAAAAAAATGTGAAAGTTGCAGAGCTTAATTATAACTCACAGAGACGAGCCAAAATTTCAAGCTTTTTTGGCAACCCGAGGTAAACAAGCAAATGTTCTGAGTAAGCTCTTTGAAGAATTCCATCCAAGACAAACACAATGATTAAGACTGCAGACAGATTCTGTAGGGCTTTTGTCGGGCACAATAATTGTTCCAAGGGGGTATAAATAAACGTCAGTATTAATAGTACAGAGAGGACCAGCTGGGCCCTGCATGTAGTCCGAATGAAGTAGCACAGTAAATATATGTCCTTTATTATTGGAGCAAAGTTTTGGGGTATATACACACAGGCATCTTTAATTCCGTTTTTTACTTTTGTTTTTATTCCCCAAAAGCAGGAAACTTCAGCACAATGCAGGTCTTCTTCTTTGCCTCTTTGTCTGCATATTTAGGCATTATGCATTTCCATACTTTACACATGCTGCAGTTTTTGGCCCTGCTGGCTTTTGTCTTTATACACTTAAATCAGCAGATTAACTACTTGGCGTCCGCGATATAGCCGAAAGACGGCTACAGCAGTGGCTTAAAATACTGGGAAGGCATATATGGACGTCCTCCTATTCTCGCACTGCCCGCGTGCCCCCTGGGGCATGTGGGTGACGTGCACTCTGATCACAGAGGGCCCTTTACCATGTGATCAGCTGTCAGACAATGACAGCTGATCGTTGAAGTAAACAGAAGCCGGTTATCGACTTTTTTTCCCTAACGCTGTCAGCGCAAAGAAAATAAAAAAAGGCGTTTAGCGGAGTCTGTTAGAGGGATATCGGCTCCTTAGTGCCCACCAGTGCTGCTAATCAGTTCCCACCAGTGCCATCTATTAGTGCTGCCAATCAGTGCCTATCAGTGCCTCATCATCAGTGTCACTTCAACAGTGCCACCTATCGGTGCCCATCAGTGAAGGAGAAAAATAACAAAGGGTATTTTGTTATTTTCAAAAATTTCTGCCTTTTTTTTGTTTAGCAAAAAACAAACAAAAAAACAGTGGTTATTAAATACCACCAAAAGAAAGCACAATTTGTGTGGAAAAAAAATGCTAAAAACTTCATATGGGTACAGCGTTGCATGCCCACGCAATTGTCATTCAAAGTGTGACAGCGCTGAAAGCTGAAAATAGGCCTGGGCAGGAAGGGGGTAAAAGTGTTCCGTAAGGTTCTCCTCGGAGGGACAGAGCCTCAGGGAGGAACAGGCGGGCATCACCGCCTAGGACATACCGCTGACCCCCAGTTCTAGTTTGGTGCATTCTGTTGTGTTATTCTGGTGACAATTAATGACTTAACACCTGCACACCAAGCTTTGTGATTTGACCATTTTGAAGAAAAAATGGGAGCTAAATTACTAAAAGCAGTTAAAATATCTAAGCATATTCTAAAAAGATACATACACATTTAACTATAGACATAAGGGGCAATATGATGGACTACTGTCCATATGTCTAAACTTGTAACAAACTTGTATATTTGTCTGAAAGAAGGTTACCGCTCCAGGTGGATTGTGTTAGGATGATCAGTATGGTCTCAGAAGATCAACGGTGCTGGCAATGCACAAGGCAACAAATGGAAAATATGGACAGCTGCACTCCAAAAAACCTTAATGGTTGTCTTTATTTAAAAAAGGAAAAATGCACTACAAGTCACAGCACACCAATTTATAGTGCGAAACGCGTCAGTTGTTTTACTCCCGTGTCGTGTGCTGTGACTTGTAGTGCATTTTTCTTTTTTTAAATAAAGACAACCATCAAGGTTTTTTGGAGTGCGGCTGTCCATATTTTCTGTTTCCATTTGTTTTATATGTGTCTGATAATTGAAAAAAATACATGTTGGTCCTGCCAGAAACCTTTTCTCCATGCGTCTGCTGACTGTTACCAGTTAGCATTATTTCCAGTATTAAAGTGGACTACAGAACAGAACCTTCCCTTCACTACAAGGAAGGGAGTTGTTATGTAGTTATAAGTTAGGGTGACAAAGCAGCTCCTTCTTAAGTACACTGTGGGTGTTGTTAGTGTGCTACTAGCAGGACCACCAGCTGAAAATAAAGGAACAATCGTGGGGCAAGTCAGATACCCTCTGGTGGATTGTTGTTGACTTGGTGGCCTATTGTTCAGGGGTTTGAACTGTCCATGCAATCCTCAGTATCAGCACTGGTCATGTATCCTATGAATATAGGAACAAAAGCTTTAAAAAAAAAAAAAGGAATGCAGATACCACATCTAAGGACAGTAAGATGCAATACATTACATTTAGATTTTTGGGTTTTGATATACTTTAAACGATACCTTTATCAAACAATTCTACAACAGCTTTGATGTGCTTTTTACATGTACAGAATCACTTCAAAAGCAGCATTTTTTTAACCTCATAGCTGAGGGACAGTTGTCCCAGCTCCATCTCCTGTCACTATAGTTGTAGCTTCCATGTTACACGGTGTGTGTGGGAGGCAGTTTGCTGTTTGTCTAAAGAGTCAGCTAAGCAGAGAACTTATGAGGAGTGAGAATGACTGGCAAGTGGACAAACACATGTGGAACATCTACTTGTTATTCCCTGGACTTCTTTTGATGTGCCCTGGAAATGTTTTTTTATTTACTCATCAGAAGGTCAATATGTTCTGGGGGTTTCCCATGGTGAGCGTGAGTAATGGGGTTATTTCTTATCCTCTCGCTTTGTCTGGCCCGTTTCTCAGTGTAACATATCTGAAGTCCGAACAGTGACACGGAACTGCTGCTGTGTGGGACATTTTCACAAAAAACTGTGTTCCTCTGACGCAAAGAAAGCAAATACTGAACAATGCTACATCCAAACCTATATTGCAGAATTAACCCCTCAAAAATATACTTTTCTTATCCTTCTAAAGAACTTGTTTATAGCTATTTGCCCCCCGAGATCTCAGATGGATTACTTATTCAATGTCAACAGTCAGTTTGCATCACTTTGTCCTAATATGAACTGCAAAATGACTTGAAAAACAAACAGAGCTTAGTCTACCCCAATAATGCCACAGTCCCACGTCCAAATTACTGCAACACTAAACTTGCCCATTATTGCCACCAGTGCTTGGACAAGGTCACCTGGTATCCAAAGCGAAGATGGCAAACTGTGACCTCCCCCTCAGCCCAACACTCCACCTTGCTCCGATGGGGGGGGGGCAGGTGGATTGTGCCGCCACCACCATTGTCTGTAAGGGAAACCGGCAGTGAAGCCTTTTCGGCTTCACAGCCGGTACCCTTCTTCACATGCGTGAAGCACACTGCACTTTCTGAATGGCCCAGGGGCGGGGTAAGGAGGAGAGGGGCCAAACTCCCAAGTGATTGCGCCTTACCAAAATCTCCCAGAAGCGGGAACAGGTACCTGTCAAAAAGGGACAGGTACCCGCTCCCCCTGGAAAGGTGCCAAATGTGGCACTTTTGGGTGAAACTCTGCTTTAAATTGTTTTTGCATCCCCTCCTTCTAGAAAACAAATATTGCTGGTGTTTAGACTATCACTCTCACCTTTATTAATTACAGAGAGTTTGGAAAGGCAGACAGTGGTGCATACAATATTCAGCACAGCAAGCTTCAGGGAAGACAGAGATCACACACAAGGGAGTTTTAAGGCCTACTTGTCCACTGAATGTCGCATCATAAATCGTCTGGTTTCCACAGGCATAATTTATAACAATTATATGGAATGGGGATGGACAATAAAACAGTTTTGTACATTTAGCAATCGGCATGCTCTGATTTGCATTATGTTACAGCGAGGGAGACCAAACACAGAAGCTTAAACTACATGTTATAGTTCAGAAACTGCATCTGTTAGAGGCAGACTACATCTAAATTATTACAGTTGCCTGATTTATTAACCCCCTAATCCAGTGTGCCGGCGATGGATGTATTGTTTAGGTTATGGCCATGCCTCCAGACCTGAAGGAAGTTTTTAACTCGCATGTTGAAGTGATTGTGAGAAGAACATCCATCCAGGTCTGTCTTAAGAGGACCATTAATGATCATTAACGTCTCCAGCGCTGGTAAATCCAATGAAATGACACTAAACGTTTAGGGGTCCTACTACAGCATGTTCTGCTTTCAACGTGTCAACGCAAACAAGTAGGCAGAACGCCAAATTCATTAGAGCCTGTTACAGCTGTGAAATCAGCTCATTTATTTAGACCAGAACTGAATGAAGGATTGCAAGAGCTAAAAAGACATTCCATGTCCACCACCAGCTGTTCCAGACCACTGTAACAAACTGCTAGACACTTATATCTAAAATGAAGGTCAGTGTAAAAGATTGTTCTTTTACAAAGAACTAAAAAGATCTAGTTCACCTGGGAAGGTGGTAAAAACTTGAGGTTGAGCTGCGATTTTACTGCCTAACCTCAGACCACCCATCCATGGAAAAGCATGCAGCTTCTAATGGGCTGTACACATGCAGTCGCTGCTTCAAAAATAAAACGGTCATATTCGGTGGGCAGTACCACCACCAATGCAACTGTCAACTGCCCTCTGAAAAGCAATCCACTGGATTTTTGGAGCGCCAGCAAGGCTTGAGTGTGAATGGGGTCAACAAGGCTTGAGATTTCATTAAACAGGATGCTCACTATACCTGTAAAAATTTTAAATAGATTGGAGAGATAGGCCATTTTTTTGTATTATTATTTTACCCAAGCTTATACTTGAATGAATTCCTTAAAAAAAAAAATTAATTGACAGTTGCACTTTGGTGGAACTAGGAATTTCTTTGGAGTAGTCCCATTGCTGGATTCCCCAAAAGATTCATTCAAGGACAAAGGGCCAAATCCACAAAAGAGATACGCAGGCGGAACTGCTGTTCCGCCTGCGTATCTCTGTGCCTAACTTTGGGAGCGATCCTCAAAAGGATTTTTCCCAAGTTAGGCAGAAGATCCGACATCCGTAATTTAGTTACGCTGTTGAATCTTCGGATGCAGTACCGCATCCGCCGCTGGGGGCATTTCGAGTCGAAATCCCTCCTTGCGTATGCAAATTAGTAGTTACGGAGATCCACAAAGCTTTAGGCATTGTGTGATTTGCGTAAGTTACGAATTTGCTTGCGCAAAACTAAGGTTGGTTTTATATGGACTAACTTTAGTAGACCATGCAAAACCATACCTTTTTTTCGATCGCCGTGTTTTTTTTTTAAATTTGATTTTTTTTTCCCGTCGCGTAACTTTTTTTTTCCCCGTCGCAACTTTACGAACCCGTCGCTATCCACAAAGCCCGACGTAAACTACGTATGCGCGATGCACGTTGGGAAAAATGACGTCACACGCATGCGTAGTCCGTCCGGCGCGGGAGCGCGCCCTAATTTAAATGGGAATCGCCCATTTTAATTAGGGATCGCTTAAGATGCAAGGAGATCAGCTACACTGGCGCAATTTTAGAGGTAAGTGCTCTGTGGATCGCTACCTAAAATACTAAAATTGCGCCAGTGTAACTTTTCTGCCTAAAACTAAGATCCGCAATTTCTTTGTGGATTTGGCCCAAAGTGTTGTTCAATTGACCAGCAGTCTCACAAAGGTGAAATATCAGGTGTGCATGGAGTTGGCCTTTAAAGTTATTTAACTATCTTCAAGTTTCTCAATTTCACCATAAATCCAACAAAATGCTCAGCAATTAGCCAATGAGTTGGATCTTTCTTTCAACAAATAGGAATAAAAGGTCATAATGCAACAACTGTTTGGACTATTGTAGATGTCCAAGAGAGCCTCAATGCTGGATGAAGAACCGACAAATAACTCATTAGTAGGCCTGCCGATATCACTAAGCATCAACGGACTACAGCCTTATGTCAGTTTCTGTTATAATATTTGTATTAGTATTAGTAGATACACCAGAGCAGTACACACGATCAACTGAAGTTAGATTACAAGCAAATGGTAATAGTCGGTTACAATCTGCAAGTGAGGATACATTTGGTATTGCTCATTCCACAGACACAGCCATATCGAATAGAATGCAGTTACTGTTTGGACACCAATTTTCCGGCTCAGTTGATTTTTTTTATTTACTTTTGTCAAGCTGGGTGGTGCTTGCAGAGCCACCCACTGCTGGAATTTTGTCTGATTCACAAGGAAATGGGTAAAATTAAATCCGTGTATAAATAGCTTAAGACCCAAACAATAGAAATACATGAAATGTGGGATATCTTTTTTTTTTTTTTTTTTAAGTAAGTACCACTTGAAATAATGGGATGTATTTACAATTCAAGACAATATGAACCATTAGCTGTTTTGGAGAGGACCATTGGATTCTGGTCAGGATTGTGGCCTGTGACTGCTGACCCACAAACATGAGAAGGGGAGATTTCCCACCATTCTTCATACAGTGTCACAAGGAGATGGCTTGCCAGACAGCATTACTGTTTCTGTGCTTGTGCAATCCTAAAGCCACAGCTCGTTCTCAGGTTTTTCCATCTAATGAATAAAATCTGCTAGACAGATTACTTATTAGGGGAAAAAATAGAGCTACAATGGTGGGTATTTCATTTGGCAATCAGTACGAAGATCACTCAATTTCTCCTAAAGGAATACACATGTTAATTTGCTTTACTTGCACAATTTCTGTTTACTAATGAGTCAAAGCTTTGCTCAGTGAAACACCACAGAATCATGAGGCCATTAAAGAGGCAATACAGTACAGTGCCTTAAGGCCAAGTAATATAGCAGTAGTACCCAAACTGCAGCTGTTTGTTTGCCTTTATCCAGCCATTGGGGCACTATTCTTCTGACACCAACAATTGGGTACTATTCCTCCCACTGACACCAACAATGGGGCACTATTCCCCCCACTGATACCAATAATGAAGCACTAACCCTTTTACTGACACCAATGATGAGGCTCTATTCCTCCTACTAACACCAACGTTGGGGCACTATTCTTCCCACTGATACCACAGATGGGATACTATTTCCCTTTCCCAATACCAAAGAAGGGGCACTACTTTTTCATACTAAAGATGGGACATTGTTTACTACCTCTGATTTATATGAAAGTATACATCATATGGCTTTCCCCAACTAAGTTTGTACATCACTCCAAGAAATGACATGAAAGATATCCACCAATGATCTGTGCTTAGAGGGCTCAGGAGCGAGGTAGACAATGTACCAAAAGGTTTCAGATGTCCGCTATTAATGGAAACAGATGTTCCTGGCTCCTTTAAATAGTAAGAAAAACCTACCTATGAACTTCAATCATTTACTCCTATTTGGTCCTTTAACTATACAGTACCATTGGACGTGTTTTGTTACATCAGTTTACTAAGAGCAAAAAAAATTACCTGTTGATCCTACCATAAATATAGTGTTTCATGTGCTCTCTGTTCCTGATACACTATTATAAATGACTGTACATTCTCAGTTATCTCTGTGGACTAATGCAGTTTGGACCCAGACCAAGTGATGGTCCTTTTCCAGACTGTCATGCCACTCAACAACCTGAGTCTCTCTCTCTCTCTTTGCCTGGGTGCCTTGTAATCTCCAGATTCCTCTTCTAGGTGTACCCCCCATTGATATCTGTAAAGCAGGGTGGGAGGTGCAGAAAGTCTAGACAGAGGGTGGGAGCTCCCCAACTTTTCATGTTAACAAGTGTGTGATTGGTTGTTAGGTCCTCAGGACATTAAAGCGGAGGTTCACCCAAAAATCCACTTTTTGACATTAGCTGTAGCATACTGCTAACATCTGCAGTATGCTGTTTTTTGTTTTTTTTTTACTTGTACTTATCGTTATATGAGCCCTTGTTTTCCGGCTCCGAGCGGGGAATCCTGCGGGGAATGGGCGTTTCTTCAACTGCCATGATGCTGCACATGTGATCAGTTATGACACCAGCCATTGGATGATTTGACAGTTTGGTTGAGAGCACAACCAATGTGACAGTTAGCATTCCCGGCATGCCAGGAATGTAACTGCTTTTTCAAACTGTTAAATTGATGGGTGAACCCCCGCTTTAAGGCCAGTTCCTTATTTTTGGTTGCTAGGTCTTTGGAACCCCAAGGTCAGATCCACTTTGTGACAGTGCATCACTGCACATGCATTCTATGTTGCGTTAAGGCAGCTCGTTCATTTTAAATTGTCTACCAACACATTGTAATGCACCTTCACCTTTTTTTCACATATGTGCATTGCAGTATGTGAACATGCATTGTGGTACACTGCGATGGTGTGACCTTCAAAACTATTGACACCAATGCACTGCACTGTGCACAACTGTGCATGTGAATGGGGCCTAAACTCACAGCTGATCCAGAGGAAGAGGAATTTGTTTCAGACTGAATTATCGGACATATTCCATACTTTTTGCTCTGATTCACAATGCTACTCAAGGCTGCAATCTGTGTTCTGTCCCAAAGTGATGGGAAGAAGAAAATCTTTGTCCCTTGTTTATGATGTGAGAGTGGAACGCTGAAAATTAGAAACAGAGCATGAAGAACGTGGTGAATCAAAAATTAATGCAATTAGATATTCTGAGCCTGTGCGAGGCCACAGACAATGCTGTAGAGCAGGATTGAGAAAAAGGGGTAAGACATCAGAGTGAGATGAATGTCACAGCGTGTATTTCACACAGTCGTTCTCAGCCATTTTTCTGGAATTTCAAAACAAACGTTTTTTCACTGCCGCACTGCGCTCTGATAAAATGTGCAATGGGGAACATTTATTAAACCTCGAGATAAGACAATGAAACCGATCCAACTTCAACATTCCTTTCCAACTTTTATTTATACCTCCGCCTTGATTTGGACATATGTAGCAGACTGGGCCTACAGACTCCTCATACAATAGCTCTAAGGCTCCCGTCTGTTCCATACAGAAATGTGTATGAAATTCAAATATTTATACAAAGTCAAAGATGTCTGGAGCAGAACTCAGCACAGTGTGACTGTTACCTACATGTTTACATGAAGGGTTATGCTGCCAGAACACACCTGTGAAATAAAAGAATTTCAGACGAATATAATCCACAATAAAAAATGCAACCGTTTTACAGGTAACAGGAAGCAGTGAGACACCTAAAATGGACGGTGCCTCGTACACACGAACATTTTTCTCGTCAGGAAAAAAACGAAGTTGTTCCCGATGTGATTCCTCTCCAGCCTGACTTGCATACACACGTTCATGCAAAAAAAAAACGTCCGACCAAAGCGCGGTGACGTACAACACGACTATAAAGGGGAAGTTCCTTTCAAATGGCACCACCCTTTGGGCTGCATACTTGATTCTGAGCATGCGCGTTTTTTTCCCCTCAGGAAAAAACTGACGGGAAACACGACGAGAAAAAAGAGAGCTGAGGTGATATTAAAGTGCTGCATAAACTGTAGGCGCAATATAAATCCTGTATATTAAAGATATAAAAATAGTCTGGATGCCTTAGACCCCTTGGGGGACAAAGTGCATTTAGACCTATTCTAAAGCAAGAGGTCATGGTTATCTGGCAAGTTTTTCAGTGTAGTTGTGGCTCACGATGGTGGATTGAGGCCCTGAACAAATCACTGAACCAAAGAACTGTTCACGAGTGCAGTTTATATGTTCGTGTTGCACAAATTGCACTGAGCACTTTATACAGTGGAGCCAATTTATTACACTAATAATTACATCTGAAATTCGAATTTTGTAGCACTTTTATGGACGGTTATACTGTGTTGTGAATAATGCACCTTTGCACTTATTTATATATGTATTTCATATGACCAATTATAGGAGCGCTGTATATTGAGTGCACTATTGATTTACCAACCAGTATTATGTGACTGTTCGGTTTTCTACGGAGTTTGAACAAGATGGGTGGAATCTGAAGATGTATGTGCTAATTAGGGGGACAGTTTAATGCCTTCTAAAATTTTATTTGAGATAGCGGTCAAGTAACAACTACCACAATAGAACCAACAGATTTGGTCAGATCGGTATGTACTTATCAATCTATTCCCCAACTGACTAGTACGGGTGGCTCAGCACAAGGTCATTTATTAACATGAACTGTTTTTAAAGTAAATATAATATTTCTGACTGCAATCTTCTCAGGACCACAGTCTTGTGGTCAGTTAATATTTTCCAGTTTGGTGTGCAGGAGAAACTTGTCATTTTTCTCTCACATACAGCTCAGAAATAAAAAAAAAACAATTTAAAGAAGGGTGCCATTGTCCTCTGGAGAAGACTGGCCACATGCCTGTGGTTTGGTGTTTTCAGAGTGGCCGAATCCTCCAGCGGTGAAGAGACGACATAACTCAATAATCGTCATAATGAGTCAACTTGTTGAAGAAGTGAAAAGACCTTCAGAAAGCCGCCTGGCTCCGGAAGTCGTGGGGATCACCCCGAGCAAATCTTTGGCGCGTAAGTAAATGTTTTGCTAAGAGAGTGTCGGAGAGCGATCATTATCACATAGCTTACTTTTGTTTTCAAAATTATTGCAGTCGCTAAAATTGGTTGTTGCAAACTTCAAGAAACAGTCTACCAGGGATAAATTAATCTCAATTTACATGTTGAAGGACAGGACACAGTCACTGAATTTACATAGTTCCATGTCTCGACAAGAAAACAAGGCACTCAATGCAGTTCTTTTACAGAGCCTCCCCATGCTCATGTTCCCTATGTTTGAGGATACAGATATAAGTGTTTTAGCTGGAGTGCGGCAGCATCAAAATTAAAACAGGTTACATTCTATGTCTAGTAACAATGATTTATTGTATTTCACCTGTTGTAATGGTACTCCATCTTTACAGATGGGCCTATGTGGAGGAGTGAGTTAAAAGAGAAGTATGTGTTTGGCTTTTTATGGCTATTTATACAGTGGGGATCGAAAGTTTGGGCACCCCAGGTAAAAATTTGTATTAATGTGCATAACGAAGCCAAGGAAAGATGGAAAAATCTCCAAAAGGCATCAAATTACAGATTAGACATTCTTATAATATGTCAAAAAAAGTTAGATTTTATTTCCATCATTTACACTTTCAAAAGTACAGAAAACTAAAAAATGGCGTCTGCAAAAGTTTGGGCACCCTGCAGATTTTATAGCATGCACTGCCCCCTTTGCAAAGCTGAGACCTGCCAGTGTCATGGATTGTTCTCAATCATCGTCTGGGAAGACCAGGTGATGTCAATCTCAAAGGTTTTAAATGCCCAGACTCATCTGACCTTGCCCCAACAATCAGCACCATGGGTTCTTCTAAGCAGTTGTCTAGAAAACTGAAACTGAAAATAGTTGTCGCTCACAAAGCTGGAGAAGGCTGTAAGAAGATAGCAAAGCGTTTTTAGATGTCAATATCCTCTGTTCGGAATGTAATTAAGAAATGGCAGTCATCAGGAACAGTGGAAGTTAAAGCAAGATCTGGAAGACCAAGAAAAATATCGGACAGAACAGCTCGCAGGATTGTGAGAAAAGCAATTCAAAACCCACGTTTGACTGCACGATCCCTCCAGAAAGATCTGGCAGACACTGGAGTTGTGGTACACTATTCCACTATAAAGAGATACTTGTACAAATATGGTCTTCATGGAAGAGTCATCAGAAGAAAACCTCTTCTACGTCCTCACCACAAAAATCAGCGTTTGAACTTTGCAAATGAACATATAGACAAGCCTGATGCATTTTGGAAACAAGTTCTGTGGACCGATGAGGTTAAAATAGAACTTTTTGGCCGGAATGAGCAAAGGTACGTTTGGAGAAGAAAGGGCACAGAATTTAATGAAAAGAACCTCTGTCCAACTGTTAAGCATGGGGGTGGATCAATCATGCTTTGGGGTTGTATTGCAGCCAGTGGCGCAGGGAACATTTCACGAGTAGAAGGAAAAATGGATTCAATAAAATTTCAGCAAATTTTGGATGGTAACTTGATGCCATCTGTGAAAAAGCTGAATTTAAAGAGAGGATGGCTTCTACAAATGGATAATGATCCTAAACAAACCTCAAAATCCACGGGGGATTACATCAAGAGGCGTAAACTGAAGGTTTTGCCATGGCCTTCACAATCTCCTGACCTCAACATAATTGAAAATCTATGGATAGACCTTAAAAGAGCAGTGCGTGACAGACAGCCCAGAAATCTCAAAGAACTGGAAGACTTTTGTAAGGAAGAATGGGCAAAGATACCTCAAACAAGAATTGAAAGACTCTTGGCTGGCTAAAAAAAGCGATTACAAGCTGTGATACTTGCCAAAGGGGGCAGTACAAGATATTAACTCTGCAGGGTGCCCAAACTTTTGCAGACGCCATTTTTTTTTGTTTTCTGTAATTTTGAAAGTGTAAGTGATGGAAATAAAATCTAACTTTTTTTGACATATAAGAATGTCTAATCTGTAATTTGATGCCTTTTGGAGATTTTTCCATCTTTCCTTGGCTTCGTTATGCACATTATTACAAATTTTTACCTGGGGTGCCCAAACTTTCGATCCGCACTGTACTTACCTAGGTGGATGTAGGATCAGTCAGATGCTGCAGTTTTCCCCCGCCATCTCTGCACTGAGAACCGAGCCACCGAACACTGCAGATGGCTCGGTTCTCACTCCTCCCCGAGCAGAGCGATGCTGACTTCAGTCAGCATCGCTCCTGCTCTGCTCCTCTACACTCTTTGGAGCGCTGAGCTGTGGAGAGGAGGGGAGCTGCTGTCTCTCAGCAGCTGGTTGAGACTGCCATCAGTCATGGCAGGTGCAGACTTCAGAAGTCAGGATGACATGCTGCCTCGACTGATTGCAGTGACGTCAGCAGAGAGCGGACTTCAGACTGCTTTCCGCTGAAAACGGGTCACAGGAGTGCAAAACGAATTGCACTCCTGTGACGCATAGGAGAAGCCCAGCCTAAAAAACTCAGGCTGGACTTCTCCTTTGAAAAAGTATAAATCAGGAAGTCAAGAATTATGAAGTGCTTTCGGCAGTCCAGCATGGACTTAAGCTGGCCACAGACGGACCAGATCTTGGCCGGTTCTGCAGGAACCAACCAAGATTCCAACCGTGTATGACCAGGCTAAATATACCAAAGAGATCAATCAACTTGGGTACAACCAGCCTGCCAGACTCACTTGTGATTATTGCTATCAGCTGCTATAACCGCCAGCAATAATTGTTGTCTTCTCCATCCCCCCTGGCCGGGAGCAGACAATGGCTGGGCAGGAGGTATTCCCCTGTTAGCACTATCAATGTTGATGGGGAAATCGTGCAAATTTCTTTCCTAAAAAATTTGCACCATCTATGGCCTGCCTTAATCTTTAAAATCAGTTCCTTCAGGTCACTCTACGTGTTCATTATCATCCATAATTGTCTTTAGATATGCACTTAACTGCATACTCACTCATGGTGCAATCCAGAAGAGGAAGTCTGCAGCTGAACATGGTAGTTGAGATTTTTTACATGCTATTTCCATTACTTTATCAAATCTATCATTTTAGTAAAGAATACACTATAATTTTAGCCTGCACACAAATTATATGCCACAAATGTTAAACACAATTACTTATGGCATGCCTCAAAACTACTGTCACCTACAAAATGGTGAAAAACCCCAAATAAACAACATCTTAAGTGCCTTCACTGTTCATCAATTTAAAGTTAACCGTAATTTAATAGAATTATTCCTCTTGTATATGGTTATATCCAATATTTATTCCAGCTCACAGACAAAAAAAAAAGTATACCCATTA
This sequence comes from Rana temporaria, assembly GCF_905171775.1. Taxonomy (NCBI): domain Eukaryota; kingdom Metazoa; phylum Chordata; class Amphibia; order Anura; family Ranidae; genus Rana; species Rana temporaria. Next base: position 146,062,461 of record NC_053499.1, read on the forward strand.
CACTGTCTTCATCATCAAGGGACAATGCTGGAGGTACACCATACCACAATCTATGTGTAGTGGCTTTATAAGATTTTCTGGCTGGGTGGACTGACAGGTATATATACCAGGCTACAAGTGGATACTACATCACTAGAATTATTGTTTGTATTGCTGTTATTTCACAACTGGTGATATATCCTTGGCTGCACCAAGGATCCTTTGGTGTCCCTAATTTCATATGTTGTCATATCGGATATTATTCACACGCTACATCTGGATATAGTTTATATTTTACAAGCCACTAGGATTGGGTCAGATGCAACCGCAGAAGTAACTACCTCACAGCGGCTACATAGGATGGAAGTCCTGAAGAAAAATGCCAAGAAGGTACCAAAAAAGAACAAAAAATATCCAAAATATTAATTGTTTAAAACAGATGTCTTTTTGCCTGGAACTCTGCTTTAAATAAGTTGTCTGTTCAACTGGTATGGGCATTGTTTTAACGTGAAGAGATGTTGTTATTTACCATCACAATATATACCAAACCATCACGTCTTTATTTACAATGGGAGAGTTAACTCACCAGGAGCTCAGTAATTGACACCTGAAAAATGTCAGTCCCCTCACCCTCCTATAACAGCTTACATAGCGCTCCTATTGTGTCACAGGGTATCCCTTTTCCCAATTCAGCTGTGACTTGCTGAAGAAGGACTGTGACTACACAAAGGAATGGAGTACTGGATACATTTTCAGAGCCTTTTTCGCTGAGTGGAATGGACAGCACATTCAGAATAATACTGTAATAGGGGGTAATGGGGGAGAAGATAAAAGTATCTGGAGCTTGTGATCATTTCTACAACAGACAGCAGGATCACTCATCTCTTTTGGGAGTGCTGACAGCCCGAAGACTAATTTCATTACAAAGGTCAGACACACACGAGTCAATGATCAAGAGCTACAGGTGCTGTGCAGCTGCCTGGCCGCAGTACAAATCCCATGTACCTGTGAACATCCCCCCGCAGTGGGGCTCGGAGCAGCATTTCATGAAAAAGCAGAACAGCAACATGAGCTGAAAATGCAATTCAAATCTAATATTTCAGTGTTCACAGCCAGATAAAGTATAACCAATGTGATTAAAACATAGAAAAATGAAAAGATATATGGTATCAGAATCTTCTTTGTGCTTCACATCTCCCATGTGGATGGTCTACACAAAGTATAATAGAGAGACCTCAAACTTCATGAACAAATAAATGTGATTGAAGTGGAGCGCCAGTCATTTTTGTATTTTATTTTTTTAAAAGCACCCCTGTGATAGTCGCAGCTTATGCCATGCAAATTGGCATAAGCTGCATATGCAATTGCTTGTGTTCCCTGTAAATACAATGCGACTCACTGTCTCCTCTCTATTCTGTAGGCATCCATCACCAGTGTGGGCATCTAAAGCCTGGTTGGACTTTCTGCCATGATACGGTGCAGCTCGCTACCCAGGATACACCTCCCGATCTCATGGATGCGAAGTGTGAAGAAAGAGAGGTGCACTTGGCAAGGCTGAAGGATGCCCGTTGACTGCTGGGATTAATGGCACATATATTTCAGTAGGCAACCAGCGAGAGAATATGACGCACCTTGCCGCAGCAAGGTAATACAGAATGCAGTGCTTCAGGTATTTAAGCACTGGAAAAAATTAATAAATTCCTAATAATTGATGGCATAGCAGTAAGTAATGCCTGGGGCCAAAGTGCCAACTCTGCCTTAACTTATTATAAATGTTTTATCAAAGACTCTTAATAGAATGGAAAGAATCGAAGTTATTCTTAAAGTGTTACTAAACCCAGGAGCCTGCATTCACTATATCTGGTCTCCCACAGTACACAGAACATGTAAATGCAATTATTTTTGTAAATATAAACTGCTAAATACCTTTTCTCATCAACAGTATCTAGCAGTCTCGTGACTTCTATCAGTTCCTAGTAAAGCTTGTAGGGGGAGTTTTCATAATGCACTGAGCTGTCCTATCAGGATCCAGGACCCCTGGCCATCTGTCTGGACAGTGTTGATTGGCCCTTTGCTGATCACATGCACTCTCCCAAGAAAAAAAAAATCTCTAGCAATACAAACCAAACTGAGCATGTGCAGCTTGCCCCCAAGGCTCTGTTCCATCAGCAGATAGATTGAGGACAGTGGAAATACACACCAAACTGAGCATATGCAGCCTGATTCCAAAGGCTCTGTCTTATCCGAACATGTTCTGGAGTCAGCGGAAGAAGAGAAGGATCTGTGCATACAGGATCACACAGCCTTTTTACACAATGCAGAGGATTAACCCCTCCACAGTGAGTATAACAAGCATGCTTTACTGCATATACAGACTGATTTTACTGTTGTGGGTTTAATAAAAAAATAAAGCAGAGATTTCCATCTCTGCATGTTAATTTGAAATTGCCTAAAGGCTCTTTTAGACTTGTGGTACCCTCTGAAGAGTGTTCCATGTTCAGACCACTTTTCAGAAGGCGTTTGACAGGTATTTAATTTAATTTAAAGTTGCTGTAACCCAAAAAAAAATAAAAAATACCTGGTTGATTCTGCCTGTTCCTGTGTTCCTCTGTGTGTACTGACCACCCTAATCATGGCTGCTGATCCATGATAGTGTGGTCAGATTGTGTGGCTCCATCATTCAGCTCTCTCCTCAGTTTCTCTGCATCTCCCCCTCTCTGCCATTTCCATAGTCTGTGTGCGAGTAATACTATTCACTGCACCTGTTCCAGTGCTTGTAAAAAAAAATATATTAATTGCTTTGATTCTCACTGTTTTAGGTCCATGTTTAGTACAATGTGTGTGTTTTCTTAGAATTACAATGCTACATATCTCCTTTGCAGAATGCTGCTGTGCAGTCATGTGTCCTCCCTCTGTCATCTTGCATACATCAGAAGGGAATCTCAGCCCCTCCCACTGTAGCCTCTTAGATCGGAAAGGGAAGCAGAGGGAGGATACGTGAATGCTCAGTAGCATTGTGCATAGAAGGTGTTTAGCATTATAAATCACACAAAACACATGCACACTGTACTAAACATGGACCTAAAACAGAGGGGATGAAAGTAATTAATAGATATGACTTTATAACCACTTTAACCCTGTAATGCCACACAACTGCATCACAAAGCGTTAAATGCAGTTACAGTCCGGCCTCACTGAATTCAATGGATGAGTTTGACAAGCTGTGCAGCTTTGACCAAAGTTGAATAATGCTATGAATGCTGAATAATGAATAATGCTCTTGCTATAGGTGTAGACCATTTACGGACCTTCTGACACCCGAATGAAAAACTCAGAGAGGTGACATCATTGTTGCCAGGACATTGCTAAGCAATTCCTAGCTATTACTTTTTACATTTACCATTACAGGAGGAAGCTCTCAGATGCTGAGCTCAGAGCAACTGTGTCAGGGGACAGAAAGCACATGTGATGGGGTTTGAATCAGAGAAAGAGCTTACACCTATGATAGTGGAGGTGAACAATAATAGCTGGGAGCCTCTTAGCAACATACTAGCAACTAGGCAGTATTGGATGATGCCACCTCGGGGGGGGGGGGGGGGGTTCAGTCAGGCTTCAGGAGGTACATAAATGGCCTACATCTATAGCAAGGGCATTATCCAACTCATAATCCAGTTCAGTTTGTTTTTATCAACGGGCTCCCTTTACCTGCATAAGTTTATAGTTTATAAGTTGATAGTTTCTAATAACAGATGTACATAGGGGGGAAATTGTGTTCATTACAAAATCAAGACTGTAGACATGTAAGCAGTTTTTTTTTTAACACTCTGAAACTTCTCACGATGCAGCCCGGAGATTGCTGTGATCATTGGTCCCTGGACAAAGCGGTGGGATGGCGTGTCTGTCTCACAGTGTGTGATCTGGAGAAGAATCAAGTCTCAGGCAATGTTGTATACTTATAAATGACTCTTTAATGACGTATTTTTCTCTCCAGTTAATGTAACAAAAATATAGAGCAGAATCTGTCTACAAGTGTTAAAGCAGAGGCCAGGTTTCCTAGACACAGTTGGTAAAGCTTTAGATACAGAGAATCCAAGGAATAATATTAGATAACATTACCAAGCATTAAGGTTCAACATACAGGACTGAAATAGATGGGCATGGCTCATAGGAGTGACACATGAAAGGCAAATAGGCTGTACATGTCCCTTAGCTTAGTGATGATATGAAGCTCTGCTGATTTCCATCATCCAATCCTGTGCAAGTAAAATAAAGTTTTGTTTATTTAATTTGTGTTGCCTGCATTCAGCTAATCTTTAACACTTTTACTAAGCTACAAGAACATTTCCATGCAAAGTATTTTTTGCCTTTAGTAAAAAGTCCCATGATAAGGCCTCTGTCTGTATACACATCAATTAGACTGAACCCCCACATCCCCTCCCTATATTTATCTGACACATAGATGTGAAAAGTTGGCTTTATTTTCTCTATTTGGGAATGGGAAGAGTCAGTGCCGGCCACACAGGATTTTATGAGAAAATTATTATGTGTGATAACGAGACCCTCCACAGCTCAGAATATTATCTCCCTTTCGCCAACTCCTACATGGCAGAGAGTCTACCAGTTGTGGTAACTGTAATCAGGAGACACCTTAAAGCAGCGTTCCACCCAAAAGTGAAAATCTCCACTTATCTGCTGCCTCCCCCCTCCAGTGCCACATTTGGCACCTGCCAAAAAGCCACAAGGCTTCACTTCCTGTTTTCCTTAGTAAGGATGCTGAAGCCTGTGGACGGGTGGGCTTCAGGTGCCGACATTGTGGGCTCTCTGGACAGGTAAGTGCCTTAAGACCCCTTTCACACTGGTGCCACCCATAACGTCGACGGTAAAACACCGCTATTTTACCATGGGATTTGCGACACATTTTAGTCGCTAGCTGGACACTTTTAACCCCCGCTAGTGGCCGAGAAAAGGCTATAGCGGCGTATTGCCGGCGGTATGGCAGCGCTGCCCATTGATTTCACTGGGCAGGAGCGCATTAGCAGCGGTGAGTTCACCGCTGCTAATGCGCTCCAAAGAAGATGCTGGCAGGACTTTTCTGACACCCTGCCAGCGCACTGCTCCAGTGTGAAAGCCCTCGGCCTTGCCAGGTGTGCCAAGGTTGTTATTAGGGTTGAGAGGCAGGGTAACAGACTGAACAAACAAAAGCAGGTCTTTTAGGGGTACCGCTACATATATACCGCTATATATATTATATATATATACATATATATACACACACACACTATATTACCAAAAGTTTTACATGCACATGAACTTTATTGGCATCCCAGTCTTAGTCCAAAGGGTTCAATATTGAGTTGGCCCACCCTTTGTGTGTCTATGGGAATGTTTGACCATTCTTCCAGAAGCACATTTTTAAGGTCAGGCACTGATGTTAGACAAAAAGGCCTGGCTCACAGTCTCCGCTCTAATTCATCCCAAAGGTGTTCCATCGGGTTGAAGTCAGGACTCTGTGCAAGCCAGTCAAGTTCCTCCACACCAAACTCGAGTTCATCAACAAACAGGAAAAATTTCTTCACAGTTAAAGCTGTGAACATGTGGAATAGACTACCTCAAGGGGTGGTTCTGGCCATCTTAGTAGATTTTTAAGAAAGGCCTGGATTCTTTCTTAGATATACATAATATAACGTGATACTAATATTTTTAGGTAACATTGATCCAGAGAACATCTGATTGCCTCTTGGGGGATCAAGAAGAATTTGGTTTTCCTTTCAGACGGGATCATGCTTTGTTGTTTTTATTTTTCCTTTCTCTGGATCAACTGTGGGTAAAGGATTGTATATATTTTTTTTCCTTGGTTGAACTGGATGGGCTTGTGTGTCCTTTTTCAACCAGACCAACTATGTAACGAAGCTCTATCACAAAAGCATCATTTGGGTTTCTACTGATTTTTTGGCAATAAATTTGTGTTATGTGCCTCCACCTTAAAACAAAAGAATAAGCCTGTGTATGCTACATTGACCCTCCATCGTCAGGTTGATTCATCAGAGCAGGCAACCCTTTTTCCAATATTCAGTCTTCAAGTTTGGTGATTACGTACCCAGTGCAGCCTCATTTACCCATTCCTAAATTAATTCTGTGTGGTCTTTTGCTGCTGTAGTTCATGTTCACCTTCTCTATTTCACAGATGTAAAGGGTGGTTATTGGAGCAGCTAAGGACTTCCAGTCAGCTTTAACCCTACTGCTCATTCTCCCCTGACCTCTCTCAATAACAAGAGGTTTTCACCAACAAAACTGCTAGTCATGGAGGATCTTTGGACCATTCAATGTAAACTCTATAGAATGAAATATGTGAAGTCCTCGGAGGTCAGCAGCTTCTGAGTCATCAACCACATTCTGCACCAACAAATATTCCATTGTAAAAGTTGCATAGGTTTTCCCCATAATCAAATGTTTGGTCAAACAACGACGTTTGACTACATCTTCGTGCTTTATGTAAAGGGCTGCAGTCACATGTTATTTTGGGTCAGCTTTATTTGACCTTCAGATGTACCGTTTATCCTCTATGAATGTGGGATATGAAGGTAGTCAAATATTTAATCTATAAAACCTCCAGTAAACATTGCACTTGAGTATTTTAAAACATATCAATGGTATATTTATACGTTTTTAAATTGATTTTATCTATGAAACGGTGAGATTAATTTTTCGTGTGGCAAAAGCACATTGAAAACAAAAAGCCTGTAAGTTAATGCACAAGGAAACACGTTTGTCAATTACCGTAACAAGTTTTCCATACTGTATACTGAAGAACATAGACTTGTACTTTTTGGACCAGTCAGATGAGTTAAATTAAAACATACAAATTGGTAAGTTTAAGGCTCCTTTCACACGGGCAGCAAAAACAAGTAGTGGATCCGTGCTTTTACTGCACACATACAAGTGAGTCAATGTGCAGCTTGGATAAGGACACATTACCGCAGCCACAATGCAAAGTACAGCAGTTTAAACACTACATGGAGAGTTTAACAAGCGGCACTGATTGTCAAACTCTTTATTGCAAGGTAAACGTGTTGCATGGCAACCGCAAGCCAAATGCTTGGCTCAAGCTTGTGGCAAGGTCCTGCAATCTATGGTATGAAGGGAAAAATAGTTTGATTTGTAAGATCAAAAATATTTCAGAACAGATAAATTAAATCTCACAGGAATCTTTGAACCAGATATTCATGATCCAATATTATGCTTCAGAATAATTTATATGATATTTTCAGAACTCGGAGCACCTGCACATCAAATCTGCAGTTACTACCATCTGATTAAAACTTCACTTTTATATTCCTATCTAGAGGTTTTATATACAAATTATTCAGGGAATTTCATTTCAGTCGTTGTGGATAAGCTGGACTTCTACTAGCAGCAGCTACTAAGTCCTTCTGTATTCTGTAAGCTAAAAGGGTTTTTACATCAATAATTGAACATCTTGAGGGACATTAAAGTGATTGTATGGGTTCCTTTTTTTTATTTAAAAATAACTAACATGTTATACTTACCTCCACTGTGCCGTTCGTTTTGCACAGAGTGGCCCCAATCCTGCTGTTTTTGGGTCCCTCGGCGGCTCCTCCCTGCAATAGCGAACCCCCTATCTGAGAAGCTCTATCCCGAGGGGGTTAGCTTGTGGGTGCGCTCCCTGTCATACACGACAGACTGTGTCTATGGACGTAGCGTCCATAGACACAGAGTGTATGACTCGGTCCTACCCCTCGGTGGCCGCGTCATTGGATGTGATTGACAGCAGCACAAGCCAATGGCTGCGCTATCAATCTAGCCAGACTCCGTGGAGAAGAGGACGCTGAGGGACGTGCACAGGTAAGTAAACGGGGGGGCCACCATCGCCAGGTGTTTTTTCACCTTAAGGCATAAGATGCCTTAAGGTGAAAAAACACTAACCTTTACAACCCCTTTAAGTTACTAAATGGCTTTTTATTCCAAAATTGCGTTTATCCCCTTACAAGTCAATGGGAATGCAAAAATAGCTTGAAGAGGTTTGATGCAACTTCAAAGGTCAAATGTGGGTCATTAAAAGGTCAATAGCACTTGTGAATGAACTTAGATGGTTGGAAGTATCTCAAACTGATCTCAAATGCAAGCATCTGAAAAAAGCTGAATTTGAGGATCTTCACAAGCCCTGTCCTGATTTTGGATTGATCATCGATGTCTAGCGGTGTTTCAGGTGTCACACAAAATTATATAAGGAAACTTTGATTCTGAGATCTCAAAGCATCTTGCAGACACTGTTCTATAGTAAGAGAATATAGATGTTTTAGGTGTAGCAGCTGCTTCCCTACACCAGACTCTCCAGTAGACAAAAAGTTCATGTTATAGTCACAATCCAGCTTCGAGTCTCTCTCACTTCATCCATCACAACAGCTCTGTTAATACTTCTGATTTTTAAACAGTCTAAGCCAGTCTGGTGTGCGCAAAATATGTCATGAGATATAAATACCTTTAATCAGAAAGTAGCCTTTATTTTAACTGGCACAATATTCACATAAACCACCCAGCTTTTCTTGAAAAATGATTGGCTCCTCCGAGTTTCTGAATATCAGCTGTGCGCTGATACGTGGTCAATATCAGTGCACACTTCACTCGTACTTGCAGACTAGGCTGCAATAACAAAGGGCTTTGCTACTCCTGGGCGCATCATTCTCACAATGCCACACATGGGCTTTGTCATTTAATGCTACATGTTTTTGGTTTTCAATGAAGACTTATAAAAGGATAACTGGACACATCATGGGACACAAGACACATCAGAAGCAGAGTATGCTGCAGGCCCTTTGATGTGAACACAGCTGCCTTCTATTCTAAGGCTTGTGTGTGGGCGATGTGGTTTAATTTTTACCATTGGGTAGTGCCAAACAGAGGAATGTTACATCTCTCCTCTGTTTTCTCAGGAATTGGCAGAGTAGAGAACCTTGTTATGGTATGTTGAACATGTGCGTGATGTCAAATGTGTAAAGCCCAAACTCCCTCCAGTCCTACAAGACAGGATTGCATCTCTGCTGTGTGAACACTACAACACGGAGGGAAATACAAAGGAATTAGGGATTCCTCATGCAGAGATCATGATTGTTAAAGTGATTCTAAAGGCAGAATTTAATTTTTTTTTTAAATAACAAACAAGTTATTTTAATCTGCTCTTTGCAATCGGCCCCCATCCTTCTATTCTCGGGTCCTCCACTGGTGGTCCTGGCCCCTCCCCCCACTGAGTGTCCCTATAGCAAGCTGATTGCTATGTGGACACTCAAGCTTGCTTGCTCTCAAGCTGGCTCTGTGTGTCAAAGCAAGCGTGCCGAACACTGCTGCTTTTATAATTCAATATCTAAACAGGCCGATGGATTTCCAAACACTGTATTTCACCATATATGCTTTGTTTCCTGTTAAAAATAACTGTGAAATGTAAAACTCTGGTGAGTGTAACAAGATGTCCACTTGCCCCCTTCTCGGTTTATCGTTACTGTGGAGGACTGTGGGATGTAGCAAGATGGCACGTCACTTCTGTTACCAATTCTGACGGGTCGCCTAATCTGACGGCATCTTGCCTCAGGCTTAACAGACTATGCAATACAGTCACACTGTGTGACTGCACATTGTCCTGTAACCCCGCCCCCCATTATCAGGATGAAGCGATCCAAAGTCACATAACAGATCTATTTAACCTTGTAGAAAAAGCTGCGTGCTTAGCTATAACTGTATAAGAAAATGTTTAGAACATTGTATGTTCACAACTGTGTTAAGCAAGTCAAGCACGGTAACCATATGGGTTTCAGTTTACTGTAATCAAGTCAGTTATGATTTGATATCTCGCTGGTTGTGGAGAGTCACTGTTGTGCAGAGTTAACGAATAAGCTAAATAGTCTACATCAGCGGTCTCCAAACTGCGGTCCATTGCTTGCTTTTATCTGGCTCCAACTTCTGACACCAACAGTGGGGCATATATCCTCCCACTGACACCAAAGATGGGGCACAGTTCCTCCCAGTGACACGGACGATGGGGAAGGATTCTTCACACCAACAATGGGGTATTTTATACTTCTAATGGCCACAGTCCACCCCTGCTCTGAAGGACAGTAAATTGGCCCTTTCTTTAGAAAGTTTGGAGACCTCTTGTCTACATTACATAGTTAGTCAGCTCGAAAAAAGACACAAGTCCATCCAGTTCAACCACAAAAAAATAAACACACAAAATAAAAAACACAGTACAATTCCATACACCCATCCCCATACCCACAGTTGATCCAGAGGAAGGCAAAAAAAACAGCAGAGCATGATCCAATTTGCTACAGCAGGGGAAAAAAATCCTTCCTGATCCCCCAAGAGGCAATCTGGTTTACCCTGGATCAACTTTACCTACAAATCTTAGTACTCAGTTATATTATGTACATTTAGGAAAGTATCCAGACCTTTCTTAAAGCAATCTACTGAGCTTGCCAGAACCACCTCTGGAGGGAGTCTGTTCCACATTTTCACAGCTCTTACTGTGAAGAAACCTTTCCATATTTGGAGATGAAATCTCTTTTCCTCTAGACGTAAAGAGTGTCCCCTTGTCCTCAGTGTTGACCGTAAAGTGAATAACTCAACACCAAGTTCACTATATGGACCCCTTATATATTTGTACATGTGGATCATATCCCCTCTTATTCTCCTCTTCTCAGGAGTGAATACATTTAGTTCTTCTAATCTTTCCTCATAGCTGAGCTCCTCCATGCCTCTTATCAGTTTGGTTGCCCTTCTCTGCACTTTCTCCAGTTCCCCGATATCCTTTTTGAGAACTGGTGCCCAAAACTGGACTGCATATTCCAGATGAGGTCTTACTAATGATTTGTACAGGGGCAAAATTATATCTCTCTCTCTGGAGTCCATACCTCTCTTAATACAAGAAAGGACTTTGCTCGCTTTGGAAACCGCAGCTTGGCATTGCATGTTATTATTGAGCTTATGATCAACTAAAACCCCCAGATCCTTCTCCACTACGGATCCCCCCAGTTGTACTCCTCCTAGTATGTATGATGCATGCATATTCTTATTCCCTAAGTGCATAACTTTACATTTATCTACATTAAACCTCATCTGCCACTTAGTCGCCCAATTAGACAGAGCATTGAGGTCGGCTTGTAAATTGGCGACATCCTGTAAGGACGTTATTCCACTGCAAAGCTTGGTGTCATCTGCAAAGACAGAAATTTTACTTTTGACCTCAGACCCAATATCATTTATAAAGATATTAAAAAGTAAGGGTCGCAGCACTGAACCTTGGGGTACACCACTGATAACCTTCGACCATTCAGAGTAAGAATCATTAACCACGACTCTCTGAATTCTGTCTTTCAGCTAGTTTTCTATCCATTTACGAACTGATATTTCCAATCCTGTAGCCTTTACCTTACACATGAGCCGAGTGTGCGGAACTGTATCAAACGCTTTTGCAAAATCCAAGTTAGGATTTAGAAGAGATTAAAATTTCTATATATATATATATATATATATATATTTATGTATTTATGGCTACACCGAGAATAGTCTACCAGTTCATGGAAACTGCCTTTTGATTATAGGTTCCCATTAAAAACTAGAAGCCAAAAGAACACACAGAGACAGATAAATGTTAATATATAAAAACTTCACATGCCTTCTTTAAGGGATCTGTGGCTGCCTCCCTAAAGCTGGCTACACACTAGTAGAATTTTGTTCCAACATTTTCGATTTTAAGAATGTTTGGCTTTCTAATCGTTAATGGAGGGTAGGGTGGGGTCAAATCAATGTTCACTTTCCACTGCAGTGTTAAGAAGATTAGGAATGGAAAATTTTTCACAAACGAATTTCTGTGTATGTAGTTGTAGTTTTGTTCAGGAAAGTCCATTCATTACAAAATGTTAATTATTCAAACTACTTTCAAACAACAATTTAATTTTTGAACAGTCTCTCTATTAGGCCTCGTACAGACGAGAGGATTTCCGCTGGAAACGGTTTGCCGGACCATTTCCAGCGTACATTCCTCCTCCGGATTTTGATCTGATGGCTTGTACACACCATCAGATCAAAATCCGCGCGGAAAACATCCGCGGTCACGTGACGCGACGTGTCCGCACTGTCGCCGCGACGATGACGCGGCGACGCTGGAAGGTAAATCATTCCGACGCATGCAAGGGATGGGGATCGGACGGACTTATCCGGTGAGTCTGTACAGACGACCGGATAAGTCCAAGGGACAGGATTCCAGCGGATAGATTTCTTAGCATGCTAAGAAATTTTTATCCGCTGGGAATCCGTCGGCTAGACAAATGTCCGCCGAAAATTGTCCGCTCGGGCCTACACATGACCGGATCTATCCGCTGGAACTGATCCGCGGATAAATCCCAGCGGATAGATCCGGTCGTGTATACGGGGCCTTAGAGTGCTCAGATGCCACCAGGATGTCAGAGTGCAGTGCAAACAATTGTTGAGACAACCATTTGCAGCTGCAAATAAATAAATTTGATCATTTACATTTTGCATCACATTGCAAGAACATCTTAACAATATAGTTTGTTTAATCATAACTAATGAGAAACAATAACTGCAATGTGCATTGAAAAGTCTTCCCTATTGTTCTGTGATCAGTGTTTTGCTATGTGAAGTAGTACAATTACACAGGAAAAATGTCACTGCAACCTAAACACAGAAGCACACTTGTCTGCCGAAGAGCTCTGTGAAACATGAGGCATAACAGATAGATCTCCGTAATCTTCCCAGGCTGTGTAGTCATGAACATTGCATTTCTTTGAAGCATGGTAGAACCAGGAATGTCAACACCTGCCCCAATCCCCTAACACATTAGATGTATGACTGTGCACTGCACACAGCGTTTTATGGAAAACGCACTTAACAGGTAGTATACAGTGCACCAAAACACAACCCACAATCACCAAAAAAACACATGGTGCCTGTATAACTCAGTTTGTCCCCAAAACCTGCAACCTCTAGAGAAAAACATTTATAGATGGTAGTTATTGATACTTGTTCACACACATTCTGGATACACCTAAAGTTAACAAAGGTACGTTCAAAAATGTACAGTGGCAAAAAAAAAAGATGCATTTGTATGAAAAAAGAACTCCACCTTTTTATGTTAAAAGGTCATCCCTCAGCTCCACTCAGTGATGTGGCCTAGGCTAATAAGAGGTCATGAGTCTGCGCAGAGCAGGTAAGTATGTTTGATATTTTTATAGGGAAAAAAAAAAACAAGCCTTTACAATCACTTTAAGGGTTTGATTGATGTTGCCCTAGATAAGGCAAGGTGCTGTTAATGTCTTTCCCACCATAGTTTCATCCAGTTTTAGGAGGAATTCTGTTCTCATCCATTCTTTATCTGGTAAATCCAGTAAAGGGGAGCTGTCAGGGATGATAACCAGAAACATCTAGAACTATGGCAGTTCCTATCTGGGATTTATCTATGACAGCGCCCACAGAAATGACTTCTTATAATTAACTAGAATTCTTGCAATTGTTCCTAAAGGGGTTGTAAAGTCTCATGGTTTTTCACCTTAAAGGAGTTGTAAAGGCAGGTTTTTTAACCCCCCCTAATTACTTACTTGAGCCCCATCTCTCTCCAGTGATGTCCAGGAACGTCTAAGCTGTCCGGGACACTCCTCCTGATTGGCTGAGAGACACCAGAGGCGCCATTGGCTCCCCGCTGCTGTCAATCAAAGTCAGTCAGCCAATCAAAGGAGAGAGGGTCTGGAATCTGTGTCTGAATGGACACAGGGAGCTGTGACTCAGCTCCAGTGCCCCCATAGGAAGTTGCTGACTGTGGGAGCACTCAATAAGAAGGAGGGGCCAGGAGCAACAAAGAGGGGCCCGAGAAGAGGAGGATCTGGGCTGCTCTGTGAAAAACAAACTGCACAGAGGAGGCAAGTACAACATGTTTGTTATTTTTTTTTTTAAACAAGACTTTACAATAACTTTAATGCATTCTGCTTGCTGTGGTGCAATCAACAGGAGGTAGGGGCAAAGAGGGACCCAAGAAGAGGAGGATCTGGACTGCTCTATGCTAATCCACTGCAACAGAGAAGGTAAGTATGACAAAAAAAGAGACTTTACAATCACTTCAATACTACTAAAGGGTTTTTACAGGCTTTCATCAAGAGAACCTGACAATGCCACCCCAGCTCTGCCATTACTATAGCTTCTTTGAATGGAGGGTGCTGGAACTATCAGTCATCCACTAGTCCTCCATTAATTGATCACTTTCCATGTCAGCAAAGGAACACAAGGGATACATTCTAGGCACTCTAAGTTTTTTCCATTGTGCTGATTTTTCGATTTTGGCTGCACTTAGGATTTAAAATATCTATAGACGGGTCCACGTTAAGAGTTTGGTGAGTCCACCAAATTTTCAGAATCAATGAAGTAAACCCACAAAAAATAATAATTGAAGAATAAAAATTCATTAAGGACTGAATGTGTAAACTCTTCTAATAAAAATGTCTCCGCTTTGAACATTTTTCAGCCTTAACAATGTTTTTCTGTAGTTTTTTCTAAGTTGCCAGAAGCTTTCACACGTTCACCCCTGTGAATAATTAAGCTGAAAGAAAAAAAATATATTTTTGAGAGCCTGCTGGATGGGTTTCCTGTGTGCAGCAGCTGTGCCGTCATCTTCCGTGAACAGTGGCAATGTATTTCGGCACCTCTCAAGCCGCCGTCATATTGCTGAAAGATTCTAAGAGCTGCCTGACAAGACAGAGGGATGAAATTTCTGCAAGATCCACAGGGACCTCTTGAATGATATGTTGTTTCACTGGGAGAAGAGGAAGAGGGCAGGAGCCCAAATCAGGTGCAAACCTGGGCCAGCAGGCGGAAGAGCAGCCGACAGGCCTGAAAAACATCTGACAGCAAAGAATAATACAGGGAGGAAGATACAGTGACAGCTCATCAAACACGGCAACCCAGGGATGGTTAACTACTCAGGTTCTCCAGCAGGGACTGTAGACAAACAAACCCGTTTAATAGGTTGGAAAGCGCTATAATGACCACTGTGGGTCCTTCACCGCCGCGGCCTGTCTGCAGTACGCTACACGGTGCATTTGTAATACACATTACATACATGAGTGGTAGAGTCTGTCAGCATTAGTGGGGAGGTCATCACATCTGCACCCTATATCACAAGTCAGTGATTTGTTATTTATAATGCACACTATAAAGACCAGCTGGCAGATGTACATGCAATGCAATCTTTGGGACTGGTCTACGAGAAAATACTCATCATCAGCCAGAAACTGAAAAAGTGACAATCAAATGATGCCAAGGAAAATATCACTCCTGAAATGAGAGCCCAGAGATTGGACATGTAGAAATATGCCAATATAGGAATGGCTGGTAATTCAGCATCGGCATGTAAGGGTGCAATGCAACTCAACAGGGGGTGAACGGTGTTGTGACCTCATCATAGCTGTCTGGGGACCACTGGCTCATGTCCAGTTACACCCGCATAATGCTTACAGTAGTAATAAGCCTAAGAGCAAACAATTATTATATTGCAGCCTGACATTTTTTAGATGTGGTGGCTGCAATCGTTTTCTTTTTTAGGCTTTGTTTCCTTTATTTTCACATGGTGATTTGGTCAGTAAGTGATGTTTTTCAACAGAACAAGCTGTCCTGCAGATGTAGCAGTTATAATGTTAAAGGGCTTGTAAACCCTTGAGGTTTTTCACCTGAAAGTGGAGTTCCACCCAAAAGTGGAAATTCTGCTTAAACCACTCATCGCCCCCTTACATGCCACATTTGGCTTCCTGTCTCACTTCCTCCTTCCGCCCAGGGACAGCTTAGGCGACTTGTCATATCGCCTTAGGTGGCCCCTCCCTGTAGGTGATTACCTGGGACACGTGACAGGTCCCAGGCGATCGCCTGTCCACTCAGGGTGCGCAGCCCTGCTCGCGCATGCGCAGTGAATGCCTGGCCGTGAAGCCGAAAACTGTCATGGCCGAGTGCCCACAGTTAGAATAGAGGCGCCGGCGGAGAGGGGGGAGACAAGTGAAGCTCCGGACGGCCGCGTCGCTGGAGCCGTGGAACAGGTAAGTGTCTGTTTATTAAAAGCCAGCAGCTACACTTTTTTGTAGTAGCTAACTTTTAATAAACAAAAAAGGCTGGAACTCTGTGCATTAAGGTGAAAAACCTTTGGTAGTGCAGCAGCCCCCCAAAGCCCCCCTTTTACTTACCTGAACCTGATCTTTCCAGCGATGAGAACGAGCTCAGCAGCTCCAGCTACTGTCTTGGGTCCTCATTGGATAGATTGATAGCAGCAGGAGTCATTGGCTCCCACTGCTGTCAATCAAATCCAGAGACATGGGCGGCGAGTCCCGCTGTCCGTGTCTATGGACGCAGCAGCAGGACTCCGGAGCATGCCTGCATGAGTGCGCCCTTGGAAAGCGGGTCTCCGAGAGGGCACTCGATGCAGGGATGGAGCCAGAAGCGCCACAGGGGGACCCCAGAAGAGGAGGATCAGGAACACGCTGTTTAAAAACCTTGCACAGTGGAGGTAAGTAAACAATGCTTGTTATT
Source organism: Rana temporaria (assembly GCF_905171775.1). Classification (NCBI taxonomy): domain Eukaryota; kingdom Metazoa; phylum Chordata; class Amphibia; order Anura; family Ranidae; genus Rana; species Rana temporaria. The sequence continues at coordinate 146,079,033 of NC_053499.1, forward strand.
TAAAAAAATAAAAACTTTACAACCCCTTTATGACAAACCATTTACCACGACAGGAGTGCTTACAATGGTCAGGTTTTATTTAGGTAAAGCCTTTACCCCAAAAGGAATACAAATGTTGATAAAGCTGATGGGGGAATTGTACGAAGAATTTCGCAATGTATATAGCTGGCCTTAGCGTAAAGATATAATTTATTATCTCAACGTCCCCACTCTTTTCACAAAGAATCTGCCAAACTCCATACCAAAAAAACACTTGGTTAAGCCGACCGTAGTATGTGCAGATTTGCCAACGTCATTTGGAGCATGCGCACTGGGGTACGTCCACGGACGGCGCATGCGCCGTTCGATCGAAACGTCATTTACGTGGGGTCACAGTTAATATACATAAAACACACCCACAGCTTCAACATTTGAATTAGGCGGGCTTACGCCGGCCCTAATACGCTACGCCGTCGTAACTTTGGCGGCAAAATCTTTGAAAATACCATACTCGCCTCTCAAAGTTACGGCGGCGTAGCGTATAGGAGGTACGCTACGCCCGCCTAAAGGTACGTGAATCTACCCCTATAACTTTTGCGCAGAGGCTGATGTGACTGGCTCAGTGTTTTCTGTACAGCACTGCGATAATAGTGTGTGACTGTGGGGGACATTAGAGTGTAAGCTCCTCGGGTGCAGGGTTTTTCTCAAGGTTATAACCATATTAAAGAGTTAACTTGCTTACATAGTATAGAGAAGCTGTAAAAATGCCGGTTTAAAAGCAGACAAATGAAGGTTCAATCTATTGGCTCTGTATATTCCATGTATAATTATGCATTCCTGATGGCGCAAAGACGAGACAAGGTCCTGGCCCAACACTTATCTTTGCTTTCCCTTTATACAGAAAACGATTTGTTTTTCTTCGCAGTCCGGCTCAGATTCAAAGAATGCGAGGACCAAAAAACTCTGCCTTAAATCAACGCCACTTGCTGACATGAGCTTCTTACCCCTTTTTTGTGATCTATCAATAAACGCTCATTTAAAAAGGATGACGGTTTGCATAAATGTATCGGGGAGTTTCAGCGGAAAGCTTGGCGCGGTGTTGCGGCACTGACAGCGTTTTTAATTGATCAAAAGAGATTAGTTTTCTAAACATGAACATTCCATCGTATGTGGAGGGAAAGTTCAGCCATATGTTGGAACGAGGGTGATGGCCCGTTTCGGCACTGTACACAGCCCTCTTCCTGATATAGACTGACAGACCAAATGTTCTTAAAGGGAACCACTTTATCTGATGAGGAACTACAGGTAGCAGCAAAGCAAGCTTGGGTTGGAGCATGGAGGCTTATTTAATGAGACACACAAATCAGATCTCTGCAAATGAGACAGAGCTCTGTTCTGTCAGCAGGAATGTGATTGATTTTCCTTTCCTGCAACCCTTTGATCGCCCTAGATGTTTAACCCCTTCCCAGCCAGTGTCATTAGTACAGTGATAGTGCATATTTTTAGCACTGATCACTGTAAAAGTGTCGCTGGTTCCCACAAAGTGTCAGTTAGTGTCAGACTGACTGCCGCAATATTGCAGTTTTGCTACAAGTTGCTGTTCGCCATCATTACTATTATTAAAAGAAATACAAAAAAAATTCAGTATATACCCCATTGTTTGTAGCATAATTTTGCACAAACCAATCAATGTAAGCTTATTGTGATTTTTTTTTTTCACCCAAAAAAAATCAGAATACATTGGCCTAAATTCATGAAGAAATTTGATTTTTTTAAATTTTTTATGGGATATATTTTACAGCAAAAAAAATATATATATATTTTTTTTTAATTGTCTGTCTTTTTTTTGTTTATAGCTAAAAAAAAACAACCCCCCAGAGGAGAGCAAATACCAGCAAAAGAAATCTCTATCTGTGTGTGTGGGGGGGGGGGGGGGGGGGGGGCGGAGTACATACATTTTAATTTGGGTACAGCTTTGCATGACCATGCAATTGTCAGTTAAACTAACGCAGTGCCGTATTGCAAAAAATGTCCTGGGTATAAAGGGGGGTAAATCTCCCAGAGGACAAGTGGTTAAAAGCAAGTACCTGTACAACAGAGCTCAGACAAGGAAGGGAAAAGCATCGCACGGAGTCTATCAGGTGAGCTGCAGTGTTCCATGCTGGAAGGAAAAGGGGGTTAACCAACAGAGAAATTAGCTTGTTGACCAATCACAGGTGGAGGGGAGGACAATGCCTTGTAATAAGAGTTGTAAAGGAAAAAAAAAAATTTCTGAAATTACTGTTTACAGGGTATAGAGACATAATAGTTAACTGATTCCTTTTAAAAATGATTAAAAACAGATAAAATCAATCATATAATGTACCTGCAGTTTCAGTTTTGTTTTTGCATGCTGTTTCCTGCTTCTGTGATGTACAGAGAACCAGAGCCAATACAGGGCAGTGATGGTTTGTAAAACGAAACTGATTGGTGTTGAGGGGTTTTAGACACACAGTAATCACACCTCCTTGATTAATGACCACAGAGAGAAAGCTCCCATGACTTTTTTCATCAGGAAACAGACAACCAGGAAGTGTTCAGAACAGAGAAGGATTACAGCAACATCAGAGCAAAAATGAACAATAAGGACATGAAACCAGGACTGCAGTAAGGTAAAGGAAGCTATTTAGCGAAAAAAAAAAAAAATTCCTTTAGTGACCCTACTACAGTAGAGAAAAGTCAGGTTTCCAGCTTGCTGCAATCACATGCCGGAAGGAGAATCCGCCAATCACATTACACCACTTGTGTCATTTAACGCCTCTCTTCAAAACTTTCCATCCGTGCAGGATTTACAGATAAAGTGTATGTGCTGTAACAATGACTTATAGCCAAGAAATTAGAATAAAGCCAGTAAAAGACGTCAGTATGCTACATAAGGCAGATATCTATTCATAATAAATACATGTCAGCTCTGCTTCTAAAATAAAATAAATCTGATATACGAATCATAATCCCTACAACTTTATCAGAGATATTCTAACTTCCAAGTCATTAGCTGCTATGGTAACTAATGAAAAACACATTTTCCTTATATATGCCTCCTGTATCTTCTCTCCACACACCTGGAAACCAAACCAAGAGCTCTGTATCCATCAGTAACCACCATGCCCCAGACCAATGCGAAAATGCTGCATTTCAACCTGACAGCAAAGTGGCCTTTATTTTCTTAGAATTCAGTTCAGAGACTGTGTGACAGTGGAGCGTCATTAGAGTGTAAGCTCTTCTGGGGATAAAAAGTAGTGAAATTTGCTTAGTGTGGTCCATTTTTAAGGGACGGACAGGTACACCAGAAATTTCACACAAAGGAATACTTTTTCATACAAGTACATTTTGTACAAGTACAAAGCAGGTACATATTACGAATATTAACTACTTGCTGACCGCTTCACACTGATATACGTTGGCAGAATGGCAGCGGTAGGCACATGGGCGTACCTGTACGTCCCCTTTAAGAAACCATTTGGCGGGCTCTCCCCGTGCCTGTGGCCTTGATGTCCGCTGGTGTACCGCAATCGTGTCACAGAGACAGTCTGCTCCCTGTGATCGGGAGCAGCGTTTAGTGTTGTGTCACATGTAGCCCAGCCCCCACACAGTTAGAATCACTCCCTAGGACACACTTAACCCCCCCCCCCAGTGGTTAACCCCTACCCTGCCAGTCAAATTTATACAGTAATCAGTGCATTTTTATAGAAGAATACGTATCGGCCTAAACTGAAGAAATTGTTTATATATATATATATATATATATATACAGGCATACCCCGATTTTAAGTACACAACTGGGTTTATTTACTATCATTGGAAAGTGCAAAATCAGGCTCACTTCTGCATAGAAACCAATGAGCTTCCAGGTTTTATTACCAGGCTTAATTGAACAAGCTGGGGTTAGAAGCCCATTGGTTTCTATGCAGACGTGAGCCTGATTTTGCACTTTCCAACTTTAGTAAATAAACCCCATTGTATACATTTTAAAGTGGGGTATGCCTGTATATATTTTGGGGATATTTATTATAGCAAAAAGTTAAAAATATTATAGCGCAAAAAATTAAAACCTCAGAGGTGATCAAATACCACCCAAAGAAAGCTCTATTTGTGGGGGGGGGGGGGAAAGACATCAATTTTGTTTGAGAGGCACGTCGCACGACCGCGCAATTGTCAGTTAAAGCGATGCTGTGCCGCATCGCAAAAAATGGCCTGGTCATTGAGCAGCCAAATCCTCTGGGGCTGAAGTGATTAAATGATGGGTTCACATATTCTTTAACGTCTTTAGAGGTTTCTGTCAGGAACCAGAGCACCTGCTAGTGGAACTGTGGCCCTCAGACCTGAACAATGTAGTTCCGGCATCCACCAGCGGGTTTCTCTCACAGCAGCGAGCAGGTACCAGGAATTAATCGGCACCTGATGTTGGCTGTTGGGACAGTATTTGGTGCCTTGTAGCTGTTCCCCTTTTACCTGATGCCAGCTCCGGCCACCTTTCTGACTCGTCTCCCCAGCTGTTCTTTGCACCTCCTGCCCGACACTGCCTTACCCAATCTCTCCCCTTGTTTTGTAAACAGTGCATCTTACAGTAGTTTGTTTGTTAAGTAGTTTTCACTTGTCATTTGTGTTTTACTATTGCTTTTATACAGTTTGTGGTGTGGATTGTTTCTTGCTGTGTTATTTATAAATCTTATTATAATTGCATTTAGTCCAGTCTCCTTTCTACACCTACACAGTCAAAGTCTAGTCATATCTGCTTTTGCTCAATGAGTGAGTGAGAAACTTTCATAGCGCAACACATGCAAACTGAATTGCCTCTGGGCGGCACTTATTATATTCTTATTCTAACATTTCCATAGCAAATTTCAACTGTTTGAGTTTAGTTCCACGTTAATGAGATTTCGGCTATTGGGTTTACATACTGAACATTTTAAATTATTACGGTATAGTATTAGGTAAATAAAAAAATATATACAAAGCCTAAAGCTGAGAGCTGTGTACTTCATGACAGTTTAAGTTTCTTGCTACGGTCTGCACCTCACAGCCTGACTCCAACAGCCATGTAAGGATTAGATGCTTTCTTAAGTGAGAGGTGCACTCCAAGCAGCATTTTTCTCATGTCTGATCTCATTTTTGAGTCTTTGTTAACGATAAAATTTAACAAAACTTTGTAAATTTCATATTAGTGTCCATGGCTTTGGAATGTGATGTTCAACATGCCTATACTGTGTCTGCTTCCACACATACATGTGCAGTCCTGTAGGGCTGTAATTATTTAACCCACAGAATAAGGTCAGCTTTATTTCTGAAGCATATAACAAATCTAACATTTTCTTCTTCACCGATGTGTGATGAAGAGGCTGCACCGATGGGCACTAGTGAGGCTGCACTGATGGCCACTGGTGAGGCTGCACTGATGAGGAGGCACTGACAAGGATGCATTGATGACCAGGGCACTGATGATCAGTGCAAATGTGCTCTGTTTGCCTTGCCTGTTATCGGCTCTCCTTTCCTCAAACAGTGACAGCACATAAGGAAAGGAAAGCCGATAACCAAAAAATTTGTTTACATGTGATCACATGGTAAAGGGCCGTTGTGATTGGCTCTTTACCTCGACCTGTGCTCATCTCTGTCTAAGGCCTCGTACAGACAAGATTGTACACACCATCAGATCAAAATCCCCGCGGAAAACATACGCGGCGACGTGCGCGACCCTGGAAGGTAAATACTTCCACGCATGCGTCGAATCACTTCGATGCATGCAAGGGATGGGGATTGGGCGGACTTTTCCGGTGAGTCTGTACAGACGACCGGATAAGTCCGAAGGACAGATTCCAGCGGATAGATTTCTTAGCATGCTAAGAAATTTTTATCCGCTGAAAATCCATCGGCTGGATTTTTATCCGCTGGAAAATGTCCGCTCGGGCCTACACACGACCGGATCTGTCTGCTGGAACTGATCCGCGGATCAATCCCAGCGGATAGATCCGGTCGTGTGTACGGGGCATAAAGGTCACAGAGCATGCCGATGCATGCTCCAGGGGAGCCACGCTGTAGCTGTCTTTCAGTGTTCGTTTAGTGTTGAGAAATCTGCAAGGGAGCTAATCCTTCAGTTCACATGGTTGAAGGTGTGAATTATGAAGTTGCTGGTGCAGAGTTGTTAACATTTGCATTGGATGTGGAAGACAGATGGTATTGAAGGCCTCACCCCTGTTCAGGGATGGTTGTTCTAGTCTGACGTAGATGGTATCTTTTACACGTCTTACAAACTAGTTGTATGGACACTCATTAGAAATTAAGAAGTGGCTTTATTAATCTACAAAACCGTCTTCAACATTACAGAACTAATCCTATTGAATGTGACCAACTACTATTAGATATACTATGCCCTGGATACATGACAACCTTTACAGACACATCACAGCATTCCTTTGTCCCTGGACCCAGACAGGTCAGCGGGAGTTTGGTTACTATGGAGTATAATCAGATATTACTTTTGCAGTGATTAACTTTGAAAAGGCTCAAAAGAGCCTCGTAAAAATCCAATCATCTTATAAATAAAGCTAAATTATCTGTTTCTCCTTTCTCAAAACAAAGGTACAAATGCTGCATTTCCAGCTGTACACTGTTTACTTTCTCATTTTCTTATTTTTTTTTCTCCTTCTAAAAATCCTGTTTGTTTCCCTTTTGATTATTCAAAACAGATGTGTTGTGAGCACGGACCTGCCCATCAGATCTACTCCCATCTGGCCCGGAAGTTTAGCGTTTCAGATATTAAAGGGGACAAAAATACACCTTTTGTTAAAAGTGTGCTGCCTAATTATTTATCAGTCCTAGAACTTGAACAATGAAATCCTCCAGAGCCTTTGTATTTCAACCTTTGGGCCCTGAATTCAAGTCCCACCAGGGCTATATCTGTTTTTTTTTCTATGTTCTTTTGGAAATTTTGCAGATTTTCATTTCACATTCCAAAACATTTTGTTAAGATAAATGGCTTCTACCCAATTGGTCCCATTGTACGCATCTGTAGGTCTGCAGTGGGAACATTACAGAGTGAACTCTTCAGAGCAGGGACACCAACTAATGAGACACATTAGTCACATAAAAAAAAATACTTCCTTTTTTTTTGGGCTGAGCTGTAATACAAATTTTCCCCAGAGAGTGGTGCAGTTAGTAAAAATTTCATTTTCAGACAGAAAGCATGAGAGCAATTATAGGGGCTCCTATTCTTAATATTATATAAACGGAATTTCTAGTTGTCCTGGAAATTTAAATAATAAGATGGGTTTGTTATAGAGATGAAGCCGAAACATATCTGCCAAAAATAGTGTTTTCTGCATTTTTCCAATAAAGAAAAAGGTGCCGATAATGTCCCTGAAAACACATACGAATTTTACGCAATTTTATTGTGCTTATGATGTGTTTTTCATGCGACATGAAAACGTCATCAAAAACCTAAGACATAGATGCGTTATAGATGCGTTTTTGCTCTGTACGTTTAGTGCATTTCAACGAGGAGGTGCGTTTTTTTATGAGCTACAATTCAGCAAGCAAGATTTTTAACACTGCAACCGAAGCGCAGCGGACCAGTGTGAAGACATACATAGAATTTAAAGGCATACATTTTTCGCTAAAGGTGCAGATAATGGCTGACCAATAAATTCACATTCATTTAAAGGGGTTGTAAAGGATTTTTTTTCCTAAATAGCTTCCTTTACCTTAGTGCAGTCCTCCTTCACTTACCTCATCCTTCCATTTTGCTTTTAAATGTCCTTATTTCTTCTGAGAAATCCTCACTTCCTGTTCTTCTGTCTGTAACTCCACACAGTAATGCAAGGCTTTCTCGCGTGCTCGCCCCCTCCCTTGGACTACAGGAAAGTCAGGACTCTCTCTATGTTGCAGATAGAGAAAGGAGCTGTGTGTTAGGGGGCGTCCTGATTCTCCTGTAGTCCAAGGGAGGGGGCAAGCACGACACTCCACACCAGGGAGAAAGCCTTGCATTACTGTGTGGAGTTACAGACAGAAGAACAGGAAGTGAGGATTTCTCAGAAGAAATAAAGACATTTAAAAGCAAAATGGAAGGATGAGGTAAGTGAAGGAGGACTGCACTAAGGTAAAGGAAGCTATTTAGGGAAAGAAATTTTTTTTACCTTTACAACCCCTTTAAGTTTATGCTATTAATTAAAATGTTGAATATAAAACAATTATTGCATTTTTGGTTTCGGCACCAGAATTTCCATTCGGTGTTAAAGTGGAACGTCAACAAACCCTTTTATTCAGTTAAATGTAGAGTTGGGAAGGACAATATTTTCCCTTTCAGGAGATTCTACTCTTGCACCCTGTTTTTTTCCTGGAAAATCTCCCCAGTTGTTAAAAAGACAGTAAAAAATATCTGACAGAGGTTCTAACCCATCATCACTCTAGTCAAAATGAGAAAAAAGGCTTTGGATGGCATTCCACCTTAAGGCTGGCCATACACAATTCTTTTTCTGTTCAGCCAGCAATTAAATAATTGACTTCTGTTGAGTAGGAGAGGCAACACTGATTGAAATTTGGCTGATCTCTGCTCAAGCAACTGAAGTTCAATCAACATATTGCCTGCTTGAGAGCCAGTTTATAGAACGGGTATCAGAACAGGTATGTGAGCATGGATCAGGCTTCTGCCAGTAACATGCACTCTTCACACTGTTCTCCATCGTCATATACACAGACATGTCTGGAAGACCAAGAAACAAGGATAAAGTGAATTGCAGATGGTACACCTGTATTGAAGTCAGTGTAAGGCCGCGTACACACGGTCGGTCTATCCGATGGGACCGGTCAGAAGGACCGTTCTCATTGGTTAACCGATGAAGCGGACTGATGATCTGATGTGCCTACACACCATCAGTTAAAAAAAACGATCGAGTCCAACGCGGTGACGTATAACACAACGACGTGCTGAGAAAAATGAAGTTCAATGCTTCCAAGCATGCGTCGACTTGATTCTGAGCATGCGCGGGTTTTTAACCGATGCTTTTGCATACTAACCGTCGGTTTTGACCTATCGGTTAGGCGTCCATCGGTTCAATTTCAAAGCAAGTTCTAAAATTTTTGACCGAAGGATAACTGACCGATGGGGCCCACACACCATCGGTTTGGACCGATGAAACGGTCCTTCAGTCTGTTTCCATCGGTTTTGACCGACCGTGTGTACGCGGCCTAACCCATAGCTCCCTTTTACAACAGATCTTTGTATGCACCACAAAAGTACGTAAATATTGTATTTACTGGAAACATACAATCGTCAGGTTGCCCCCCTCACAGATGCCAGGTCATTGCCATAGCAGGAATGTGATGTTGCAAATACAAAAAATGTACATTTGTAATAACAGCTGAAGGAGGATGAATACACCTTTTATCAACAAGCAATGTTTTGGGAAGGGTCAAGAATGCTCCTGGGTGCTGACAGCTTGCAATACAACTGTACTGTATTTAAATTGTGACAGTACAGGCTAGCGATATAATACAGCCCCGTCTGTGCAAGTTTATTGACCATCTACTGCCCTCTACTGTTCACAAATGTTGAAGCTGAGCACAGATTTCTGAAATTCTTTTTATAGTCGATTCTGGGAAATGTATCTGGAACGCTAGCAAGCGGCTATCTGAAATTACTGAAATATTACCGGCTGGTACACGCTCTTGTTTAAATTTCCTGTCCTGGACCACATTCAGAGCTTTCCTCCGGCTCCAGATACAGAAAAAGATGCTGTGGATTATTTCCTAGCATTCGGTAATAAAACTGAACTATGGAGAAGAGTGTGTTTTTTTTAATTTATTTTTTAAATCATCACTTCAAGCGGACACCAATTTACCTGAATTTAGTTAAATGTTCCAAGATGCCCCAACACACACTCAAAGTCGCTCCATTTTCCTTAGAACACTGGCGGGGTGCCATGTTTGGTGTAGGAGGATTGGAGAGGTGCTGTTGTAGAGTGACATGATCTCCTGTTCTCCAGGCGCAGACAGCCTGGGATTTGTAGCATCACCATCATAGGTTACCAGCATTTAGAAATAAAACTTTATATGCCAACAACCTTCAGTGGCCTCAAACTGTGCCAGATGACAGCTCAGTGATAACATTGCACGATAATGAACATCTTAAAGTATGTATAATTTTTGCCTATAGTAAGGCTCACCATAGGTACTGTAAACATCTTCTAAAAGTACATTCCCTGTACATGCAGCCAGTGACATCACCAGCGCATGCGCTCTGAAGGAACGGCATACCCGTGCCGTTCCTTCAGAGTCCTATGCCGTAACTGGCAGCTCACGCTCTCATGCATGGTAATGGCGTGATTGCGGCTCTGGCCACTCACACAGCCGGAGTCTGCAAACCCGCAAGGAAGGCCGGTTAAAGAAGGAAGCACCTTCAGTGGTGACAACGCGCCACTGGAGGGCTTCGTTCTACGGTAAGTTTCACATAATGTGCTAGTATGCGATGCATACTAGCACTATATGACATTGCCTTGCAGGTTAAAAAAAAACAAAGTAAGTTTACTACTGCTTTAATCCTACTATATCTCATAGTTGTGTCCCAATACTGTAGAGGAGAAGAAACCTACAGAGTTTGTTCTCAAATCTTATTGCATTCTGTTCCCACAGCTTGGATTGCAGAGCTCGTCAATCAAAGTTACAGACCGACCACTTACACGACTCTTCACTCATCAGTAATACAACAGGCTTGGTGGAGTCCTGTTTGCAGCCAAGGAAGAAACACTTCATAACAGAAAACTGGAAGCTGTTTATTGCCAACTCTCGTTAAGGGCTTCAAATTCCTGCGATGTTATCGCCATCCCCTGACTTCACTACTCTGTGAATCCAGACACTTTCACCCCATGCGTGGAGTGGCACATAGAAACCAATTGTTTTCATGTACCCTGTTCACAACTCAGTGGAGCAGAAAGAAGCTGACCTGTGTATTTTTCAGCACCGGAGCTCACATAAAGACTTTGTCTGTCTCTGCTGTAGTACGTAGAAATTAATGAAATGTAATTTTGTGTCATTTAAATAAAGTCAAAGTAAAAAAAAAAAACACCTCCCGGTCATAAAACAGAGGCCAGCTCACATGCTAAAGCAGATTGTTTTAGGGCACATGGGCTGGTGGGAAAGTGTCCTCAGTCATTATAAATGTGTTTAATGTTTTAATTTTATAACTTAGGCCTTATTCACACAGGTGTACCAATCCGTACGTCCGTACTAAAAGCTCGATTCAGAAACAGTTTACGTTGGCGTATCTATTGATAAGCCGCGTAAGTTAAAAGATGCGCCGTCGTATCTATGCGCGCTATTCAGGGAACAAGATACGCCTGAATTTCTGCTTCATCCGACCGACGTAAGTCTTAGTACGCCGTCGTATCTAGGGTGCATATTTACGCTGGCCGCTAGGGGCGCTTCCGTAGACTTACGCGTAGAGAATGTAAATGAGCTAGATACGCCGATTCACGAACATACTTGCGCCCGCTACGCCATTTACGTAAGGCTTACGTCCGGTGTAAAGTTATCCCTGCTATATGAGGCGCAGCCAATGTTAAGGTATGGACGTCGGAACAGCCGCCGAATTTTACGTAGTTTACGTAAGTGGTACGTGAATGGGGGTGTGCGTAGGTTACGTTCACGTCGAAAGCATTGAGCCGGCGTTTCTTAGGGCGTATTTGCAATGTGATTCTGAGCATGCGCCATACGAATGGCCATTAATTTACATGGCCATTCATTTACATGGGGTCACGGCTAATTTAAATGTAGCACGCCCCCTACCAGCCTAATTTGAATTAGGCGGGCTTACGCCGGCCCATTTTCACTACACCGACATAACTTAAGGAGCAAGTGCTTTGTGAATACTGGCCTTGCCTCACTATGTTACATCGGGGGAATTGCAAATGGGATGCGCTACGCCGGCCAAAAACTGCGCCGAGCTCTATGAATCTAACTCTAAGTGTTTTTTGTGCTCTTTAGTGCCACCCTTTGGGCAACTTCTGCTATTGCTGGTTGATCTTTTGCATTGGTTCTGAGCATGCGTGTTTGTACTTTGGACTTCAGTCCGATGGACTTCTGTACACACGATAGGACTTTGCTCCATCTGCCGGAAAGTTTGTCTGTTTGTAGAGCGAACATTTGTCCGATGAAAACTGAAAAAGTTTGTTCGATGGCGCGTAAACACGGTCAGATTTTCTGAAAAACCTGCTAATTTTGTTGTCAAAAAGTCAGATCGTGTGTATGGGCCTTTAATCAAATCTGTGAATTGGACCTGCACAGATGTGTACTTCTGAATTAACTTGCAACAGGTCACTGATCTAGACAGGATGTCTGTATGGGGCTGCACAGGACGGTGAAGACAGCCCATTTGCATGGGTTTGCAGATCGGTACACCCATGTGAATGAGGTGCATGTAAAAACAAAACCAATTTTTTTTTTTTTTTTTTTTAATAGAGCAATAAAAGATCAGAACCCTTTGACGTTTGTACTGCTATCAAGGGCTTTGTTGGAGAGATTTACCTTAACATTGTGTCCCAGTGAAACAAAAACTGAAGAATGGTTGCTCAGGAACTAGCAGCTTCTAATAAAAGAATCAGCCGACATAAATTCTAAATATCCCATCATGACCTGGTCCCTTTAAAGTAAGGTGACCAGATTTCCGGGGACATATTTTTTCTTTACTAGTAATGGCAACAATCAGCGACTCTCTGCCCGTCGCCGCCCGCCTCACAGCCTCTCAAGTCTTACTCTTCGGGCCCCGGCTACTACTGGATGGGGAGCGGAGAAAGATCACTCCGCCAGGGAAGGCAAGAAGTTAGGCAGGTGGCTGGCTAGGATTTGAGCCAAGGCAGAAGAACATGCGAGCGGAGCTGAATGGGCATGCGTCTGAAACTGAAGAAATATTCTCTCCGCTCCGACCAGCACATGATCATCAGAAAGGGGCACAGATAATGGGAAAAATACAACCCCCCTATGCTAGTAGGCACGGTGGAGCGGGGGGGGTGTAATTCATTTTTTTTTTTTTTTTTTATTCTGCACTGACTGTCTTTGAAATTGCCCCTGCCCCCTATTAAATCCAATCTGGGGACAAAACCAGGGACAGACTTGGTCCGGGGACAAGTGTCCTCAATCAGGGGACTGTCCCCTGAAACTGGGGATGTCTGGTCATCCTACTTTAAAGCTGCTTTTCAGACAGCAGGAAATCTGACAGACAACAGAATAAAGATGCTCTAAGAGAGACAAATTAGTAAATTTTGCAAGTAACTCATATCACAATTGTAAATCAAGGCATTTCCAGGCGGACGCGATGTTCAGGCACGCCATCCTATTAATACATCCATAAAACTCTCCTTCCCTGCTCTGTATTTTGTTTTATAAGTGGATAATGGACATTGTAATGAGTACAAAATACAAAAGGGGCACACATTACAAACACATTTCCATAGTATGTACATCTAGGTAAAGGTATACAAATGATATATTTGTTCTGATCGCAGATAAACACCGTTGATAGGATGGTAAGTCAAGCAATCCTCTTAATGACTCCACAGCCTCCCTCCATATGACTGTATCTTGCCATAAATTAATTCATCTCCACATCCAAACTTAGAAAGGGCCCCAGGCTGCAACCTGCAGATAATGAATGATCCTGGGAATCGGAGACTGGAGAGAACTTCCAACTTTCCAGTGTGTTCCCAATTGCTGCCGAACAGATCCATCAATACAATGCACAAGGCAAATGTTTTCTTTCTATAAATGGGAGGCTTTTTTTATTTTTTTTTCGTGTTTGCTGGAAAAGCTATTGAGTGCTGAACCTAATCGTGCTGCCAAACTTAAAACAACAGTGGGTCTTGTGGTTTTAGTTTGACATCAAAGCTGCAAGCACATAAAGGCGGCTCACAGGGCTGACACTGCAGGTTGCTATTTATAAATCTGACACGACCTCTGTTAAAGGGAAATTGTCCGGCCGCTCTCCTGTATGATATTTATGTTAATGAAGAGGACCTCAAATGCATCCAAATACTTCTCGCTCGCGCCGCAGCACGGCTGGCATTAATAATACCCGTTTACATAGAGGAAAACAGTCTGAGACGTAATCTTTATCTTTGTGCATCTATCAGCTTCGCACAAACGCTTCTCACCACAATAACATTCAGCCTATCTAATTACTGAGAGATGAGGCAGTGTGACCACATGGCACACAGGACTTCATGTATTTGGAAAGTCTACAAGGGAAGGAATGTTTTCATTTGGTTAATTTGTTAGATTACACCTTAGTGTCTGCAAGGAAAGTATGTAATACTGTTAACAACAAATAGCGTCATTCCTGTACTTGCAACAGAAAAGCCGCCAAATAAAAAATGAATGATTGTTATGGCTGAATGTATATTAAAAACAAATATTAAAAAGGGAAATATTTGAGGTGTAATGGGGGGGGGGGGGGGGGGAGATTCAGGTGCAATCATCAAGCAGCAATTTTTTTTTAAATAAACACAGGAAAGGGTAAGGCTTCATGTACACGGGACGTTTTAAGACCGCGTTTTTGTTTAGAAGCGTTTTTTGCATTGAAAACGGTCATAAATGTGTCTCTATTAAGAACGCCTACAAACGAAACGTGGCTAAATGTGAGTTACCAAGCTATTGCGGGCATTTGACGTTTCAATTTCTCTGAACATCAGCCCTGAACGCATTTTATTGCTTTCCAAAAAATTCTTCTAACCTCAACTGCCTAGAAATGACTATAAACGACTCAGTGTACATGTGCTGATAAGATAACATACAGGAGAGTTCAGGGGCAGCTGAAAAAAATGACCAACTGCTCTTAAACATCCGTTTACCAGCAGCAGTGTACATGAAGCCTTAGACTAATGTTCTTATTGTACTCAAAAATAGAGCTGGCTGTCTCATTCCACATTTTCCTGGACTCCTTGAATGCTCTGCAGCTCCTCCAATTTCTAAGGACTATATGTCCCATGGTTCCTTACTACCTGCAAGCTGTGATTCCTGTAACAACGCCACCTCCTGCAACTCCTCCTCTCAGAACCTTTGCAGTTCAGAAAGCAGGCTCTGTGAATTCAGTAACACAGCAGGGCACAGTGAATACGTGTAACAGAATTCAAGGAAATAAATGTGTGGGGATCTTCTAAAAGTTTACAAACCTCAAGATAATTCAGATTAATACGAGTTGGATAGAAATAGTTGAAATATAATGTGGAAATTAATATATGATTTTTAATTTTGACCATTGACACGCTTTACTTCACAGGTAGCATCTAGCTTTAGTGTCTATTGATAAGGAGCAATCGTAATGTGGTTCAGAGCCAGACAAAAAAAACTGAATTGAAATCAGATCTCTTTATTACAAGCCACTGAAATACCCCTTCTGGAGCCATGCTGCTGCTGCTTCATCAAGCCACAAGCACAAATAGCGGTAGATGGATGGCGCACTATCAGACCACATTGTCGCTTAGTAAGTTGACTCCTCTGTGCTTTACTGTCTGAATGTGAACCTATAAAACAAGAAAGAGTAAACTCCCAAAACACTGTTTCCAGTGAAGAGGGCTCCAAGCTTTGACATAACTTTCTCAATGCATGCTAAAAGTAAAAAAACAAAATATATGTTTTGCAACTGATTATTGTATTTTCCTCTTAAATGTGATGTTTCTTCTGGCCGTAACTATTCTGAGATAAGTGCATGAGAGAGACATTGGCAAACAGCTCGGTGATATACTTCCATTTAGCAGAGACATGAGGACAGCTTAGATTTATGCTCTGGCACGGACATGCTAGATCAGATGTGTAATCTTCATATGCCACAAAAACATGAACTGACTGAAGACACCGTTCCCCAGCAACAAACACTACAAATATGGTGCTGGTCAAAGTAACAGAGACCTACGTTGACAGCATACCAAGCCCAAGCATTTGCTTTACTAGAACATCTATTACATCCTTTTTCTAGGATACTGTCTGAAGAGGGAAGCAGAATAATGAAAAGCTTAGTTTTTCTTCCTCCACTAGCCTATCTGCAAAAAAAATATGGGAGCTGCCTTCATGGTCTTGTACAGTCTTTGAGGCTTACCTGTTTTTCATTACAACCTAACCAGACAAAGACCTGGAAAATGTAAGCAGCTTGGGAGTTTGGACTTTACTGGCTGTGTGCATGTTCCTAAAGGCTCCCTTTACCCACGAAACCTCAAGATCAGTGATTGACATCTAAAGAACCCACCTCCTCCAGGTTTCATTTACTCAAACACCCCCCAGATCAATGATCAAGATCTGAAGATCCCATCTCCTTCAGGTTTTTCCTCTGTTTTGGTTACATGTATGGACTAAAATTTCTACAGTGGAAACACTAGTTCACTTTGCTTCTCTACATGTATGTCATGATAGGGCAGTTTTTTGCACCCATAATAGCACTTTTGGAAAGGGGTCGGGGCTTAACTGGAAGTCCTCTACTACAGAAGAACTGTACAAAATAATATACAATCCTTCATTTATGGCTTTGTTTTGGAGTATATCCTGCACATACACCCCCCGGATCAAATGATCTGCTACTTACAAACATGTCATATATATATATATATATATATATATATATATATATATATATGTCAGTGAGAAGATTAACAGAGCATCCTCTGTGGTTGGACCTTTAGATGTAGAGATTCCTCCACTGAAATGCATATGCATAAAGTCTTACAACTCTAAGTTCACACAACATTTTTAACTTCTGCTATGGATCACAGTAGTGTACTTCGTTCTGCACTCCTGTGCCTCATTTTCTGCCAACAGCAGGCTGAAGCCCTCTGTCAGCTGATGTCACTCAGCTGATTCAGGCTCTGGGTTGATCCTGGACCGGCTCAACCTATTAGCAAGCTGCTGGGAGACTGAACTAGCTGCTCCTGCCTCTTGCACAGCCTGGCGGGTGACCTAAGCTGCATCCAGCTTGGTGAGTATAAATGTTTTGTTTTTTATAAACCCATCTTTTAAGGTTTTTACTAGAAAAAAATACAAAAGAAAAAATGCTGAAATGAGTAACAATATCAAAGTAAATATTCAGGAGGTAATAAACAGACCAAATGTTCTAGTAGATTTTAGGGCTGATCTTGGGGTGGTGGCATGGCGTGAAGATGGAAGGAACAGCTGTATCATGGTAAGATACAATCTGCAGCGTAGCAATAAATAGACTTAGAGGTGTCTACATGTCAGGGGGCCACCTGTAGGTCCCTAGGGCATAATCACAGTTCTTGGCACACCCAGATTCCAAGCCTTAACGCTCAATACCAACTTCCCATATGAAAAGAATATACAGCTGAATTTAGTCATCAGAGTAATCCCTTCAGACAGAGACAGGCAGCCTCCAGCTCAGCCATAAACTTTTGGGTCAAATCCATTTCTGATGGATACGTTTCAGTGTGCATCACCAAAAACCGTCACAGGGCCAGAGTAGAAAACTGCCAGTCCTCGATATGAACTTATCAAGTCTTTACACTACGCACTGGAAACTGAACTAACTCGGAACAAAGAAAACGTTTAATTGTTTCCCATGAACTGAGTAACTGAGAACAGTTTTATTTGATTGTATTGAGAAGCCTCCCAGATTTTAATCTAACACTGAGGGAGCTAACAAAACCCATGTGTGTGTGTGTGAGCAATACCCTTCTATACCCCAGAAACAGATTCACATCAGACAAACGGGAACAGCATGCAGTGGATAATCCTCATGCTACAAAAAAAACGTGATCCTATGTAGAAAGGTATAAACAAAGCCACCATGTAGCCCATCTGACCCTTTATCTGTTTTGGGGGAGATCAGAACATTAAACATATGTTCGATTGAACTAGCTGGAAGAAGTTTTAAAACAGACAATGTCAACAAGTAGGGAAAGGCGTATGCATACCTTAAACACAAACACACAGTTATATATGCACACACACTGAGAATAATTTGCTCTAAAGACTTATATGGAAAACTAATATAACAATGTCATAGCAGTACAGAAAGAAATAAGCATTACAGAGAAAGGTTACCACCAACAAGAAATCCGTGCAGTTATATTGGAATGGTTCAGGGAATACCAGCCAATACATAAAAACCAGAACACAAAGCTTTATAAACTGTTGACATATTTAAGATATACCATAACCAGTACACGATATCCAATGAAACCCTCTGCCTGGAGAGAATGCTGTTAGAATTGGCTTTGCGTCCTAAAGCAGAAACGGTCGGCTACAGCTGCAAGCGGCTTAGGGAAAGCTGAGGTATGAAATATTCACAGCGAGTCTTGCCTAAAATGCACTACGATAAGGGTCACCTAAAATAGTATAAATTTCCAGATGTCCAGGACAAAACAAAATGGCTGCCTGCAGCAGCCAGCTAAGAATTCTCTTTCTTAAGCTACATGATTGCAAGTCTGTTTCTTGTGGCTTTCTCAATAGGTTTTCTAGTTGGATATTGGATTGTTTATGAACTCTTAACTTGAGCTCTGCTGGCTACACAGCACAGGAGGTCATAGGCTTTCCACACCTCCCTTTAAGGGGTTGTTCACATGTGTGGATGAGGTGTGGTAAACTGTCACGGTTGAGCTGGGTTTTTTACGGCTTCCCCTTTAGCTGCAGAGGCCATGGAAGGAATACCCCCTGCTTTAGGCCAATCAAGCATTTAGGGGCTTATAATAGTCAGTGAGGAGGCGATTCATTGCCTCTGCAATGCCAGTCCAATTCCCTCTGAAGAGTAATCCAAATGCAGATCTTCAAAGAGCAAGGCACATGTGAACAAGCCCCAAGATAGCTGAATTAGAAAAAAAAAACAAGAGCGAGAGAAGGGAGGATTAGTCCGTGGACACATGCCCCCCTTTGGGCAAGGAATCAAAGTTGTTTATATACAGAACTTCCTGAGGGAATGATTACATCACTTCTTGGGAGAAGTGATGTAATCATTCCCTCAGGAAGTTCTGTATAGAAACAACTTTGATTCCTCCAACTGGGGTTGGTAGCACCACCTTCATCAGCTCACATTAATAATGAGGGGAGGTAATTGGCTCTCTGCAACATGGCATATGGATAACTTAAAATATGGATACAGCGAAAGCTAACATAGGTTTACAAGTATGCATGCATGCACTATTTTTAACTTGCAATTTTAGAGTGTTTGTATTAATGCTGAATTCTGGGCACAAAAAATTTCATTTAAACATATTCTTCAATGGCCACATACGATATAAATTCACTTTCTGTGCACCAAATGACTTTACACAAACCGATTACCTCCTAAAAGTAGCACTGCATTGCACAACTATAGGCAACCTGCAGAAAACTACAGGAAGAGCGGACTATGACGGAGGGACTAATGGATTTCAACAGAGCACAAGTTGTAGTCTATCGATTATTTCCTCCAGCTTCATAACAGTAGATTTGTACCTCTGTACGGAGCTGGGATGTATACAGTGTGTGCATTCCACCTACTATGTACTGATCGAGGTTGCAATGTTCTGCAGGCTTGAATACATAAATGTAATAAATGCACTTTTTTCTGTCCTCCAAAACTGCAGAGGAAAACTATAAATTGCTAACGAGGTGGCACTACACCCTAGTGATGCTAAATAAAGTATTTCCATCCATTTCAGCACTATGTTGGCGAGGATGCGGAGAGCGGGAAACCCACGCACACCTGTGGTGGTCGTGTCCGCAGATTTGCCCGTATTGGTTGACCGTACTACACTGGATCAAAGAGATC
The DNA here is from genome assembly GCF_905171775.1 of Rana temporaria. Taxonomy (NCBI): domain Eukaryota; kingdom Metazoa; phylum Chordata; class Amphibia; order Anura; family Ranidae; genus Rana; species Rana temporaria. Next base: position 146,098,783 of record NC_053499.1, read on the forward strand.
CAAGGCTCTGAAGTTCCCAATGACCCATAGATTATATTGCTCAATTGTACAGGCAAATCAGCAGGAACCTAGAAAAAAAATCTATAACTCCTTACCTTCTGAATGCAGCAAAAGCACTTATTCCAAGGCTTTGGAAACAACCAACTAACCCAACTCTATGCCAGTGGCTACTGGAAGTAGATCATACATACTATATGGAAGATCTCACTTATACCCTTAGAAATAAACCTGAAATATCCAAGAAAATATGAACCTGCTGATTTGCCTTTAACTTCTCATTCACTTATTTCTATCTCTCTACTTCTACTTATTTTCCCTTTCTATCATATACAGTCTCCATTATCTTCTATACAAGGTATGTTCGGTCCTAGAATGGTATTCCTTTTTCAATATGATGACGAGTCATACAGGCTTATGGTTACTAAACGGCCCTAAGCTTCTATTGAGGCCTTGTATATGACTAAAACTATGTTGAATGTTCAATACGCCTGGTGTAATCTTGTGTTTGTATAGTATGCCACCAGAGGACTCATACTACTATTTCATTTTTTTTGTAATCTGTATTCTATTTTTCAATAAAAACGTATTGAACCAGTGCACTTTTTTCTTTTATTAAAAATGCATAAAACAAATTTTCATGTAGTGTGCATGTGCCTCTATCCAAAGCACATAGTATGATTTCTTTCTCCTCTATCCTTACCCTGCTATATGCATAAACCACATCTGACAGTCTATGACAACACAGAATCCTTGAAGATGGCCTTGGCCCATCTCCAGCACACAGCGGGTGACTGACAGCCTCGGCTGTGTATGTGTCCCTATAAGAATGTGTAAGGGGGGTGTGGCCTTTCCCTCCACTTAGGTTTCAGATTACATTCAGCTTGGTGCTCTATGCTGTGCAGTGTGTGAAATCAGATCCCCAACCCCTGCCACTGGAAGCACAGAAATGCTGCGTAAATTATGGACTATGGATGGATGTAGAGGAGAGAGGGCAGCAGATAAACAGGTAAAACTTATGTAGGAGGCCCAATTTCATCTCTGTGCGTCGCCTCCTCTGGCCACTCCACCTAATAACTGTTATGATGAAATGCATTGGATGGGGCCAACAAAAGTGACGTCGCCATGTATGCCAATATCGGATGCGGGCCTATACAGAGATATTTTGCCAATCAGGTGTGTATTATGCAATATCGCTTTTCTGGCTGGCTAAATACTGTACATGTGAGCTTGCATTTTACTGCTTTTAAGAAACGATGCAGTTTTAACTTTACTATACTATGCAGCTTCTTTTTCTGTATGCTATTGCCACTTGGAGTTGTTGGGGTGCCTGTAATAAGATACATGTGGAGATATTGTGAAGATTAGGCAATTTAAACATTTGAGCACTGTTTGACCATATTTAAAAAAAATGGACATATCCAACCAGTAAGGAACACTTGAGAACATTGAGATGGACACTGGTCGTGGCTTCTTTACATACAGGCATAGGAAGAAGGTTGCTGGGGCTTTTTTTTTCTTTGTTGCCACTGCCTTCAGTAGTGGTTTCCTTTGTCACATTTATTCTTAGGACACTTTTCATCAAATTGGATTTTTGCTGTCCTGTCTATATGTATGTCCTATATTGCGGATGATATTTAGGTCATGTAATAATATATACGCACAAGTAGTGCTACACTTGTTTTTATAATATGGGGGGTTATATCCACTTCGACATGAGTGCATTTATTACATTTTTGCAAAAGGTGGATTGTGTCCTTGAAAAAAAAAAATTAGTTCTGCGACATGAACGGATTGTCATTTGCTGTTTGCGTAGAACAATGCAAAGAAGAAAGAACAAAGTACTGCAGGCGCGTGGGCATTTATCATTAGATGACCAATCAGTGCCCAAGTCCTGCGGGAACGGAGTTCCTGCACTTTTTTCACAGCAGGAACTCAGTTCCCTTTGCAGGACTAGAGCAGCCAAGAGCAGCTGAACCGCCCAAGCCAATCCTTCACTAAGCGGCGATGCTAAGCTTGAGTCACTGTCAGGGGTAGGCGAACCTTAGTAATCCTTTATGTTACTGGGCGCTTCCTGTATATGGATTTATCAGGTAGTGTGCAAGTATTCCGTCATTTCCTCAATGCCGCAATGTCTCCTAGGATCTTTTGTCATTGTTCCCAGGAGACATTGCGGAGGTCTGCCGCAAGTTATCGCAGGATTTAGAAAGAACTTGCGGTTTAGTAATTATGCATATGAGTGCATCATTTATTTATTTTTTTGGTGGGGGAGTGGATCTTGGGTGGGAGTTCCCACACTTTTTTCCCCAGGACTTGACCCCTGGACCCAATGAACAAGAGCTGGTAAAAGCACAATAATTTTGTCTCATCAAATGAAACCTCAATCCCTCTTCTGACTATCAGCAACAGGGCAGAGCATTACGTATTATAGCAAACCCCCTGCGTTCGCTTACACAACTTCTCAGTAACATGAAATGAAGCCCTCATGGAAAGGATATCCTTGTCTTGTTAATTCACTCTCAAGAATGAGAGTATTTAATCTGTGTGCCTCTGTTTGTCATACACGGTATTTTTGTTTGGTTTGTGGTTGGAAGTTTTGTTAGATGAGATCAGCCTGTCTTCACAGGACCAAATGGAAACAAACACAAGGACATTTTACGCAAAGCAGATTCTAACAATGACAAAGGTTACCTGGCCGTCCTGACCCACGTGGACTTGATGAATCTGCAGGTTGCCCTAAAAAACAATGCAAACAGAGCTGTTATTAGGGAAATTAACAAGCTGCACTGTGACATTTATTCTGAAAATTCTTCTCAGAGCCGCCTTTGTTAGTTTACACTAAGAAGTCTATTAACCCAGAGAATTCTTTACAAGTCTGCCATTTGCTGGCAATAAAATAAGCCCTTGTGTATGCCTGTGTTTAAAAGGCTTAACCACAGCCGGTACTCACAAAGTTTGTAAATCCTCTAGGTCCAAGTGCTCTATTTTTTTTTTTTCTTCACCATCTGGGAGGATTACGTGATTTTAATGAATAGACTGAATGCATTTAAATATCATCTCCACCTAAAAGACATATTACTGCTGTAACGGAATGGCCGTAAGTACCCAGAGACTTTTGAAGGATGCAGGGTACTCCTGTGCCAGCTTCACCAATGACTCTTGGGTCTAGAGTCATCCTATGTCCAATAGGGGCATAGGATGACTGAGAAATGATATCTCGGATTACATGAGATGGGACAGTAATGATAATTCGTGTATTGCAGGATATCTTGAAATATTACAGGTGGTTAATTCTGACCCCAACAGGTCAATAGGAGAGTGACTCAATCATGTGGGGACACATACTGTTGAGGTGTTAATTGAGTCTGGCTCCTAAGATATTTCATTGTGTGAAAGTCTATTGATGATAGATGTGTTGGGGGTTGGCAGTCTGAAAGGTCAGATGGCTGACTTTTCAGCTGTAGTGGATTAGCATGTCAATTACGTCTACTAAGGATAGTGTATCAGGTGAGAATAGCTTATCGCGGAGTCAGAACATCTGGGTAAATGACTAGTGATTAGTTCATGTAGATTATCTGAATGTAGTTATCTAAAGGAATTTGTATTGAGCACCCATTGTGTCATGTTGTGGGTGGAGTTAAGCCATTGTTTCTTGGGGCTTCTAACTGTATATAACAAGCCTGAGTTTACCATTAAAGTGTCCTATCTGTTTGGAACCAGAGAACAGAGCTTGTGTCTCGTTATTCTGGGAAAATCCATATGAATCTTGTCTGCTGGATTGTGGAGTGTCAGATAAGCTGTCTTGGGTTGGTGGAATGGAATATTGTAAACGGTGTTAACCCCTGACCATTACAACTGCATTGAGTGGTCAATGGCAATCTGAACTTCCCAACTAAATAACTATTAAATGTATTTTGTTGCAGTAGTTTGTGTCTCTGCCCCTCCCATAGGCCTGGGTTCACACCATAGCAATGCGGAAACCAGCGCCAGTTCCTGCATCGCATCTCTCCTACAAGCAGTTCACTCTGCTCACTGCAAACCACTGTGGGTGTCAATACAATGTTAATGACACCCCCAGATCGGTTTGCAGATCACAGTGTGAACTGTGGATTTGGACAGGAATTGGATCACATGGGTGAGAACCCCCATGTGATCAGATTCCAGTGGGGGAAAAAAAAAGTTCCTGCACCTTTTTTGTGCGAATCCAATGCAAGTTCAGCCATACAACTGTATAGCCAAACTCGCATTGCACAGACATCACATGTGATCTGCCCAGCCGTGTGGATGCGAATCACATACGATGTCTGTGTTCGCTATAGTGTGAACTCAGGTTTATAGGGAGATTTCCCTACAGCAGTTTAGGTCCTACACTTACAACAGCAGTGAGATTTTACTAAAATAATTTGCATCCCCACCCCTCCCACAACAGTGTGGAGATATTAACACAGTAGATTGCCTTTGTCCCTCCCACAATGGTGCTATCTCCTCACAGTAGTTTGTGTCTCTGCCCCTCCCACAATGGTGGGATTTTCCTGCAGTAGTTTGTGTCTCTAACCCCCCCCCCCCCCCACAATGGTAAGATTTCCCCCCAGTAGTTTGTCTCTATCCTCCCACAATGTGAGATTTGCCTGTAGTAGTTTGTGTCTCTACCCCTCCCACAATGTGAGATTTGCCTGTAGTAGTCTGTGTCTCTGCCCGTCCAACAATGGTGAGATTGGAAAAAGGTAGTAGTTTATGCCCCCATAGGAGTGAAGTTGATCGTGAAGGTACATGAACCCTAGAGGTTTCCATGTCTGTGTAACCTACAGGTGCCTTCTTGTGTGACAAAATGGCGTATTAACGATTACAGAGCTGCATTAATTTGTGCTTTTTATATCTACCTGGAGTTGGAGTTCAGCTTTAACATAGGTGTTTAATTATTCTAGAGACTGAAGGAATACTGAAATGTAATAAACCCGGTGCTACACTCACTCCATAATTCTCTCTTCATTTCAGAGGAGCCATACAAACATTTGCAGAGCAGCTCAGGAGTTCACTGCCAACTAAACATACACACCAGTATTATAGAAAACGCTTGTCTCTGTAACACCTTCAGCCCCATTATCCTCACACTCCAACTTCAATTGTAAAAAAATCCAGTTTACTGAGGAAAAGATCCGGCAAATTCGAGTCCATGGCTTTTCTGGAAACTCATAACTGACAAAAACGTGCAAACTGCAATCCCAGCTGAGATATGAAACAGGTCTTTAAAAACCACAAGGGCTAAAATATTTGATTTTCCTGTAATGTCATCAGTTTTCACCCAGTGTCAGGAACACAAATATGTTCTGATGGTTGCGGCAGTGTTCTTGGTATGTAGCTGCGATCACAATGGAAGGCCAGAAGCCAACAGCATGCCAATCAAAGCCAAGAAAGAAAATGGTGGCATTTAATGGGTTAGTTCATAAAAACCAGTGTGGGCTGAAAAGTGAGCAATTTTCTGTGCTTTACTAAAGAAATATGTAATATTTATATAAAAAAAGCAGAAACCATGCAATAATGAAGAATACATAATACTCGGCACAGGTTTTTTTATAAATGCCCCCCTTAGTGAGTATTTTATTCCACTGCAGTACATTATCATTGCCAGATGTTTTTAAAAAAACAACCCAACAATGGCTCCAAACTACCTAAAATAGCTCGATGATATAAAGGGTTTGAAAAGCTCAAAATAAAAGCAGGTTTTTATTTGCATTTCAAGAAGTACATTTAATAAATAGCTGGCTTAAAGCCCAACTCTTGGCACAATAAATTTATCAGGGTTAGGCAATTAAACTTTGCTTTAAAAGTAAACTCCCATCATGCAGGCTTTATTCTACATCTATCAAATCTGCACCTTCACATGGCGGGAATAATAGAGCTGTGATTCCTGGCTGCTTGGATGCAAGTGGTGCCAGTCTCCCAGACTCCCACTCCTCCAGGTCATTTATAGAACAAAACCTGGGACTATCTGCGAGGTGTGACAATTTAATTCCCGGAATGAAAGCAGCATAGCACTATGGTGGTGAGTCGCACACATATGAACTTCAGAGTGTTATGACATGTTCTAAATTGCACTCGCCTGGGTCACAGACCAGTTTACTGAAGTCTCGTACATGTGCTCGGTTTACTCGGCAAGAACCAGCAAGAAAACTGCTGTCAGAGCTTTCTTGCCGAGTATACCAAGCGTGTGTACGAGGCTTTAAGGTTTCTCGACAAGAAAACTGCCCAGAATCTCGACGAGAAAAATAGAGAACATGTTCTCTATTTCTCTCGTCGTGAGATTCTCGGCAGAAAACCCGAGAGTGTGTATACTTACCTGTCGCCATGGAAACCCACGCATGCTCGAAATGACTGACGCATGGGCGGTAGCTTCCTAGGCATAGGTAGGGTGCAGCAAGATGGCGGCAATGGCATTGAATGCGACGAGCGCATGCTCGTCGTACGTGATGACGTCACAGCGTTCTCGCCTTTCAAGAGAACCGCGGTTCTTTTAAAAGGAGAGTCTGTACACTCGGGCGGCAAGAGATTCTTGCCAAGAATCTCATCAGGGAAAACAACCTTTTTTTCCTGACGAGATTCTTCCCTGTGTGTATAGGGCTTCAGTCTTTACAGAGTAGTAGAAGAAATAACGGGTGTATATGTGTTATACTCTCTGTGGTACCTAAGGGGTTACATCTATGCATTGTGGGGAAAAGCTGCTTGATCCTGTCTTCTCTTAACCTCCCCTCATTCCACTGTCCTGGATCTATCTGCTGATAGAACTGAGCCTTGAGGGCAAGCTGCACATGCTCAGTTTGGTGTGTACCGCTAGAGAGTTGTTTTATTTCTTGGGAGGGTGCATGTGATCAGCACAGGGCCAATCAGCACTGTCCAGACAGAGGGTCAGGGGTCCTGCAGCCTCATTGGACAAACAGGGGAGAATGAAAACTCCTCCTAAAAGCTTTAACCAGACACAGATAGAAGTCACAGACTGATATATACGGCTGATGAGAAAAGGTATTTAGCAGTTTATATTTACTAAAATAATTACATTTCCATGTTCTATGTACTGTGAGAGACCAGATATAGTGAATTCAGGGTCCTGGGTTTAGTAACAATTTAATAATTATGTTACCAAAATGATTGTGTGCTGTAAATTGCCTCCAGCATTGTTCATGCCTTAAAATAGAGAGCAACTGAGCATGTGCAGAGCAAAATGAGACAAGGTTATTTTTAGACCCCTTTCACACTGAGGCACTTTACAGGCACTATAGCGCTAAAAATAGCACCTGTAAAACGCCTCGCCTCTCACTCCAGTGTGAAAGTCCAGGGGCAACAGTTTATTTTTTTGTTGGAAAAAAAATGTTTCCTCAATGAATAAAAAATGACCATTGTAAGCACTCCTCTCAGTGGTAAATGGTTTGTCTCAACAGTCTACTTGACACCTTTGCTGGACAGCTTGAAGAATAATACATTTACAGGCTGATCAACAGGTAAAAGTAAAGAATACAAATAAAGAACACTAATGCAGACACCAAATCTAAGAAATAGTAAGTTAGAATATGCTAAATGTTTATTTTTGGGTATAATAACATTTTTTTTTTTTCATGGATTCAATCCAAGATATATGATATTTCTGTTGTAATAAAGTATGTACTATAAGTACACCATAACTAACATCCAGTACAGTCAATTCCTTTATAATCTCAAGAGAAAAAATATGAAGGATTACCTCGCTGTCTTGAGTGATTTGCACCTGCTCTCCCTGCGGTACTTGTGCAATATGCAGGTGTCCCTGTAAGAGACAGAAAGAAAATAACAGTTAATAAGGGATTCAACATCCTCAGATGCTCAGTGAAAGAGAGTAGGAGGCCAAACACAAAATTCAGGGTTGCCAATGCCTGAACCAAGTCAACTTGATCTTTGCTGCCTCCTGTATCATATACCCCAACATGCCCACATATGCTTACCGAACAGGAAAAGTGACTGCCATTAGTCAACAGATTAGTCAGTTAGTGACAAGCATTAGGTAACCCTGTGGCTAAGTTATAGACTTTCAAACATTTACATAGTTTTAACAAGCAGTTTATGAGCTTCAGAACAATCCCTTAGGGCAGTGGTCTCCAAACTGCGGCCCGGGGGCCAGATGTGGCCCTTTGCTTGCACTTATCTGGCCCTTGAGGCACTTTTCCTCCCACTGACACCAACTATGGGGCACCATTCTTCCTACTGACCCCAATGATAAGATACTATTCTTCCTATTGACCCCAATGATAAGCTACCGTTCTTCCTATTGACCCCAATGATAGGATACCGTTCTTCTTATTGACCCCAATGATATGGTACTATTCCTCCTACTAACACCAACATCCGGCCCCCTTAAAGTCTGAAGGACCGTAAACTGGCCCTTTGTTTAAAATGTTTGGAGACCCCTGCCTTAGGGGTTTATTTACTAAGGCTAGAGAGGGCAAAATGTGTCACAATGCTGCAAAGAAACCAAACAGCTTCTAACCTCAGCTTGTTTAATATTAAACTTCATCAATAAAACCTGGAAACTGATTGGTTTCTCTGCAGAATTTTAACAAATGTTGCCCTCTCTAGCTTTAGTAAATAAACCCCTCAGTGACTTCTGTAGCTGCAGGTACTGTGGAGCAATTCACCCTCAAAGTTCACTGATGAGGTTGTTATTGGATTCTTAGCAGCTTTATCCAACTCTTTTTTTTACCAGCAGTGACTTTTAATATAAACACAGGTCAGGTGTACTTTGTTTACATCATAAAGCCGTAAGGCTTATCATACCCAAAGTAGCTCTGTTATAAACTAGAATGGTACCTGCAACTAGAAAGCTCAGTAAAGGGCTTAATGTGGATTTATTGCTTATAAAAAAAAAAAAAAAGGAAATACTTTAACGCCTGTGGCCAAACCAGTGGTGTACCAACCCCTGGTGCCACACATTGAGGGGGTGTCAGGCCGACGCCACTTAGGGAGCCGCTCTGTACACCGCTCTCTGAACATCGCTCCCATCGGCATGGCAGCGCCCAGCAACTCCAGCCTGTCTGGATCCTCCATCTCCTTAGGTAGGTGATCCCACCTTCTACCTCCACATCTTTACAATGACAGGTTCACCCAGCCTGCCATCTGTCTATTGCTGAGCAGTGAGATCGGACGCCGTGCAGGAGAGAAGTTCCTGGTATAGTCAAACTCTTTTCAGAGGGGGGGGGGGATACCTGTTATTATCACACTCCTCCCAGGAGGGGTAGTCATGACATGGGCACATTATTCTCAGGAGGGGTGATGGTCACACTCTTCCCAAAAAGGGGGATACCTGACATGGGCACATTCTTCTTGGGGGCGATACCTGCTTGATCATACTATTACCAGAAGGGAAATATAGGCCAGTCTAATGGAGGTAGGGTGCCAGATATAGGATCTGCCCCGGGTGCCAAATGCTCTAGGTATGCCCCTGAGGCACAGGTCCCCTTTAGGCATGTACCACTACAACATAAAACCTTCTTTATTATCAGTAATCAGTTACGCAAAATTGATTTTTTTTAAGCAGCGCCTTACAAAATGCACAGAACACACAGAAATGTTCCCTGATACTAAAGGAGCTTACAATCCAATCTCCTCAAACACAGAAGGACCAATGTGATGATAACAGATTAAGCAACCAACGTGTTTTTGGATTGTGTGAGGAACCCTGTGCAATGTTCCTGGTAGGAAATGAACCTAGAACCCCTGCTATGCACCATGCTGAATTCCTAACCATCAGAAAAAAAAAATAATCTAATTTTCTCACTGACCATATTCTGGGAAGAATAAAACTTCTGTATGGAGAGCAGATTAAAGATGCACAATTTGGAATTCAGTCAAAAAGTCTTCTATTTTTTTTTTCTTTTACAGCGAGAACAATTGCCTGTAACTTTCAAAGAAACACAGTTCCCTCTATATCAAACAGCTTCATTTCCTTTGGAAGGAAGTTATCCTATTCATAAGAGGCAAAACAAAACAGATTGAACTTATCAAACTGACAATAGGAACTCCGAGGAAAACTTTCAGCCCAAACTCCATTCAGACTTGATAAGAGACACTTTGCCTTCCGTTGCTAGTGGCCTGGGGGAGAGTGGCATGATTTAACCCTAACAGTACTGCATTCATTTGTTTGCTATACCAAAGTCTTTTAAAGTGTATATCTAGGCAAAATGTAAAAAAAAAAATACATATGCAGTACATTTCAGCAATACATGCACATGTGGCCTTGTTTCACCCCCTTTAAAAATTATGTATAGAAACATAACTGGCAATCCTGCTAGAATTCTATTGAGTTCCCTAATTCCTGGTTAAGCCGACAGTGCTGCCTCTGCTGCACTAAAATCAGCCCTTCCTCTTCAACTAAATTATTTCACCTATCACTCCACCCTTCTGTGTCCCTCTCCACATGAGTACGTTGTTTTCTTTCCCTGCTGCCTTTACACCCAGGGGCCTGCCCACACAATGTGTGTAGGAAGATCTCTCAAAGATGTTGTTCTAGGGGATGTGCCTATGTCAATAGAAACTGAGCTCACAGCAGCTACCCTGAAAAACGTTTGGTGATGAGATCAGAAGAAGTAAGAAAAGCGGTTTCTCTCTACAGTACCAAAGTCAACTGCACTGGGCAGAGGAGGAATCAGGTGTCTAATAAACTCCAGATCTCTCAATAAAGAGTACCTGTCACTGCCACAGCATTAGGGTCTTGTTCATTCCTTGTGATAGCAATACATTTACATTTGATCAGCAGCTTTGGAGGGCAGAGGGGGAATCAGGTGTCTAATAGACCCCAGATCTCTCAACAAAGAGTCACTGCCCCACCTATCACAAAGGGTCTTGTTCACCCCTTGTGATAGCACAACCCTGCTGTATTGTCCCTTTGTTTGAAGTAATTGCCGGTGTCTTGTCGAGCTAGTTCCCCTATTGATATGGTTCCCTGCTCGACTGCGCAGACGAAGCCCACGGAAATCTCCAAACCTGATCAGCTGTTCTTCAAATGTACATGCTGTATGCGGGGCTCGGGGCGGCATCCAGGCTCATTCCTTGCCATTTCCGTGGACTTGGAGGATGTTAAAAAAAAGAGCAAGGCGACCGAGCGAGCGCAGCGAGCTGTCTGAGTGAAGCGAGTATGTGAGGCCGACTGCCAACTTACAGCGAATTCCATGTCGCCCTGGACCTGTTTCTACACCTGAAAAATGCTGATCAGGTTCAGTGATTTCCGTTGGCTCGGATTGCGCCTGCACAGTCAAGGGGGGAACCATATTGATAGGAGGAACCATATCAGCAGATCACCGTCTCTCAGACCTCACATTGGAGTGGCAATAGGCACTTCAGCACAGATGGAGTTCCTGGGCTCCTCCTCAGCTCTGAAATGTCATATAACATAGCCAAGGGAAGACCGGGGAGGACTTCCCGCACTCTGCCGGGTGACCCTGACTCTGTGTAGAGGGGGAAATTTGTGCTGTGGGTGATTTTGGCTTAGTGGTGCAGATGTTTGTACTGAAATGTGGGTATTTTTCCTGGGGGGGTGGGGGCTAGTTACTCCTGACCTTTGCACTTTGCCTTACTAACTCCTGCACTCTGCGTTACTTAAAGTGATTGTAAACAATCACTTTGTAAAACAACCCATTCAGTTTACAATAGAAAGGTAAAATATTTGTATATATATATATATATATATTTATAAAAAATGATAAATACCTTTTTTATAAGTGATCTCATTCCCTCTGTTCTCAGCTACACAAGAGCTGTGGGAGGAGAAACAGCAATACACTGAGCTTCCCAGTGAATGGCTGTGCAGCGGGGGGCATGTCAGGACAAGTCTGACAATTGGAGGAGAGTACACTGAGTTTCCAGCATAGCTAGAGAACTGACCACAGTTGTGCGCTCCTGCTTAGTGTGGTCAGAGATAAACACTTTCATCCTGACCCCCTGCGCTCTGCATTATATACTACTGACTTGAGAAATCCTGTGTTTCTCACTACTGACCTCTTTACTCTGGGTTACTTACCACTGATCTCTGAACTCTATGTAACTTACTACTAAAAACTCTGCACTCTGGGGTGTGTGAAGCCTCGTACACACAACGAGAAACTCGACGGACGAAACACATTGTTTTGCCCCGTCGAGTTCCTTGTTAGGCTGTCGAGGATCTCGGCGAGACAAATTTCTCCATTCCCGTCGAGGAAAAAGAAGACATGCTCTCTTTTTGGCTCGACGAGATCCTCGACAGTTTCCCCGTCAAAAAGTGTACACACGACCGGTTTCCTCGGCAAAAAAAAAATACCAGCAAGTTTCTTGCTGGTTTTTGTCGAGAAACTCGGTCGTGTGTACGAGGCTTAACGCTTTACAAAATGAAGGCAGACATACAGTTATAACACAATTCAATACAAAAGGAATTAGAGAGCCCTACTCGTTCGAGCTTACAATCTACAAAAAAGGGTCAAGTGATACAAAGGGTAATAACTGTGGGGGGTGAGCTATTGGAGAAAATAAAAGTTTAGTTGTTAGGTGAAGGCAGCGAGAAGCTAGAAATGTTTTTTTTAGGGATCACCTAAAGATGAACAGAGTAGGAGCTAGTTAGGGTGCAGAGCTCCAGAGGATAGAGAGGCTCTAGTGAAATCCCGGAGGTGAGCATGGAAGAGGGGTTGATGAGGGAGCTAGAAAGCAGGTCGTCATAGTTGGTATTTCGAGACAAGATAAAGGATGTAGGTTGGGACAGAATTGTGGGTGGCTTTGTAGGTTGTTGTTAGTATTTAAAAAAATTGTTGGGTGAGCTGAAGGTAATGGAGGGGTTGGCAGAAAGGGACAACAAGCAAAAAAACGCTTGGGCAAGGTGGATGAGTCTGGTAGCAGCATTAATTTGCTCAACAAATTTAGACACACTCCCTGCAAAAAATTGTAATGTATTCTTTTTTGTTAAAAGGTGAACTTATTATTTAACGCTCAAGAGCTTGACGCCTGTAAAAGCTTTAGATGATTTTGAGAACCCTCAGGTCCTTTCCTTAAAGAGGAACTGCAGTCTGCTCACATAATTTGAAATAAAAACATCTTTGCCATTCTAAAGCTTCCCTCCAATTACTTTGCATATTATTTTATATATACTGTGATTCTGCACTTGCCATATATGCTGCAGAAATCCCCCTACACTGAGTCTGGCTGCAACCATTTTAACTGTGGGCATCTGAAGCTGCTGCCTGTTCACTTCCTGTATTCACACAGACACACACAGAGGCACCGCTCCAGCTCTAATTGGCCCTCCTATGACTTATCCACCTTTTTTCCTGGCAAGCTCTCACATGAGTGAGAGAGCTGTGCATGATGTCATAAGCCTAGGCCCTTTTACCAGACAAGAAACAGGTAGTGGGCTATATAAGATATTTACTGGCTGAAAAAAATGTTTTACTATCCAAAGTTAAAACAATAAAGGCAGGATATTTAATAGATGGAGAGATGAAAAAAGTTCCGCTTTAAAAAAAAAAAATATGTTGCAAACTAGTAATCTTTTCCATGTTGCTCAGATAAATCTCTATCTCTCCAGGATTGGCTGCCTCTGCTCTAGAGGGGTAGAGGGAGAGTTGGGGTAAACTTGTGCCATGCCTATACAGATCCTCTAAACCTAATCACAACACGTTGTCTATATTGGGCTAGATTCAGCAATGATTTACGCCGGCGTATCTATAGATACGCCGCGTAAATTCAAAGCTGCGCCGGCGTATCTTCTTTCTGTATTCAGAAAGCAAGATACGCCGAAATTAGGCTAAGATCCGACTGGCGTAAGTCTCTTACGTCGTCGTATCTTAGGGTGCATATTTACGCTGGCCGCTAAGTGGCGCTTCCGTCGTTTTCGGCGTAGAATATGCAAATGACCTAGATACGCGATTCACAAACGTACGTGCGCCCGGCGGAATTTTTTATGTTGTTTGCGTAAGGCTTTTCCAGCGTAACGTCGCTCCTGCTTCTATGAGGCGTACGCAATGTTAAGTATGGACGTCGTTCCCGCGTCAAATTTTCTATTTTTTACGTCGTTTACGTAAGTCGTTCGCGAATAGGGCTTTGCGTAAATTACGTCCACGTCGAAAGCATTGACGATTTGTGGCGGAATTTAGAGCATGCGCACTGGGATTCTTTCACGAACGGCGCATGCGCCGTTCGTTAAAGACGTCATTTACGTGGGGTCATGTTTTATTTACATAAAACACACCCACCTCTTGCAAATTTGAATTCGGCGCACTTACGGCCGGCTGATTTACGCTACGCCGCCGCAACTTACGGAGCAAGTGCTTTGTGAATACTGCACTTGCCCGTCTAAGTTGCGGCGGCGTAGTGTAAATAACATACGCTACGCCCACACAAACTTACGGCGGGCTACTTGAATCTAGCCCATTGTCTTTAGTTGCACTCAAGAAAATTTGTTTTTGTGTCAAGCACAAAGATTCGACCTGTCTGAGATGCTCTATTCTCATAAATAATTGCTGTTTCATTTCCTATGACTGTGAGACTCTGTGATCACTTTACAGCACTTAAATCACTGTGTCTCCAATCCAAGCCGTAGCTATCAAACGTAAATTTATGTGTCACTGTACAGACTTTGATTGGCTGGAACCAGAAGGAAATATTTCTGCAAGTTAACCTGACATTCTCTGGGAAAACTCCATCGCCAGAGGAAATGAACTTCCCTTTTTTGGAAATACAACCCCCAGAATTTAATACCTTTCAGTCTTCACAGATTTGACTAGATCTCAGCTATTCTTTTTTTTATCTGCTGAGGAATGTCCTAAATTGTAAGGCACTGCATTTATAAGCCAGTGTTATCACAGTATTCCTCCATCTAGTGATTTAGGGTGTAGACATTTTAGTAGGCCTGGAACAGCATATATCCCTGACCTGGGCTTCAGTCCTCCAGAAAGGGCATGTGTTATAGAAGGTGGGGATCTATGGTGTCCAAAACTCTACAGGGGTTAGTGAGTTCAGAAGGTAAGGCTCAGATTTTTCTTCATAAAGCTTAAGTATAGAATAGGAACCATCTGTCTGGGTCTTTCCTCTTTCAGTATAAACAGATTTGTAAATTGTATCTGGTGTATGGGGAAGCATATTTAGTAACCTTGCTAACTGTTTGGTTAAAGTTGAGGAAAGCCCAGTCAATAAAATTTCATCTATGGTTAATGTAATTTCAAAAGCAAATTTCAATCTTTTTTTTCATCTTCATCTTTCATTAAAATAATCCAATCTCAGCAGTTGTTAAATCCCAACTCCTGGAAATCTGAAAACTCTTGCTTGCAGTGAAGCTGTGAATACACTGCAAGGGTTACCTGCTTATTTAGTCTGACGGAGAGTAAAAGCAGTTTTACTTACTCAATCCTCCATACTTCAGAGGTGGACTGAGAGCAGGGCTATTGACACTACACTGGTCACTAGTCTGCTGCTGTGTCAATGGACACAGCAGCAGGACTTGGAAGTAAGCCCAGCCCAGACAGATGCCCCGCCATGGAAAGCGACTTTCTGTGGGAGCACAAGATGAGGAGGAGGAGCCTGGAGTCTTGGTGGGGGACACCAAAAGAAGAGGATCAGGGCTGCTCTGTGCAAAACCATTGCACAGAGCAGGTATTGTTATTCTTATTTAAAACATTTCAAGGTTTAGTATCACTTACCCCCTAGACCTAAACGAGCAGATAAACTTTTGCAGTGCGGATGCAGCCCCATTGCAAGGAGGAATTTTCAAATTTCTCAGAGATCTGTCTTAAACAAAATCAGTCATGAAACAAGCAACTGTGTGACTAGGCTCTGATGGAAGCAGGCACTCCCTGCACTCCCCTGGCATAAATGTACTGCAGTGGTTTCGACATGAAACCTGTTCAGACATGAGCCAGGTAACATTTTGATCAGAGCAAAAATGTCACTGCCCTTGGCTGCTAGATGGGTCTCTGTTAGAAGAAGGATGATGTCTGATAAGAAGGTCCACTTGCAACTGTTACAGAACTCAACATAAACATTACTCTGTGTACTGTAATTGTTTGCTATTCTATAAAGAAGAAGGAGACTACTCACCACCTGGACCTGGCCATCTTCCCCGATCTGGTGGATCTGTACCTGCTGGGCATTGGCCAGAGCGTAGTGCAATGCTTGAGGCTGTGTCTGCTGCAGGTCACTGGAAGATGAAACAGTATTCTGTACACCATCTAGAAGAGAAAGATGCAAATGCACATATGGTAATTGTGAATTTTAAAACAGACTGTGCCAATTGCGGTGGCATTAAACATGATTTAATATTTAGTGTATTTACTCCGATGGTGCTTACTTCCTGTATTGGCATAGCTGATACAAATTTAGCAATACTTTAGGATTACATGAAATGAAACCATTTTGTAATCAATGCCCCAGATAGCGAGCACCTCAATATTCCCATTACAATCACACACTATTTTGTTCTGAAGCGGAAACTATTTTTGTCTTTACAACCCCTTTAAGCTTCTAAAATCCTTGCACGGAAATTACTGGGAGCTTAGTTCCAATTGACATAGCCACAGTCCCAGAAGTACATCCCCCCAAAGTCCTTCCTCTAAACAAATTGTGTAGACAGCCTCTTAGTAGTCAATGCAGTGGCACTGTTTTGCTGGGGAAAAAAAATCAATGTATGCATGTGGAGAGGGTAGGCCGAGTTCTGTTTTTCAGCAGGCAGGGCTAAAAATGCTGCCTTGAATTTCATAGCTGCATAGGCAGAAAATTTGTGGTGCAATGGATTTCTGTCAGATCCTGAGTTATTTGTTCCAAAGTGAAATATTTTTAATGGGAGAAAACATGGATTGTGCATGTTTTCAGGAGATGTACTTAAAATGTTTGTTTTTTTTGTCCTGACATAGAATTAAAAGAGAACCTATGAGGATATATATATATATATATATATATATATATATATATATATATATATACATACATACACACACACACACACACATACATATACTGTGAGTACAGACTTCAGGGTTGTCATCATCCTGGCTTCAGTGTTGATTGGGTCACTGACCTGGAACAGGACAGGAGTGCAGACTTTACAAGGTCAGTGACTCATGCAGTAATGGCAGCTTGCTGTACCATTAGCAACAGTTAGTATTGGCAGCTCCCACAATTCCCTGCTCACGGTTCATTGTAAACAGTTAATTACTTTATGTAGAATGTAGATAGATTTAGTTTTGGCTCACTGTGGTTTGTGGAGCTATGTTATATGCCTCACTGTAGCCAGCGTGGCTATTATTGTTCTGTTTAGCTACATTTAGTTTCTCACTGTAATCAGTGCAGCAGTGTCTGATTCATTAGGTCTGCTCAGTAGCTGCCAGTCTGATAGCTCCCTCTGTTTCCAGAGAGCTTAAGAAGTTTCTGGGTCATAGGTGTGGAGTTATGCAGATGGAAGCATGGATATTAATGCAGCCCTAGCCAATCCCAGGGAGCTGGCTCTGAAGGCATGATGGGAGATTGTATATATTCTGTGACCACAATGGGCTCTCTGTCTTTTCCTGGAGAGGATTAGTCCAGCCTAGATGGCTGCTGCTGCCCTTCAGGGCAGTGCAGCCATGTGCTTGCTGTTCGTGAGCCCTCAGGTGGGTGAACTGAGAGCCTGGATGCTGGGACTCTAGAGAGCTGAGTGAGGGACTGTCTGCTGAAGATCTGGCCTGGTATCTTTGGAGAATGGCATTGCTTGGAAGGAGGCAACCAGCTGTCCTTGGTACAGATTATTATTATACAGGATTTATATAGCTCCAACATTTTGCTCAGCTTTACAACATGAGGGCAGACAGTACAGTTACAATACAATTCAATACAGGAGGAACCAGAAGGCCCCGCTCGATAGAGCTTACAATCACAGGTGTAGCTGAGAGATCTTAAAGGCTGTTGGGCTGCTGCCACTTCTCGGGTGTTAGAGAGTCAGTTGTGGATCTGTTAAAGGGGACACTAGTTGGTGTTCTAAAGAGCTTAGTCCACCCAAATGCTCTATAAAGAGACTCTGCTTCTGTGGCTCTAAAGAAAGGAGTTGCTTTTATCTACTACTATTACTACCTCAAAGCTAAGTCCACTGTTTGTTGCAAGCGGGGACTTTACTACAGCTTTTTCCAAAAAGAATACATACATAAGTGCTCAAGTTGTACATAGTTCTTGTTTTTGGAGTATCACACTTAATTCCCTCAACCCTATTAAAGTTCTCCAAACAAAATTTAAAAAATTAAATAAAAACAACTACACACCTAGACTGGTCATTGAAGAAATGTGTGACTGAGCTTGTGCACCTGGTGGCAGATTGCAGGGCAAAACATTTGGGGAAGACCTGGGCAATATTCCAGCAGCTCCTACGAGAGTAGTACTACATATACAAATGAATTCTAAACACAGAAAGAAAGAGAAAGGGTTCTTTTGAGATACAGTTGGAAAACAAAGAAATCCAGGGCCATGTACAACTGCCAACTTTAAAGACAGTATAGTACAGAAGAGTCAGAAAGTGGGAGCAGATTCTGGTACCAGTACGGCAAGCTGAAACGAGTTGTGGCCTTTTCTGCTCTCAGTACACAAACCGAGAATGGTCATGAAAGGTGCCTCCAATAAACTGAGGACTAATTCTATTGTTGAAGCAGTTTATGTCTTCCAAAAAAAGTTTAAAGCTTTTAAATATTCCTTTGTTTCCTTTGGATTTTCCAGCTGTTTTGAAGCAACAACAGCTGGAGAGTCACAGATTACCTAGAAGTTGTCATATAAAGCTGATAACATGTATTGTATTTACCACTGATGAGAATAGCATGGTTATATTGGGGTTTACTGCAAAGCAGTGATGGAAATATCTAGTCATTAGAACTGCTTATTATAACTTGCAGGGATTTGAGATGATTGCGTAATAATTGTCCCCTTTGCAACTACATAATGGACATATTTTCATTTTCATTACAAATCTGACAATAAACAACTGAATTAAAGTGAAAGGTAAGGCCATTTGCATCCATTATGATTGCCCTCAAAAGGAACGGTTGTATTTGTAAGATTAGATGTCCAGAGGCACCCACCATCAGAAATTGAGTCCCCCACTCTCCCTTACATCACAGTGCCCCCCCCTCTCCTTATGCTGCTGCTGGGAAGAAGCTGAATTCATTGCTTGAAAGCCGAAAGTAAGGGTCTTGAGTGTACCAGAGGAGGGCCGCATTCGGCCCGCGGGACTTGTGTTTGACATCTGTGATCTAAACCATTCCATTGTAGCTCTGGCTGTATGTTTAGGGTCGTTGTCCTGCTGGAAGGTGAACCTTCACCCCAGTCTCAAGTCTTTTGCAGACTCTAAGGCCTCGTACACACGACCGAACATGTCTGCTGAAACTGGTCAGACATGGTCAGTCAGGCTTGCGCCGTCCTATCTTAGGTTGCAATATTTCTGATGGTCGCTAGGTGGCGCTTCCATTGCGGTCGGCTTAGAATATGCAAATCAGTAGATACGCCTATTCACGAACGTACGCCCGGCCGCCGCAGTACATTTACGCCGTTTACGTAAGAGATAGGCCACCTAAATTTATTCCATCAAATAGATGGAATAGTAATGTTAAGTATGGCCGCGTTCCCGCGTCGAAATTCGAAAATTTTAAGTAGTTTGCGTAAGTCATTCCTGAATAGGGATTTATGTCGTTTACGTCCACGTTGAAATCAATAGGCCCGTGCGGCGGACTTAGCCGCAATGCACACCGGGAAATGTAGGCGCCCGGCGCATGCGCAGTTAAAAAAAACGTCAATCACCTCGGGTCAAGCCTCATTATCATAAAACGCGGCCCCTCAGACGAATTTGAATTAGGCCCCCTTATGCCCGCCCGCTTTAGGCTACGCCGCCGTAACATAGCAGGCAAGTACTTTGAGAATCATGTACTTGCCTCGCTAACTTACGGCGGCGTAGCCTAAACACGCTAAGCTACGCCGCCGCAAAAAGTTAGGACAGGGTACATGAATCTAGCTATAAAAGTTAAAACAGAGGGCCATATGCCAGGCATTATTAGAGATCATTTATAAACGCAGCTTTCAAGGAACAAGGCTGCAGCCCAATATTTGTTTATTTGTCCATGGACAAATAATAATAGTGACACTACATGAATGCAGCTGGATATGGAAATCCAGTGAGACAGTCAGGTGAGACACAACAGCCGCTTGACCTCCTTAAAAAAGGAAGCAGGACAGTGGGATCAGTTGACCTAATTTAGGAAGATAATTTTATGGTTCAGCCACAATTTTTTTTTTTATGAGTGAAGTGTAACTGCAAGTAAAGAGGGGGGCTTCACAGTGAAATGTCTTTGTTCTGGTGCCGTGATTTCTGCTTTAAGCTTGGCCTAAAATATTTATGCAAGAACATACGGAAAAAAAAACTTTATCTGTGAATTTGTATGTGTGGCCTGAATAATTTTCTCAGACGTTCTCAACAAGATGGCCTCTAAAATAGTTTTGGCTATAAAAAAGTAAAACTTATCCATTTTTAAACTTTTTTTCCCATATAAAAAAAATACAAAACAAACACGGACATAAACAGGGCCCAGCTTGAAGGGAGGATATATCAGTGGTTATAAATCACCATAATGTAAACTTTCTGGCTCGGCCTTCACAATTTTGATATGTGAGAGAATTGCTGGCAGAGGGCGTGAGGCTGCACAGCTGACGGAGGACCAAGGAACGCTATGAGGTCAAGCGGCTGTTGTGTCTCACCTGACCGTCTCTCTGGCTTTCCATAGCCAGCTGCTTGCATGTAGTGTCACTTTTATTATTTGTCCATGGACAAATAAACAAATTTTGAGCTGCAGCCGAGTTTCCTGAAAGCTGCGTTTATAAATGTTCTCTATTAATGCCTGGCACATGACCCTCTGTTTTTTTTCCTTACTGTAGACCTTCACTTTTAGGACTACAGAAATAAATTGTTAAAGGGCATTCCAACTCTATGCTCCAAAAAATGTTTTCAGTGTTTGAGATATAGCTTGAGAGTAAAGGATTAAAATACTGTCAGGAACTGATTCTCATTGCCAAAGTTGGATCATATAGAGCAGGGATCTCCAAACTATGGCCCTCCAGCTGTTGCGGAACTTCATGTCCCATTATGCATGGCAAAACTCTGACATTCACAGACATGACTAGGCAACTGGAGGGCCAACGTTTGAAGACACCTGATTATAGAGCAGCCTTTCTTAACCTCTTAACTCTACAGGAACCCTTGAAATAATTTTCAGATCTCAAGGTATCCCTGATTCAACCAATTCACTGGTGGCTGGGGGGAAAGAAAAAAGCCCCTTACAGTGATGGTCAGTGGGAAGAATGCCCCCCCCCCCCCTTTACAACGATGGTCAGTGAGACGGCTCTTTACATTATGATCCTTATATTGATGGTCAGAGGAAACTATGCGCCCTTACAATCAGCTGAAAAGATCATTGGTGTCATGATGAGGTCAATCAGCCAGAGCTTAAGAAACCAGAAGCAACCTCTGGCAGAATCCTAGGCTGATATAGAGGGTTAACAACAAGAAAGAGAGACAATGTCATTTGCTGCATTGGAAGTTCTTGAAATAGAAAACAGAAAAATAAGCCAGGACGTGTTGGAAATTCAATGCCTCCATTTATCAACCTCTATTTCTAGAAGAGAATATGCCGTTTACCAAACATTAACCATATCGGCTTTGAAGAGATGCCATGATCATTCTTTATCTGAGTGGTGAAGTCATTCATAATAAACTATAGAGTAGAGATGGGCTCAGGCGTGTTCAGGATCCCACCTGCCCGATCCTGCCAGGAAGCCGACACTGCAGCTGCGGATCGAGAAATATCTCACTGCTTGTGATTAGCGGTGTGCTGTAGCGGCTTCCTGGCGGGATCGGGCAAATGGGATCCCAAACACGCCTGAGCCCATTCCTACTATAGAGTAATATATGCTGCTTATTATTTTAGCAGCCAATCTTTCCAGTTCATACAGAGTGTTGGTGATGCCTTGGCAAAGTCCACAACTGAAAATTCTTTTATCACCGGTTATATTTGGATGAACGAGTGGCAGTTTTATCCAAGAATTTATTCAAACTGTTATATTTATTAAAACTATGTATATAAATACCACTAAAAATGTATATCTATAGGTAGATTCACAAAGAGTTAGGCCGGCTTATCTACAGATAAGCCGACCTAACTCTGAATCTAAGCCGACCTATGTTTAAGTGTATTCTCTAACAGAGATACACTTAAACATATGTAAGATAGGACGGCTTGCGCTGTCCTATATTAGATTGCAATGTTTTGGCTTGCCGCTAGGTGGTGCTTCCATTGAGGCCTGCCTAGATTATGTAAATGAGCTTTTACGACGAATCCCGAACGAACGCGAGCCCGCCAAAGTCGATTAACGTCGTTTCCGTAAGGCCTTAGGCGGCCTAAAGTTATTCCACCTATGAGGTGGAATAACAATGTTAAAGTATGGCCGCCGTTCCCGCCGCGAGGTTCGAATTTTTTATGTCGTTTGCGTAAGTCGTCCGCAAATCGGGAGTTACGCCGTTTACGTCTGCGTCGAAATCAATAGGCCCGTGCGGCCTACTTAGCCGCAATGCGCACTGGGAAATGTAGTCGCCCGGCGCATGCGCAGTGTCAAAAAACGTGAGGTCAAGCCTCATTTACATACAACACGCCGATGTGTGTGAATCTACCTACTAGTGTGCAAAAAAAAAATGATAAATCACAAATTCATGTGTTACAGTAATATTTGTATTGGTTCATATACATGCACAGTATATGAACCGATACAAGTCTTACTGTAACACAGTAAATTTGTGATAATTGTATGTGTTTGTAATTGTTTTTTTATCATTTCGTTGCACTCTTGATATACAGTTTTAGTGGTATTTAAATACATAATTGTGGGGTACTGCATTGATTTGAAATTATCTACAGTTTTAGGCGGGCCCAATTGTCCTTAGCTCAAAGCAATGCCTGTATGCTGAAAACACCCAAGCCTAAAAGCTTTTTGTTGGCCAAATTAGGTGCAAGTATGCTCCTGCCACAGGTTCACAAAAATGACAAATTATTAGCTTTTTCCTTAAAACCACACATCCAAGGAAAAAAAAAATGATTATTTCCTATTCATTCTGCAGATTCTAACAACATTTTGTGTTCTCCCTGTGAAAGTCTCTTTTAATGAATATACACCCATTTCGAATTTAAGAGTTATTTTATTTTTTTATATATATATATATTAACAAAGAAAAGCAAAACTTATTGGGCCAGATCCACATAGATCGGCGTAATTTTAAACAGGCGTAGCGTATCGTAGTTACGCTACTCCGCCGCTACTTTGAGAGGCAAGTGCTGTATTCACAAAGCACTAGCGTCTAAAGTTACGGCGGCGTAGCGTAAATGTGTCGGCGTAAGGGCGCGGAATTCAAATGACAAAGATGTGGGCGTGTTTAATGTTAATTCAACTTGACCCCACGTAAATGACGTTTTTTTTAAACGGTGCATGCGCCGTCCGTGGGGGTATCCAAGCACGCATGCTCGAAATCACGTCGCAAATAGTCAATGCTTTCGACGTGAACGTAATTTACGCAAAGCCCTATTCGCGAACGTTTTACGCAAACGACCTACACAACGGAAAATTCTACGCTGGCCCGACGTCCATACTTAACATTGCGTACGCCTCATAGACCCAGGGGTAACGTTACGCCGAAAAAAGCCTTACGTAAACGACGTAAAAATGCGCCGGCCGGACGTACGTTCTGAGAATCGGCATATCTAGCTAATATGCATACTCTACGCGGAAATCAACAGAAGCGCCACCTAGCGGCCAGCGTAAATATGCACCCAAGATCCGACGGCGTACTAAGACGTACGTCAGTCGGATCTAGCCCCCATTCAGTCGTATCTTGTTTTATGGATACAAAACAAAGATACGATGGGGCATCCTAGAAGTTACGCAGCGATTCAATAGATACGCCGACGTAACTTCTTTGTGGATCTGGCCCATTGTATGTATCCCTTATGAGAGACGATTAAAATGTTCACCATCTGTTTTGCAGTCATTAGGTCCAGCACAATATTTTTGTCCTATGACGGTTTCGCTCGGGTATACAGCCTGCACACTGAAGGCTACAGCAAGCAGTGACTCATTAGTTGATTTTACTACCCCCTACTGTCGGGTGATTAAGCAGATGGTCGCTTTTAATATTACAAAGTTGGGAGAGTCAATTTTTTGGCTTGGAAAACCAAAACGCAATGTGTTTTCAATTCAAAGCTTGCACACACTAAACAATTTTTTTTTCGTAGCGCTCTCCATAGCACTCCTCACAGATACATTTCTACCAGCATGCTTCGACTTGCCAATAAGGTGTAAATTGTAACTCCCCGTCTAAACCCATTACAAACATTCCTCACCCGGGGCCGGACCCTGGGGCTTTTTTCCATATTGTAACTCTCCATCCACACCTTGAATCAATCATTAGTAAAAGCTGAGAATCAGTTCTTTACTCTTATTTCTTAGTGAGAAGAAGCTGAAAATCTAGCATACCTTGGAATGATGAATTTTGGAATGCAGCTTTTTTTTCCCAGACTCCCCTACATTTCAGAGGTAAATGAAACATTACACACCTCAGAGTAAAGCATACAAATCAGAGACACATAGAAGATTAGAGCACACCCTAAAGGGCAATTTTGGAACTTGCTTTGGGCCTTTTCCAGGTTCAGTAAATGTCCTCTGATTAAATTATGTGATGAAATACAGAAATTAAAAATGTTGCTAAAAGCTGGTCATGGACTTCTAAGGCCTCTTGCACACTGCAGCTTGAAAAAACTCAGTACAGCAAGCTTTTTTTTACCAAGCTAAAATGTAGCCCATTTATTTTCAATGTGTCTGTGCACGCAAATAAGTGCTGAATATTACTCAGTAAAAAGGGAAAAAGGAAAATCTGCGTTCCTAATCAGTATTTTGTGCTGGTGTGAATGAATTGTACCTAAGAAGGTATTGTGTGCCCGAATATGCATATACAGTAGCTCACAAAAGTGAGTACACCCCTCACATTTTTGTAAGTATTTTATTATATCTATTATATATTTCATGTGACAACACTGAATAAATTACACTTTGCTACAATGTAAAGTAGTGAGTTGAACAGCTTATATAACAGTGTAAATTTGCTGTCCCCTCAAAATAACTCAACACACAGACATTAATATCTAAACCGCTGGCAACAAAAGTGAGTACACCCCTAAGTGAAAATGCCTAAATTGGGCCGAAAGTGTCAATACTTTGTGTGGTCAACATTATTTTCCAGCACTGTCTTAAAGGATCACTAAAGAGAATTTTTTTTTTTTTTAATTAACAAACATGTTATACTTACCTCCAATGTGCAGCTCGTTTTGCACAGAGTGGCCCCAAACCTGGTCTTCTGGGGTCCCTCAGTGGCTGTCTTGGCTCCCCCCCGCAAGAACTTTCCACCTTCATGTGAGCTCTCTCGCATGGTGGAAAGTCCTTGCGGGCGTGCTCCCATGATAATGCCGGCACCTATAGCCGCTCACTGTATCACTCGGCCCTGCCCCCCCCCCCCCCGGCGTGCCGCGTCATTGGATATGATTGACAGCAGCGCGAGCCAATGGCTGCGCTGCTATCAAACAACCAATGAATGAGCCGAGAAGTGGGACTTTCGAAGGGTCAGGTAAGTAAACAGGGGCTCGGGGGCGCTAATGCTGAGATG
Organism: Rana temporaria; assembly: GCF_905171775.1. Taxonomy (NCBI): domain Eukaryota; kingdom Metazoa; phylum Chordata; class Amphibia; order Anura; family Ranidae; genus Rana; species Rana temporaria. The sequence goes on from NC_053499.1 coordinate 146,124,518, forward strand.
TTTTTTCACCTTAATTCATTAAGGTGAAAAAACACGTACCTTTGCAGCCCTCTTGGTCATGGAGTTCACCAGAGCTTCTCAGGTGGAAACTGGAGTCCTCTTCCTGTGAAGGAAAATGCCATCACAGCTACTAGGTACACTGTTACACCATATGAGGGAAACTTTCTACTCATTAATAGAGAAGTATGGCCAAAGATATTTTGGCCCTACTTCTCTTCATTCTGCACTCCTGTGACCCATTGTCAGTCGACATGGGCTAAAGTCTGCTATCGGCTGACGTCATTCAGGCGGTTCAGGTTCTGGACGATCCCGACTTTGCAATTGGGATTTACTCAGATGCCTAGGCCAGCAGCTGGTCAGCCTCTTAGTGTGCCTCTGGGAGATTGAGTCAGCCGCTCCTGCCCCTGCACAGACTGGCACTCTAGTGAGCACGGAAGGGGCAGAGCAGAGAGCTAGAAACTGACAGTCATCGGCTCTCTGCAGACTGATTCGTTTTTGATCGCTCAGTGTAGCTGGGGTCGGTGCTGTAGCCAACTAGGTGAGTATGTTTTTTTTTTTTTTTTTATGCGTAATTATAAGCGCTGACCCTTTGCTATCTGTTGGTTGTTTCTCAGCACTGCAGGTCAAGTATCTACTGTGCACACTTGATCTCATTAGTTGACTCTAACGGGAGACTACAACTTCAAACTCTGCGCTATAAACAGGTTTAACGGTTTGCTCATTCCTTGGATAGAGATTTATGTAATCGTGTCTATGACCTGTTTGAACCATGTCTGTACTCAACTTGTCTGTATATGCTGATCAACAGCCTGTTACCTCTTCCGTTGTCATTAATTTATCCATTTACCAGTGCTTGTCTGTACCTGATCTGGCCAGCAGTTGGTTTATTTTGTGTATTTTGTGCTGACTTCTTGAAGACTCTTTATCACCTAGGGATATTGACCATCTGTCCTTCTTATTGTTCCTAGCAACACAGCGGACATAAAAGAAATGCAAATACTTTTATGATCCCTTGATTCCCTTCAGTGCAATATGGCTGCATAGCATACAGGTGACAGCAATGCCCTGCACCACATACTGAATGCTCAACACAGTGGTGACTCTCACCCTAAGCAGCATTCCTCCAGCAAGACTGCCAAAGTATCGCTTCTTCCTGTGCAGCATCTTACATAAATATTTTCACTGCAAGCCTAATTTAAACTTTCAGTTAGCATTCAGTAACTTGATACAAAGACCAATTTTAGAGAATTACACAGACTGAGGCTCCAGGTTTGTCAAATCACAATATGATTCAGTAATAACAAGAAAACCCATAACAGAATATTAGCTTTGCTTTGCAGGAAGTAGGTGAACGTGTGTATGGACAGACAAGGGAAGGACGGAGAACTGAAAACACATGCTAATGTCAGGCCAATATAATTTAATTTTACAGCAAAAAGGGGCACCTAGTTTATGCAATAAATATCAGATGATGCTGTAGAGACTAGTGTGTTTACTACACGCTTAGACCGTACAGTGCATGTTCAGTCAGCATATTATATATTGGTGTATATATATTATACATAAATGATAGTACTTCTGGGGTGTGCAGTGACATTTATCATCACAATAAAGGGGAAAAGAAGATAGAGGGACAGACTGTAATGAATGTCTTGCAGCCTCTGATGCTTCATTTGAGGATTACCTGACCTTCAGGCAGAGTATAATTCACTCCAGTATCCGGCAATAGATTCATAGTGCTCTGGTCCCGCGGAGATGAGAGCTGCAAGGAGAGTTATGGCTAACACATTTCCCAAAATTTCACCACCACCATGAGAGAGCCGAGACAGCTGCCGACACATTCAAAGGATGCATTTTGCCAAATGGATATTAATAACAAAACAAGACAGGATGAGCAATCCATCTCATCTTCTCTATGAAAATAGAAATAAATTATTGTACACAGCCAATTAATTTACTCAATCCCAGCTTGAACATCTCAATATTTAAAATAACGAGCTACAAATTGTTACGGAATTCATGTTTGCAGGCTATCCCTGTCCCTGAATAAGCTTCTGCTCTGCTTCGGTGTGGTTTCTTTGCTTTGTCTTGTGTTGTTAGCCTGAACACCACACATCAAATAGCTACAGTGCCTTGCGAAAGTATTCGGCCCCCTTGAACTTTGCGACCTTTTGCCACATTTCAGGCTTCAAACATAAAGATATAAAACTGTAATTTGTTTTGAAGAATCAACTACAAGTGGAACACAATCATGATGTGGAACGAAATTTATTGGATATTTCAAACTTTTTTAACAAATAAAAAACTGAAAAATTGGGCGTGCAATATTATTCAGCCCCTTTACTTTCAGTGCAGCAAACTCTCTCCAGAAGTTCAGTGAGGATCTCTGAATGATCCAATGTTGACCTAAATGACTAATGATGATAAATAGAATCCACCTGTGTGTAATCAAGTCTCCGTATAAATGCACCTGCACTGTGATAGTCTCAGAGGTCAGTTTAAAGCACAGAGAGCATCATGAAGAACAAGGAACACACCAGGCAGGTCCGAGATACTGTTGTGGAGAAGTTTAAAGCCGGATTTGGATACAAAAAGATTTCCCAAGCTTTAAACATCCCAAGGAGCACTGTGCAAGCGATAATATTGAAATGGAAGGAGTATCAGACCACTGCAAATCTACGAAGACCTGGCCGTCCCTCTAAACTTTCAGCTTATACAAGGAGAAGACTGATCAGAGATGCAGCCAAGAGGCCCATGATCACTCTGGATGAACTGCAGAGATCTACAGCTGAGGTGGGAGACTCTATCCATAGGACAACACTCAGTCCCTGTATACTGCACAAATCTGGCCTTTATGGAAGAGTGGCAAGAAGAAAGCCATTTCTTAAAGATATCCATAAAAAGTGTCGTTTAAAGTTTGCCACAAGCCACCTAGGAGACACACCAAACATGTGGAAGAAGGTGCTCTGGTCAGATGAAACCAAAATTGAACTTTTTGGCAACAATGCAAAATGTTATGTTTGGCGTAAAAGCAACACAGCTCATCACCCTGAACACACTATCCCCACTGTCAAACATGGTGGTGGCAGCATCATGGTTTGGGCCTGCTTTTCTTCAGCAGGGACAGGGAAGATGGTTAAAATTGATGGGAAGATGGATGGAGCCAAATACAGGACCATTCTGGAAGAAAACCTGATGGAGTCTGCAAAAGACCTGAGACTGGGACAGAGATTTGTCTTCCAACAAGACAATGATCCAAAACATAAAGCAAAATCTACAATGGAATTGTTCACAAATAAACATATCCAGGTGTTAGAATGGCCAAGTCAAAGTCCAGACCTGAATTCAATCGAGAATCTGTGGAAAGAACTGAAAACTGCTGTTCACAAACGCTTTTCATCCAACTTCACTGAGCTCGAGCAGTTTTTCAAGGAGGAATGGGCAAAAATTTCAGTCTCTCGATGTGCAAAACTGATAGAGACATACCCCAAGCGACTTACAGCTGTAATCGCAGCAAAAGGTGGCGCTACAAAGTATTAACTTAAGGGGGCTGAATAATTTTGCACGCCCAATTTTTCAGTTTTTTATTTGTTAAAAAAGTTTGAAATATCCAATAAATTTCGTTCCACTTCATGATTGTGTCCCACTTGTTGTTGATTCTTCAAAAAAAATTACAGTTTTATATCTTTGTTTGAAGCCTGAAATGTGGCAAAAGGTCACAAAGTTCAAGGGGGGCGAATACTTTTGCAAGGCACTGTATGTCTTCTCAGAAACCTGGCTTCCCAAAAACTAGCATTGCATCTGACCAGAAAAATTCTGTCACTTTGATTGTTTGCTCTCTTTTCTGATCCAGGACCGTGCACAGTTAAGCCCACAGACAAGAAATTTATCAGTGGGATAGAGTTTCTCAAACGGCCATCAAATATCCAATTCAGACCTAATGGGTCCATATTTTCAGGATTACCTTAATCTTGCACACAAAATAATATTTGTGCCACTGGACCATTCAATAAAGCAGGAACCACATGACCCGATAGCAACCATTGCTTTATTACTGTGTTCCTCAGCTCCAGTCCTTAAAGATAACATATGGCCACATGACCACCACACCTTTATGAACCATGGCCATTAAAATGGTTGTAAACCCTTACATATATCCAGTGAAATGACTAATCTCAGGTTATACACAGAGAAATAGGTACATAAACTGTACCTATTTATCTGCAGCCATCACTTCATTAAATCTGTTTATATATACTTGGACAACTTTTCTCAGCTTCCAGAGACAGGAGGGTGGGGATCTGATGTCACAAAATGCACTGCTCAGAGAGGAGAGCTGAGTGTGATCTGAGGCCTGATTGGAGGGAAAGGAAAACATCCCCTCTACACAATCTTATAGGGAAACATGCACAGCTGCAGCTTGTCAATCACAGACTGTGTGCTGAAGGGGACCTTCCTCTCGATTCTATGGAGTTAGCACAACCTGTCAGAAATAACTCATGCAGCTAGCAGAGGAACAAGACTACAGACAAAATAAGACTTGGTGCTTTGGATTGAGGAAAGTACACAATAGAAGGATAAGCTATGTTCATTTTCATGTCAGAGGTTTACAAACACTATCATGATTTTCTTCACCATGCCCAGGTAATTTAATTAGTATCAGTGGTTTAGTCACTATCAAAGCCGTTTCGTCTGAGGGACATTATTTTCTAAGTGTTGACTTGTACCTAGTTCCTCCACTGGCATTCACTAGGTAGCCAATAGTAACCTCAAATGATTAGATGGTTTACATACAATCATTGGGTGCTACCTAGTTAGACATGAACATTTGTCTTCCTCAGAACGGCTTTTCTCCCCTTAGATGTTAATAGAAATGCAGCTGAGACGAAGGTCAGATCAGCTGTCTAGAAAAATACATTTATTTCAAATAAAAGTTCAATGCTTTCCTGAAATGATAATGAGGGCCTTCTTATAAAGTCCTAAAATGTTTCATGCCTTCTTATCCACTCTGGTTAAGGTAGGTCATGCTGAAGAGTTTATTCCACATAATAGATAAACTCACTGCACAATATGGCTGCTCTGCTGAAAGTCCACAGGTTTGATAACCTCAGAGTCATGAGCAATGCAAGGCATCCCAACGGAAAGTATCAATAACATCAAATAATCAAAGTGATTCGTTATGCAGACCTGAAATGCAGAACTGGCACGTTATCGAGTCTAACCACAGCTTCACAGATCACCATTTGGATCAAAACTGGAGACTTTAGCAAACTTTCTAAACTCAAAGTGAAAAGCTTTGATGCAGTGTTACTACAAGTTTCGCAATGTGACCTCAGAAATCCTTCGAGGGACAAGGCAGGCAAGAAAAGAAGATTACCACCGCAGAAATGACGAAGAGTTCACCATCCTAACAATGGCTGATGGGTAACCTATTCTGACAAGACCAGGCACAAAGCCTTCGAGAGGAGAAAAATAAAACGGAGCGCATATGGTGTGAAGATTACATGTTGGCTGTTGGGCGAGAGGTACAAACTTCAGCGGTTGAAGCCTCTTGCACAACCATGTCATATGTTTCCAAGTCACTGAGCCAGAGGAAATACTGAAACGCAACTGTGCTGTGAACCCAACAGCCTGTTCCAATTGTTTAGCACAAGAAATGTGTTGCTTTGTAAAATGATTGCAGCTTGTAGGTGCTTAATTTCCTCACTTAGCAAAGCTGGGAAAAAAATAAAGCAACTTAGCAGCACCTCAATGTTCATAAAATAAAGCTTACATATTACAAATTAGGGAGTGTGAGTAAAGAAACTGACTGTCAGGCCAGATGTAGATAAGAAGGCTAACTTCCTGTGCTATACTTTGTCCAGAAATGCTGCATATATATAGGTGTATTATTGACGTTAATAGACCTTATATAATATAATTTCACTAGAATAGGGAAACCTCTTTCCTGATGGAGGATAAAGCTACTGAACAACCATAAACAGCTTCTGCTGCATCTGCTTCTATATCTCCATGACCAGAACGTTGGAACCAGTGCTGTAAAATGACACACAACTCCTATTGAGAAAGAGAAAGCTGGTGGCTCATTATTGTTGCTTCTCTGCAATCTTCTCCATAATTCCTCATTGCTACAAATGGTTAGATTGTGATCTTTTTCTCAACAGTATTCACCTTCAACTACATTAAAATGGAACCTCATAAAATATTATATGTTTGAACAGACTGGCACCTCAGTCTGGTTTTAACTGCAGTTTGTGTCCCAAAGGGGGGAATTCACGCCACTTCCTATTCTGAAAAACACAATAAGTGAGAGGAAATCTCCCCAAAGTTAGGAAAAACATGGCATTACCACTGGAACATGAGTCCCAATTGGATATTTTCGCTATTCCTGTTAAGGTGACAACTGTAAGATCTTGGGCAGCCCTCCATCCCTTTAAATGCCAAGGAGACTTGGTCACCAGGACCAAAAAAAATATCCCAATTTAAATGCATAGGACCAATGGAGAACTCAGAACTGGCGCTTGAAGTGTCCACTGCTGTGGAACACTATAAATAACATAATTTCACTAGAAATGTATGTTGTTGGCCAAGGTAAAATGTATTGTATAGCATGAAAAAGGTTAAAAAAAACAAACATATAATGTTATCTGATGGATAAAACACATCCATAGAAAATAGCCATATTGTGTGAAAATTAAATCAAACCCCTTAAATAGAAAGCCAGGGTGCCGACACTTGTATCCATAGTAACAGCGGCGGCGGCGATACACAATGCCTACGGTTAAATGCCAAGGAATGTGTAATGCGAACTCAAGCCCTCCGGGTGAACCTCAACGCGAGCATGTGACAGGAAGCTCCTTACTTCCAAGTAGGCTAAAGTCACACTGGCCAGAAGAGGGACAGGCTGGGATGATGTCAAACAGTCCGCGCCAATAGCCAGAAGGAGCCGAGGAGTAGCCGGTACCATTGCGATGTAGTGGAACACCAACGTGTGATGGGGAGTTGCTATGATGTGTTTCGTGCACATGCGCTTTATCAAGTCATGTGCCTGTAGTACTGGACACAGGGATAACGAAAGGGATTTTTGAATGGAAGAGGGATAAGCCAGTTCTGAATTCACCATTAGTCCTAAGCGCTTGAATTATTATTATTTTTTGTGGTTTGTGTTTTTTACCTATCTCTGAAGGGTTTATCTCCAGCAGATATGGATGTTTCTTAAGTGTTTTTGGTTAATTTCCCTTTCATTTTGTTGCCATATTTTGACACAGAGGATAGTAAAATCCCCTCAATAATATGCTGACGCAAAGTTAAAAAAAAAACGTTCTAATTCCCTTCTTTTTTTTTCTTTAAAGCGGTAGTTCACCCCCCCCCCCCGACACATTTTACCATCGAGACAGGCATTGTAGCGCGAGCTACAGTATGCCTGTCCCGATTTTTTTAACCCCGTACTCACCTTGTACTCGGACATCGTAGATTTCGGCTCCCGCGGGGAATGGGCGTGCCTATGGAGAGGGAGGATGATTGAAGGCCGGCCCTGGCACGTCACTCTCCCCGAAGACAGCCGGAGTAGGTCTCGGCTCTTCACGGCGCCTGCGCACAGGCTATGCGCACGCGTCGTGAAGACCAAGCCTATTTCGGCTATTTCCGGAGAAGCGTGACGCGCCAGAGCCGGCCGTCAATCATCCTCCGTCTCCATAGGCACGCCCATTCCCCGGTATCTTCGATGGACGACTACAAGGTGAGTACGGGGGTAAAAAATTCGGGACAGGCATACTGTAGCTCGCGCTACAATGCCTGATTTTAAGGTAAAAGAAAAAAAAAAATTTTTTTCCGTCGATAGGGTGAACCCCCGCTTTAACAAGGGACGTCATCCTTAGGTCTCTATGCATTGCAAACACATCATGGATGGTGGGAGATGCTGGCACGGTGCTGTACATAGCTTCCTGAAAACATCACATCACCCTACATCAGCACTCCTTTCAAGAGCCCTCAGCCCTGATGCAATCAGTGGATTGCCTCTTGAAAAGAGTTATGCAAATATCAAATTGTCTTGGTTCTACGTCAGTCAGGAATCATGGGTGTTCCTAGGCAGGCTGCATTTGCGCAACGTCCACATGTGATGCTGAGTTTCTACAATTGATAACTGAAATCCAATTAATGAAAGGGGCAGGCCATGGATAATCATGCTGGGTATCCTTCAGCCAGGAAATGAGGCAGGGCTTTGACTTGTTGCAGCTTGTAATGCACACTTTGATAAAGCTCACAGTGTGCAATGAAATCAGACAAAGCATTTTCAGTATAGGAAAGGAGCCTGTACAACTGTGGAAGACTGAAGGGAAGGCCAGAAGTCAGATGTAAGAAGGAAATGGTTGCTTCTAGGTAGGCCTACTCTCAATTCATGCACAGCTATATATGTCATATAGTTTGGAACTCAGATGGTTTTGAGTTAGGGACCACACTTTACAGAGATGTCTTGAGATGATGGAACCGTTTAGTTGTTGTGCTGATTAGCTGGGGAATTTCTGTATTGCTTTGTATATTGCCCTGTCCATATGCAGCTTAACATTATTGCTAGTTTCAAATTGGTCTAAGTAGTTGTTCCTCTGTGAGCTTTGGGTGGCGTTTCCCTTCAAAGTGGAAAACTACATCTGGCAGGTTTAAGTTTGTCTTAATAGAAACAGGCATAAGTCTAAGAGCTGAAATTTCATCTAATTTGACAATTTTCTGTGTGTTTTCATCCCACTCCTACAAAATCACCCAGTGTAAAGAGCAGAGAGGCACCTAGCCCCTGTGTTATTATGGCAACTAGGTATGAGTAAGCTTTAGACATATTTAGTCTACAGAAGTAGATCAGTCTTCCACATTCATCATTAAATTCAGCAACTCCCAACATTTGATACATATGAATCTCAAGGAATAATTTTATCTTCACATTTAAGAACCAGAGTAACTGATCAAAGAAACACATGCGACTGCCAATGACCGGGTCAGAAAAGTATTTTTCTCCCCACTGTGAGGATGTATTGGCAGTTTCCTAGAGGAGGTTTTGCTCTGCCTTCATTTGGATCAATATCATCAGGAAAGATGGAACCTGAGGGCCTTTTCCTCAAGTTATGTTGCCGGGTTTTTTTTGCGTTTCTTTTCCAGCACAACACTTTAATTTCCTATAAATAACTCGACTGGAATTTGATCATTACCAAAAACTCACATTCTTAACATCTAAACCCTGAGCTCACCTTTGTGCACCTAAAGCAAAATCAAAGAAAAGTTCAACTTTAAGACTAGATATGGTAGCAGAAAATTTGTTTTTCTTTCTCCTCAGTAAATGGAATTTTAGAGCTAATGAGGCCTGACGGGTCAAACGAGTAGAAAAAATATTACAAACAAACCTTTGCCAATCAAAAGCTTAAAACATATTGTACCAATCTATCCCAATGACTAGCCAGTATTTGTACATGCCAAATCCAACTTCATCTGCTATTTTTTATTCCATTCTAAATGGAGCTGAAAGGTAATAAAAAAATCTGCTCTGACTTGTCAGCCATGTTACAATTCAACAAGCCTTGACCTAATAACAACTTGTGATGAGCAACCGTCAGCAAGCCAAAAGTCTATAGTATATTGAACAATTATTGGATAGACAGATCCAGTTTCCCTGTCCATATTGTGCTCTTCTCTCCTTTTTCCAGCCATCACTCACAATTCTGCAGCCAGTCCCTCAAGTGGCGCACGAGGAGGGCTTGCAGATATATTTGTCCGTCCAGAGAGTAACCCACTGGCAATAAACTGAGAGAAGTCAAAGAAAGTTCAACCAGATAAGATTTTAAAATATGACCAATGAGGGAAGTCAACCAGAACGGCTAAACAGAAGGAAAACTTATGTTTCACAATTTGTGCCACTGACCTTTTTCTTAAAATAAAATAATAAAGTATGTGTTTTCAATTAGAGCACTCCCCAAGGGTGTTTCACGGGGGGGGGGGGGTATATTTATTACCCCTTACCAGAGCCGCCTCCCAGCCCTTCAAGTAAATCTAAAAGCCAGGAGAGCTTTCTGATTGCGTGACTGCTGTGATTGGCTGTCACAGTAATCACCTGATCGGAAGCTCCTGATCGCAAGTATGCAACAGGAGCTGCCTGTGACAGCTTAGTTACAATAAGCAAACTTTAGGATCCTGCTGCATCCACGTTTGGTATGCATAATTAATAGTTCCAACAACATTTTGCCAATACATTTTGCAAATACCAAAACTGTTTGGGGAATTTCCAAAGCATGTGTATTAAATCTGCTGACGTTCTTAAACATCTCGGACATTCTGATGTATCCCGCTTCCTTACTGATATAATTTAATTGGGGTCCAATTTGTGCCACTGACCTTTTTCTTAAAATAAAATAAAGTATGTGTTTTCAATTAGAGCACTCCCCAAGGGTGTTTCACGGGGGGGGGGGGGAATATTTATTACCCCTTACCAGAGCCGGCTCCCGGCTCTTCAAGTGAATCTAAAAGCCAGGAGAGCTTTCTAATTGCGTGACTGCTGTGATTGGCTGTCACAGTAATCACCTGATCGGAAGCTCCTGATCGCAAGTATGCAACAGGAGCTGCCTGAGACAGCTTAGTTACAATAAGCAAACTTTCGGATCCTGCTGCATCCAAGTTTGGTATGCATAATTAACAGTTCCAACAACATTTTGCCAATACATTTTGCAAATACCAAAACTGTTTGGGGAATTTCCAAAGCATGTGTATTAAATCTGCTGACGTTCTTAAACATCTCGGACATTCTGATGTATCCCTCTTCCTTACTGATATAATTTAACTGGGGTCCAATATACTCTATGGAGTTATAAACATTTGAGTTAGGCATTGCTGGGGTGATACAGACAGCCTGTATATTTTCCAAAATATTCTGCCATATTTCCTCTGTCATGGCTCCAAGGTCTTTTTCCCATCCCCTTCTGGCTAAACAGCTCTGCTTTAGAATGTCAAAGTACATGTTGGCATTCATGGCTCCCTCAATGAACTGTGGCTCCAAAGTGCCGGCAGCACTCATGCAGCCCCAGACCATGACACTTCCATCACCATGCTTGACTGTATTCAAAACATACTTGTCTTTGTACTCCTCACCTGGTTGCGGCCACACACGCTTGACAACATCTGAACCAAATAAGTTCATCTTGGTCTCAACAAAAACACATGATTCTCATGTAGTTCATTCAGTTGGAGTATAAGGAGATGAGAGTTACAATAGGTATCCTTGTTAAGATATGCTGTATTCCTCTCACCTCTTGTATCTTGTGACATTTTGTACATGGAAACGTTTTCCCCATGTAAATAATATTTTGCCTTGTAGACTTGATATGTATCATTTTCAATGAAAATTATTGGAAAAGAAAAGAAACACATGACATGGTTCCAGTAATCCATGTCCTTAGTCTGCTTGTCTTCAGCAAACTTTTTGCAGGCTGTCTGATGCATCATCTTTAGAAGAGTCTTCCTATTGGGACGACAGCCATGCAGACCAATTTGATGCAATGTGGGGCATATGGTCTAAGCACGGACAGGCTTACCTCCAATCCCTTCCACCTCTGCAGCAATGCTGGCAGCCCTGATACGTCTATTTTCCAAAGACAACCTCTGGATATGACACTTTGGTCGACCATTGTGAGGTCTGTTCTGAGTAGAGCCTGTCCTGTTTTTTTTTTTTAGATTTTTTTTTTTTTTTTTTTTAAAGTGTATTTTTTTTGTGCGTGTACTCGAGAGAGGAGCCGGACTGCAGGAGTTGGGAGTAGGCAGGCCTCCCCCAGAGGCAATCTGCCACCTTTCTCCATGCCCCGGGTGGCAATGGCGGGTGTGTGAGGGGGTCCTCCCACACAGCCCGCCCTACCTGCTCCGCTTTGAAGCCCAACGGGGCAGAGGGACTCCCTATAAGGGAGTGAGAGGATTAGCCCGCTCAACCAGCCCCGTTAGTCCTTCGCCTCTCTTTTAGAGACCGCGTGGTCAAAGTGCGTGTGTTAACCCAATTTAGAGTGCGTGTGTAGGTGTGGTGGTTTTTGTGGGAGGGGGGTGGGCGTACTAAGCACAGGCTTACCTTGCATAGCACACCCACCGGGAGCCGGGCTGAGACCACCAAACTCAATTCACATGAAGCCGAGACCGGGATCCGAACCTCTAGCTGCAGAGGTGAATGGCTTGTCAGCGCAGTGCCAATCGCGTTGAGCCACCGCAGCTGCCCTAAGAGCCTGTCCTGTTAAACTGCTGTATGGTCTTGGCCACCGTGCTGCAGCTTCCAGTGACCAGTATGAGAGAGTGAGAGCGACAACACCAAATTTAACACACCTTCTCAACCCATTCACACCTGAGACCTTGTAACACTAACAAATCACATGACACCGGGGAGGGAAAATGGCTATATGGGCACAATTTGGACATTTTCACTTTTATTGCCAGCGCTTTAGACATTAAATGGCTGTGTGTTGAGTTATTTTGAGGGGACAGCATATTTACACTGTTATACAAGCTGTACACTCACTACTTTACATTGTAGGAAAATGTAATTTCTTCAGCGTTGTCCACATGAAAAAATATAAATGCGTGTGTGTGTGTATATATATATATATATATATATATATATATATACACACAATGTATATGTATATATATATATATATATATATATATATATATTAAAATATAAATACACTTTGGGAACCCTGCCCTCGGCTTTTGTTTCTCCTATTAGGATTTCAGCCACTAATCAACGACTGACATCTGTACTGTAACACAAGTTTTCAATTAACGTTCTTGATTTCTGTTTTGAACACATTCTTTTCTGGACTGAAAACTGGTTTGCAGACTCAAACACCTTCAGGGGATGTAAAACATGTTATATTTACATGCGATTAGCTGAATTGTCACACACAGACTTGCATGTCTGGTAAACCTGCCCTAATGTTTACATATTTACTCTCATTAGTGTTCTACCTCTAAGCACAAGGAATCAAAAAGAGTTATTACTTCCAGAGCATTACATGCATCTGAAACATTTCAAATTAATGGCAAAAGAAAATGTTGTGTCTTATACATTGCCTGTATATCAAAGATAGGCCACCTGCCTTACAAGCTCTGATATCTCATTAGCACAGATGACTGAAATTGCTTTATATTGGTAGCTGGACTTCTCTAACATGCAAATGTGTCAGAGAGCAGCAAAGGAAGACTTTAGAAGCAAATAAGCATATCCAGTGATTTATTTATACACTAGCCATGGTTCCAATGATGCTTATAGAAAAGAGATGATCTACAGTCTATCTGGCCAACAACTGTCAGATCAGAAAATGCAGAAGTTTCTCTTGTTGGTGACAAAAAATAAAATAAAAAATCTATGCTTGGCCAAAATGATGGTTCATGTACTGTCCGCTAAATGTGATGGGGGATAATTTTTGATAGAATTTGCTGGACATTACTGTAAACCACCCCAAAAAGTATATCGTGTCTGGAAGCAGAGATCCTGTTGAATAAAATGGTGGTAGCTGCAATTCTTTATGTCACAATATATTTGTGTAGTTACAGCGCATCCGGAAAGTATTCACGTCACTTCACTTTTTCTACATTTTGGTATGTTACAGCCTTAGGCTCCATGCACACTGAAGCTAAAAAAAGCTATAAAAAACGCCAGTAGCTTTGCAGGGAGCCTTTCAACGTTTTTTTAGCGTTTTTGCAATAGCTTTAATTAGTGTTTTTCAGTGTAGCATTTTTTTTTTCAATGGATAAAAAAACGCAAAAAAAAACGCTGGCGTTTTTGAGCGTTCATGGGCGTTTTTGAGCGATTTTTCCCGCCGTAAAACGTCACTTTGAACAGATGCTAAATGGAATTTTGAACAGTTCCAAATACCAGTCAACAAGGGCACAAAACCTTTAGGCTTCTTCTAGAAAGCTTAAAGCGGGGGTTCACCCTTAGAGGGCACTTTTCCCCCTTAGATTCCTGCTCGTTTTTACTAGGGGAATCGGCTATTTATTTTAAAATATGTGCAGTACTTACCCGTTTACGAGATGCATCCTCTCCGTCGCTTCCGGGTATGGGCTTCGGGAATGGGCGTTCCTTCTTGATTGACAGGTTTCCGAGAGGCTTCCGACGGTCGCATCCATCGCGTCACGATTTTCCGAAAGAAGCCGAACGTCGGTGCGCAGGCGCAGTATAGAGCCGCACCGACGTTCGGCTTCTTTCGGCTACGAGTGACGCGATGGATGCGACCGTCGGAAGCCTCTCGGAAGGCTGTCACTCAAGAAGGAACGCCCGCTCCCGAAGACCCATACCCGGAAGCGACGGAAGAAGATGCAGCTCGAAAACGGGTAAGTACTGCTCATATTTTACTACAAATAGCCGATTCCCCTAGACCGAACGAGCAGGAACATTATGGGAGAAAAAAAAAAATTTCTTAAATGGGTGAACTCCCGCTTTAACATGAAGAGAAACTTCATCCAAATGAAAATCTGTGGGCTGAACTGAAGAGGGCTGTGCACAGGAGATGCCCTCACAATCTGACAGATTTGGAGTGTTTCTGCACAGAAGAGTGGGCAAATATTGCCAAGTCAAGATGTGCCATGCTAAAAAAAAAATCAAAAGGTGCTCCAACTAAGTATTAGTTTAAGGGTGTGCACACTTATGCAACCATATTATTTTATTTTTTTTATTTTTACTTCCTCCTAACCCTCTTGTATTGTATTGAAACTGTACCGTCTCCTTTTATAATGTAAAGTGGTGTGCAAACTATTGGTGCTATATAAATCCTCTATAGTAATAACAGGAGGAAAGCCCATTCTGAAAATAAAGGACTACTGTTCTTTTAAAAATTATATTGGCATTGTGAAGCCAGTCTAGAAGCACTCCTTATAGCATTTCTTTAAACAATTTAGATTTATAAACCATCTTGTGTATCTCTATACAACATGCTTTGTGTTTTTACTATCTGTAACAACAGAGGATTTTACCATCATGCAAAAAGCTTTATTTTTCAAGTTTAATGGTCATTTATGGAATAAAAATAATTATAACTTTCCTCTCCTGCATTTTTTTTCTTAATATCACCTTTCTGTAAAAGAAGAGTTTAATCTGTCAAAATCAATTGCCTAGCCAAAATTTAAATCAATGCCTCCTCCAGACGTCGGTGCTCAGAGATCTATGGCTTGGCTTCTCCAATGTGGTTTGGAACCTCTCACTGTCTGGTCATTTGTTTTTTGAGTTTATGAATAAATGTGCACTGATCATTTTCTATCTAAAAATAAACGTATTATAGGCAAGTGACAGTAAACAAAACACAGGAACCAATGGGGAAGACTACTTAACCACTTCAGCACTGAAAGGATTTGCCCCCTTAATGACTAGGCCATGTTTTGCAATATGGCACTGAGTCGCTTTAACTGACAATTGCGTTTTCTTTTGGTGGTATTTGATCCCCTCTGTGGTTTTTATTTTTTGCGCTTAAACAAAGAGCGACAATTAAAAAAAAAAGCAATTTCGCTCTTTAACCATGTGATCGGCTGTTTCCAACCACAGCTGTCCACATGTAAAGACGGAGATACCATTAATCAGCTCTCCTCACACTGACAGAGCCGATCAGCGGCATCTCCTCACAGGGGGGACATCTAGGAATGTATTACTGTATAGCAATTTAGTGTCACTAATCAGTGCCCACCATTGCTATCAATCAATTTTTGGGGATATTTATTATAGCAAAAAGTAAAAAATATTGATTTTTTTTTTAAATTGCTGCTCTATTTTTGTTTATAGCGCAAAAAATAAAAATCACAGAGGTGATCAAATTCCACCAAAAGAAAGCTCTATTTGTGGGGAAAAAAGGACGCCAATTTTGTTTGGGAGCCACGTTGCATGACTGTGCAGTTGTCAGTTAAAGTGACGCAGTGTCGGATCGCAAAAAGGGGCCAGGTCCTTTACCTGCATAATGGTCCGGGTCTTAAGCGGTTAAAGAAAGCCTATTACTAAAAGTGCCTGCATTGATTCACAGTTGAGTGATGTGATGTTTCATTAAAAGCTGTTGACTAGATCTTCCAAGTTTACTTTAAGAAAATAGTTTCCATTAGAAGCTTAATCCACTTAACTAAGCTGTCCACAAGGGAAAAACATGATTCCAAATTGCATCACGAGTGTCTAGATTGTTATCTTCCACATTAATAACAAGGTCCAGGAAAAATAAAAAAAAACACCGGTAAATAATGAAAAATGTAATCTCCACTTGTTGATGGCAAGCAGTGCAGAGGCCCAGGTGTCCAGCAGCAGTTGACAGAGGAGTCAAGCCCATGGCTACACAAATGTGTACTGACTCGGCAGACTAAGCACCTGGGTCACCTGGCAAGCATTGCCTCTGTTCCTTTGGCTTTCTCACCAGCTAAAAACACAATAACCCATATCACATGTGGATTTATCATCTGCCCTCACACACAGACGGCCAGATTCATGTAGAATTGCGTTGGCGTAACGTATCGCATTTACGTTACACCGTCGCAAGTTTTACGGGCAAGTGCTTGATTCACAAAGCACTTGCCTGTAAACTTGCGGCGGCGTAGTGTAAATCCGTCCGGCGCAAGTCCGCCTAATTCAAATGGGGCGTGTATCATTTAAATTAGGCGCGTTCCCGCGCCGAACGTACTGCGCATGCTCCGCTTTGAAATTTCCCGCCGTGCTTTGCGCGAAATTACGTTGCACCGACGTAATCTTTTGAACGGCGACGTGCGTTACATCCTTTCCTATTCCCGGACGACTTACGCAAAAAAAAAAAAAATTTAAAATTCGACGCGGGAACGACGGCCATACTTTAACATGGCTGGTCTAAATATAAGCCATGAAATAGCAGCCGTACTTTTACGCCGGGAAAAGCCGACTAGCGACGACGTAAGAGAATGCGACGACTGCGCGTACCTTCGTGGATCGCCGTAAACAGCTAATTAGCATACCCGACGCGGAAAACAGCGCAAACTCCACCCAGCGGGCGCCGAAGTATTACACCTACGATCCAAAGGCGTACGAAGCCGTACGCCTGTCGGATCGAAGCCAGAAGCCGTCGTATCTTGAAACTAAAGATACGACGCGGCAAATTTGAAAGTACGCCAGAGTATCAGCAGATACTCCGGCGTACTTTTTCTGTGAATCTGGCCCAGAATATTTACTTTTGGATGGTGTGAGAAAGGGTTAGAATCAGTGTTGGCTTTTTTTCCTGCTGTTTGTGTCCCTGTAAAAGGGGTTGTAAAGGTACAATTTTTTTTTCCCCTAAATAGCTTCCTTTACTTTAGTGCAGTCCTCCTTCACTTACCTCATCCTTCCATTTTGTTTTTAAATGTCCTTATTTCTTCTGAGAAATCCTCACTTCCTGTTCTTCTGTCTGTAACTCCACACAGTAATGCGAGGCTTTCTCCTTGGTGTGGAGTGTCATGCTCGCCCCCTCCCTTGGACTACAGGAGAGTCAGGACGCCCACTAGCACACCGCTCCTTTCTCTATCTGCAATGTAGAGAGCCTCCTGACTCTCCTGTAGTCCAAGGGAGGGGGCGAGCACGACACTCCACACCAGGGAGAAAGCCTCAGATTACTGTGTGGAGTTACAGACAGAAGAACAGGAAGTGAGGATTTCTCAGAAGAAATAAGGACATTTAAAAGCAAAATGGAAAGATAAGGTAAGTGAAGGAGGACTGCACTAAGGTAAAGGAAGCTATTTAGGGAAAAAAAAAAGTGTACCTTTACAACCCCTTTAGGTGAAGTGTCTTATATACTGTTGTTCAACAGGAGCAGGAAGTCAGGGGAAATCTCAAGTGAGGGGAAATCTCAGGTGAGGGGAAATCCTGCCTTTGACAGCTGTGATAACAGTTAAAATTCAGGGGTGGGGTGTAGTGGCGCTTGCAAATAACTAAAATATATAGAAAATAAAATAACAAATCCTGTTGATAAAATATTTCTCCAAAGATAATAAGAACAAATCTAAATAACTGATGGGTCAATCTGCCACCTGCTGTGGGTCTAAATATGTTCCACTCTAAATATGTCCAAGAATATATGTGATAACAGTTGTCGCTATTGTTCTGGTGGTATCTGTAAAATTAAAAGTTTCCCCTTAGGCCCAGTCATACACGATTCAAATTTTGTCCGGTTCAGCAGGAACCAGCCAAGATTTAAACAGTTAATGGGTAGGCTGAATGTACCAAGTTGATCGATCAATGAACCTGGGTACATAGCGGATGCTATAGCTGCTAGCAATAATCATTGTCTTCTCCCGGTGGGGATGGTTTTCTGTCTGCGTTGATGGGGAAAACGTAAAGAAATGTACATTGTATATGGCCTGCCTTACTCTCTGTTGTTTTGGTGACAATGGTCACCAGGCCATAAAATGAAAATGGCACAAACAAGAATAAAATCCTGAAAGACATTCTTACAATTTCCCACTTTACATAAAACTAGATAAATGTTTTGGTTGGGATTCTACTTTATTCAACCCCTTGGGCTGAAACTTTTCTCGTGTAAGAGCAGATTCTGGAACAAATAAATCAAAGTATCATCAGTATGGTTGCTGGGGCCTTTACATCTGCTCCAGCTTCCATGCTGTACAAATGGCTGTACAATTCATCTACCAAGTGACTAATTTGTACGAAGCTCTTACAATGTACATCTGAATCTGCAGATGTTGGGCTCTCAAAAGGCAGCAGCTGAAAAATCGCTCTGATTCACAGGAAAGTGGACTATCGTTCCAAGAATTTGGCGAGGAGAGGCAGGAATACCTGAATGCTCCTGCAGCTCTCAGTGTGAACACATTGCTGACATATTTCCAGTAACTGTGGGGGTACAGGAAGACTGCTGGATACATTCTGCAGCCCTGCCTATTATGGCAAGAGAGTGGCCAATAACTGAGATTATTGAAGACAACCCCTGGAAGACCATCTACAATCTAAGCCAAATAACCTCTTGGATAAAAAAAAAACATATATTATGTCACAGCACTGTCAGATCTGATCATTGACAGTTGTTCCAGCGTGATTTGGGATTATGAAAGACTGACAATGCAGTACTACTCAGAGTTCCTGTATCCTGAACATGGCTGATGCACATTTTACCTCACCTGGGAAAATTTATAAAACTACTGAGTCGGCTCATTAGCTTTACAAAGACTACATGGCTGCAGAAATACTTTTACTTTTTTAATAACTAATTCTCTGCCTACTTGCTTCATTTCAGCCTCTTGGAATGAAGACCGTTTGGAGAATTGAATTTTTACACTGAAATCAGAGTTTGGCCCTGTGCACTGAAGATACAGTGGTTACACTTAATAAGCATCCAAAAAAGACCAGTACAGGGAATTATTTCTGCTCCCCATTTCTCTGGGAGAGGCTCCAAAATGCTGCTTTTAATATAAGTTGTGCAGCTCTTCCACAACGCGGCTGTAACTCCTAGGTGGGAGCCAGGAATACCCCATGTAAACAGTGGAGGAGCCAAGGTTACCAGGCGTACAAGAGACTCTATGCTACCTGCCCTGACATCTCTATCACCAAAGTCTAATCAATCTCTTCTGCTGATTGGTCACGTTTTGGTCCAACTAAAAAGGGGATGGCACTGAGAGTTATGGCTTTTCTATTTTTAGCCTTTCTGCCCTATTTATAAAAAACTGCAGTTAATCAATTTTTGCTGTCTTTTCATTAACCACTTGAGGACCGCCTAACGCCGATGTACGTTGGCAGAATGGCAGAGCTGGGCACAAGCACGTACAGGTACGTTGCCCTTTAAGTGCCAAGCTGTGGGTCGCGTGCGCGCCGCCATCGGGACGCTCGCGACCCGGTCTGAAGCTCCGTGACCACGGAACCAGCAGAAACGATCACCCCTGGTGTCCCGCGATCGGGTCACAGGAGCTGAAGAACGGGGAGAGGCGAGTGTAAACAAACTTTCCCCGTTCTTCTCTGTGGCTTGTCACTGATCGTCTGTTCCCTGTCATAGGGAACGACGATCAGTGACTTCACACATCCAGCCCCGCCCCCCTACAGTAAGAATCACAAACTACGACACACTTAACACCTTTAGCGCCCCCTAGTGGTTAACCCCTTCACTGTCGTTTTTAGTGTAATCAGTGCATTTTTATAGCACTTTTCGATGTGAAAATGACAATTGTCCCAAAAATGTGTCAAAAGTGTCCGATGTGTCCGTCATAATGTCGCAGTCACGAAAAAAATAGCTGATCGCCGCCATTAGTAGTAAAAAAAAAAAAAATATTAATAAAAATGCCATAAATTTATCCCATATTTTGTGAACGCTATAAATCTTGCACAAACCAATCGATAAACGCTTATTGCGATTTTTTTTTTACCAAAAATATGTAGAAGAATACGTATCGGCCTAAACTGAGGAATTTTTTTTTTTATATATACATATATATTTTTGGGGGATATTTATTATAGCAAAAAGTAAAAAATACTGAAAAGAAGGTGGTGCAGCATTGTTGGACCCTTATGAGTGTGAAGTGTTTTAATGTCCTTTAGCCCACTAGATGGGAGAAGGGAATGGTTAAGACCTATGTTGAGTTTGTTTTAGCTACCAGTCCCCCCCATTTGGAAGCTTTCCTGTCACTTATTATTACAGAAGGTGAGTGTAAATCTCTGCACAGCAAAGGAGAAATCCCCTCTTAAGGTTGATCCATATAAGCTATGGTCTCTGAAGAGCAATCCACGCTCTGATCACTCTTCAGAAAGCATTTGACAGGCGGTAAGGTGGTGTTATATAGTTTCCTCACTGCCTACTTTAGCCCTGATTGCCATACTAGCACGCCGCAACCATGTGCTTTGCACATGTTTGCCGGGTGCTTGAAGAGTATCCCCATTCACTTGAATGGATTATGTTTAGTTCTCGTCCACGCCCATCCTAGACACGGCCCACCATTGGCTCAATCTCCACCACATGTTCCGCCTGCCATCCAACCCAGAGCAACCCTTTATCTCATCCACGCCTATCCTAGACACATCACCCCTGGCCCCAGAGACTTGTGGGAAATGTAGTTCTATGTGGAGGGGAGCTGTGGACGAGATACACCTCCGTACAGGTTTTAAAGGATTTTCTCACGTGCCCACAGAGAGGGCTCGGCATGCCGGCTGTGGCACGCGTGCCACAGGTTCGCCATCACTGGTCTATTACATAAAATCCAATTACATTTTTAATTGCAACATGACAAAATGTGGAGAATACTTTTTCAAGGCACTGTATAAATGTTCCTGTTCCTGGAGTATGTTTTCAAAGGAAAGACATTGTTTTTCTAAAAGTGCTATTTAAAATTGATTTTGTAGTTTTGTGTGGAAGGGTTATGATTCTTCTTATGTTTCTATTGGTGTCTGGGTTCCTTACAGGGAGATTTATTCTCTCTGTTCGTTGTTGTGACTCTGATACAGAAAGTGATGTGAAGATCAAAATTTGACATTATCAAAAAAGAAATCGAGGATGACAGCGAGGGGGAGGGGGGTCTGGGGCAGGTCTGTATGACTTACCAGCTGCATTATATGAAGTGTTTGAAGGGGTTCTACGTGAGAAGCTTTTTACTGCCAGGCTTTGCCCTCTTTGCTTCCTGCGCCAAGCTGTGCGACACTTGGAGTCAATGCTCTGTTTTATCCGGTACCAGTCAGACTCTGTGATTCGGAACTTGTGGAATAGATGACCTGTGTAAGAAAAGAAACACAACCATAATTACTTCCTTTAATGTTTTTAATTCAACCAAATATTTTACATAGAATACATTTAAAGTGGTTGTAATAATCCCTTACAAATACTCTCAGAAGTGACTAGCCTCTGGTGATGCACAGAGATGAAGGAAGTCCTCCTACATAAGTTGTACCTGTTTATCTGAAGCTGTCTCTTCTCTCCAGACTTCTAAAACACACAGGACAAAGGCTAATCCTCAGCCCAAGCAGGCAGGGGTGGGTATCTGGCGTCACACTGCACAGCAACACAGAGCCGAGTATAATTTGAGACCTGGGTGGAGGGAATGGACACATGCCCCTTTACAAAGTGCTCATAAGGAAACATGCACAGCTAAGGCTGTAAATCAACTCTTGTGTGTTGAAAGGGGGGAGGGGGGAGAGGGCATGGGGCAGGACCATCTCCCACTATTCTGTGGTATCGGCATAGACGGACAGAAGTGACCACACTAGGTGCTTTGGATTGGAGCTAGTACACACATTTGAACTTCGATCATTTTTAATTTCAGAGGTTTACAAACACTTTAAAGATGAAATTCAATCCAGTTGAGCAAAGTCAAATAATGAATAAATAGGAACAAACAGATGAATGCCTCTTATTTAAATATTCTTTATTTGATTGTTTTATCTAGGTAAGATTACATTAAATAAAGAATATGTATATCCTTTTTAAAAATTTGCCCTATGGGTTGGAGGAGAGCCAGAGGCGTAACTAGAACCTCCAGGGCCCCGATGCATGCAAGAAATCATGAAGGGCCCTTTCCTCTGTACCTAGGGCTCTTTACTCCCATTGTGGGACAATTTATTACAGTCCCACAGTGGGCCACCTTCCTGCTGTGGTGGCGGAATGCCAGAGCCCAGTCGCATGTGTGACACTGGTAGTTCTCCCACTGGTGTCAGTATTTAATTTAATTAATTTTTTGATAATTTTTTTACAATTTCATTTATTTTTATTTATTTTTTTACAATTATATATATATATATATATATATATATATCCCACTGGGGGGCTTTGGTGAATTATCAGGGGTCTAAATAGACCCCTGATGTCCCACTTTTGAGACAGAGAAAAGGACTGAGAACAGATTCCTCAGTCCCTTTCTCTGCCGCCTCAGCTGCATAGAATAAATGAACAGGAATAGCTCTGCACAGAGCTTCCCATTCAGTCATTCAGTCATAAACTGAGGCACAGTAAACAAAGTCTACTATGCCCCAGCTGTAAATGAATAAAAAAATTAAATAACAAAAAGATCACTCACTCTCTTCATTAAAACAAGGAAGGGGCCAGTAAATGACGCTCTCCACCCTAACAGATCCTCCGCAGCAGCCAGCGAGAGAGGGAAACCTGGTAGCACTGCGGGGAAAGCAAAGGAAGGACACAAGAGCCCCAGGGCAGAAAGACTGGCATAGGCAGGTTGTGGGAGCAGCATGTGGAGGAGCCAATGCCCTCCATTTCGCTCCTGCAGCTGCTGAATGTTCAGTTCCTCTGCATTCCTCTACATCCTCTACATGCTGCCACCCTCCTATCCAGGCGTACAGGGGAGCCACAATGGCAACCCCCTGTACGTACACCCCTGAGGTGAGCACATAATTTTTGACAAACTGCACTGGAATAAAGATCCCACCTTTGCTGTACCATTTAGGTATCCTAACTTTTTACCCTTCTAATAAAAAATAAAATCGAAATAGGCGTTTTGCATTCAGCAAATCGGATTAAGCTCTACAGCTTGTGTTGCACACAAGCAGAAATGTAAATTTTCACACCAACAGAATTAAATTGCAAAAAAAACACACACAAGAATCAGTGCATACAGAAAGTAGACCAGCTAACAATAGTCCACATCGAGCATTTAAAGCTTAAAGAGCTTTGTGAAAGTCATCCAATATTAACAAACTTGGCCCAGCACCCCTCAGCAAAACGCTTGTACCATATGATTCCACCGCCACAAAGGCGTGTAGCCGTGAAACTTTGAACTCGCAGAGCTGAAATAAACTATAGCATTTGACAGCTCGCTCTTTGGCAGACTATAAACATATTCTTAAATCATAATTTAGCATTTTTGCAAGCTTGAGAGATTTCATATGTGAAATGGTCTGTTTTCGTAGGGGTTTGGGTCCCTGGATGCCATTTGAAATACTGGAGGGAAAAAGAGCCAACTGTAGGGAGAGAAAAAAACTAAACAAATGTGCACAGAAGGGAACAATTCAATCGCATCGATCTATAAAATTGAATGAAGCGTGCTCAGTCCACTGAACCCAACAAAGAAGCCGCGTTCTATGCTCATATACACAGCAGCGGGAGCTTTTTTATTAAATGGACTGAAATCCTCGAAGTTGCCCACACACAGCGTGGCCAGAAAGCTTAGAAACAAATTATTGGATTTTTGATACAGTATTTAAAATGGAGTTATAGTTTAAGATATATGGAACATGTGAAAGCGTTCGGCCTCAAGCTGAACTTTGCATAGAAAATGGAAATTTGCAAACAGCCAGGCTTCTAATTGCTGAAGAAACATTGTACGTCTCTTCCGAAATAAAGGATTCTTATTTGCCTGTGCAGCTCAAAGCGCTGGGTTCCAAGATGGATGCACATGCACGGGAGTTACATCACTCGGGTGTGACAAATCAAGATGGCTGAAGATCCTGATCCTGGAAGAAGAGCAAGAGAAGATGTTGATGAGGAAACAAGGAGAGGGGAGTATAGTTCCGCTTGCGCTGCACTATTTTCACAAAATTAATATTGCAGTAGGTGTGGTGTATCACTATAAGGCCGCGTACACACGGTCGGTCCAAACCGATGAAAATGGACTGAAGTTCAGTTTCATCGGTCCAAACCGAGCGTGTGTACGCCCCTTCAGTCCAAAAAAAGAGAACTTGCTTTAAAATCGAACCGAAGGACGGCTGACCGATAGGTCCAAACCGATGGTTAGTACGCAAAAGCATTGGTTCAAAACCCGCGCATGCTCAGAATCAAGTCGACAAATGCTTGGAAGCATTGAACTTCGTTTTTTTCAGCACGTCGTGTGTTTTACGTCACCGCGTTCTGACCCGATCGGTTTTGAAAACGATGGTGTGTACGCACATCAGACCATCAGTCTGCTTCGGCGGGGAACCGATGAAAACGGTCCGTCGGACCATTCTCATCGGATGGACCGACCGTGTGTACGCGACCTAAGTGTTCAGCAGCTGTGTAGACACTCAGAGGGTTATATTTGTTGCTTTTTTTTTTTTCTCGCGTTATAATAGGAGTAATTTATTAGTATTGTGGCGTTGATTGTTTTATTTTAGTTTTCATTTTTAAGCTACATTTGGTTATTACATAGGCATGCTCTGCTTTCTGCTTGTAGTCACACAACAGCCTTTCAGACCCTCTTGTTTCAGCTTAGGTCTATCTGACAGAAAACAACACATCACACATCCACAAGGTCCCGCACACCAAGACAAGACAAAATGTGATTCAGGCTTGCTAGGCTGCATGAGGGAATATGAATGCAGAATTTTATTTTTTTCCTGCCTCATTACCACCAAGGATGATACCAGCACAGAAACCAAAGATGTGAGCATGAAACCCCTTGCATTTCGATAACTAGAATAGGTTCACACAAATGTGGCCCTACAAGTCACGTTTTGCATGGAAATGGCAGCCTATTCATTTAAATGGGCTGCCGTGCCTACTGAAATGACGGGAAAAAGGTCCCGGCAGCATTTTAGAAATCGCAGCCCGCAGGAGAACTGCAAGTGTAGTGTGGTTACCAGTCTGGGTGCCATTTCCAGTGGATACAGCGTGCCATTAGGAAACTGGTAAAGACCTGCAGCGGGAACCACTCGTACATATGTGAACCTAATGCTGTATAAAGCACCACAGAAAAAAAAAAAATCTTGATTCCTAGATTCTAAAGAAAGTGGTATGCGACTATACATAGTCACATAATTGACTATACTTGATTTATAACTGACTATTGGTTTTATTGACCATTTGATTTAGATTTTTTTTTTTTGGTTTAGGAAATATAAAGTATATTTAAACATAACGGGAAATGTATTACCTTGTTTTTTTGTCAACCTCCGTTTGGTCATAATTTTCCAATCAGCTGTTTTTTGTTTTTTTTTGGGGGGGGGGGGGGGAACTCTTAACAGATTTAGTAATATGAGAAGAAAGTGGCAAAAGAAGTGCTATTTTCATGTCCTTTTAATCACTAAACCGTAAACCGGCAAATTCCAAAACTCCAGATATGTGCTCTCTTTTCAAAGCACTAAGCGATCTCCACAGTACAGCTTATGCAGCTGTAGTGCTCAATGCTGGCTTGCATCTATCTATCTCTGTTTTCCATGATAGTTATTTTTATCTCCAATTATTGAACATTTTTTGTGGTGTATCCTGTTACAAATGGTAATGAATGGTAAAAGACCAAAGGGGACTTGATGGTGTCTGTGCATTACAATCCATAATTATGGGGATTAATGTAGTACATCGATTTTCCCAGAGCTGCCATGACCAATTAGCTGAAATAATATTAATACATTATATGGCATTAAAGTGTTTCCATACAGTAAAAGCAGTGAGGGAGAGAAGTCTCCATAAGGGATTTAACGATGCTTTGAATAAAAAGAAAAGAAAGAACAATAAATAACACGTTGCACGAAAACAGATTAATGAAAGTAATGGCTGTATTCACGAACACACACACAGACACCGATTACATAACGGCCTGGAAAATGTTAACTAGTTGGCTTACAATTTTTTTTTTTTCAAGTGCACCTAGCGCTAGACAGCCAAACTGCGGCACAACAAATAATACAGAGCTGTTAAAGTGGAAGTATACTTCCATCTCTTGCTTTTACCTACAGGAAAACCTATAATAAGGTTACCTATAGGTAGCATAAATATCCCCTAAACATGTACCATTTAGGAAATATTTCGTGTACATGCAGCCAGTGACATCACTGGCGCATGCGCTCTGAAGGAACAGTCGCTGTGCCTTTCTTCAGAGTCATGTGCCATGACCGGCAGCTCTGGCCGGTCACAGAGCCAGAGTCCGCGAACCCGGAAGCATGACGGGTGAAGATGAGAGCGCCTGCAGTGCTGACATCTCAGTGCTGGAAGTTCCTTTTAAGGTAAGTTTAACATAATGTGCCAGTATGTGATGCATACTAGCACATTATGGCCCAGATTCAAGAAGCACTTGCGCCCGGGCAACCATAGGTTGCGCGGCGCAAGGGCTTACTTGCTCCGGTGTAACGAGTGCTCCTGATTCAGGAACCTCGTTACACCGACTGCAGCCTAGGATGTGACAGACATAAGCCTCCTTATGCCTTCATATCCCAGGCTGCATTCTTGCGTTGGCCGCTAGGGGGCGCGGCCTTTGTGATCGGCGTATAGTATGCAAATTGCATACTACCACCGATTCACAAAAGTTGCGCGGGCCCTGCGCACGCAAGGTACGGAGTTTCCGTACGGCGACTTTAGCATAAGGCTGCTCCTGCTAATAGCAGGCGCAACCAATGCTAAAGTATAGCTGTGCTTCCCGCTCGCGACGTTCAAATTTTACGTCGTTTACGTAAGTGAACTGTGAATGGCGCTGGACGCCATTCACGTTCACTTAGAAGCAAATGACGTCCTTGCGACGTCATTTGCCGCAATGCACGTCGGGAAAGTTTCCCGACGGAGCATGCACTGTTCGCTCGGCGCGGGAGCGCGCCTAATTTTAATGATTCCCGCCCCCGGCGGGATCATTTACATTAGGCAGCCTTACGCACGGCTGATTAACATATCGCCCGCGCAATTTACGGAGCAATTGCTCCGTGAATCGCGGGCAAAGCGCAATATTTGCGTGGGCGAAGAGAAAAATTTTTGCTCTTTGCCCACGCAAATATTGCGCAATTCTACCTGAATCTGGGCCTATGCCTTTACCTTGCAGGTACAAAAAAAAATGTCCAGCGGTTTACAACCGCTTTAAGGAAATTTTAAAATATGTATACAATTATATTCTATTTTGTATGTTTATGCATTTCACACTGCACTTATTGTGCACACAGCATTACTAATGTTTTCATTACATGTTTGCATTCTGATTAGAATTAGCATGCCTATTACCTAAAACGATAAGTACCAAAAGAAAAGAAAAAAGACCAGCATATTGCAGATGTCAGCAGTATGCTGGATCTAACTGCAGAAAGTTGATTTTTGGGTGAACTCCCGCTTTAAGGGGCATGGCAGGGTGTGGGTCCTATGCCTCCATACTTTTGCTAATAGGTGTTCCTACAATGCAATATATAACATTTTTGGTTTAATACCATTTTAGACTACAATATCCAAAAATTGTGGTGACATATATAGCTGGTTTATTTAATTTGAGGTTAGCTGCATTATGTTTTGCAAGGGGACAATAGGTTAACACTCTTATTCTCACCCGGGATCTTATGGTCTCACAACCCCATAATGGGCCACTAGCCTCTCAGGTTTTCCAGTGATGAAATCACAAAATAGGCCTGAATCTGTATTATAAACAGGCTTTGTGCATTGTGCTGTTACACATTATAAACAGAGCTAACATTTTCAGCAATATGACAAATCTCTAGAAAGAAGGGAGGAGAAAAATACAAGATCAGTTCTCATCTAATCAAGAGAGATACAGCCAAACAAGCTTCCTGCCAGCTAATCCTGTTCTGATTTGCTGTATTAACCCTTCGACGATGGCATGCCTTATTAGTGGTGAGTTTGGATCCATGTCATGACTGACAGTAGGAACCATAACAGTTTCCAGGTGTAGATATTATACGGTATACCTCTGAATACCAAAGAGGATGTGACAGCATCGAGATCACACATCAAAAGGAGAACACGGGTTAGTGATACTTTGAAACACGCTGAATGGATAACCGTTACCAGCTAACCTCTGCAACTTGGCGAATTCCAGAAGTCTGGTGGGGAAAATCAATGTTTTCAGGTCATTTTATATTAAGTTGAATGAATATATAACTTCTGCATCTTCACTCCACAATCACAGACAGAATTCTCATATGTGTCTACGTTACATTATTTTGAGTAACCGCAACCATAAATCACTGATGATAAAACCCAAAATTCAGTATCCCAGAAAATTTGAATATTGCATTAGACCAATAAAAAACAGGGTTTTTCATACAGAAATGTTTCTTACTGAAAAGTACAGTATAGTATGCACTCAATACTTGGCCAGGGCTCCTTTTATTAATATACACGATTTATATAGCGCCAATAGTTTACACAGCGCTTTGCAATGTAGAGGGGGACAGCACAATTACAGTACAGTTTAATACAGAAGGGGAAGGAGGGCCTTGCTCGTAGAGCTTACATTCTAAAGGGAGGGGGTGGTGGTACAAAAGGTAATAGCTGCAGGGGATGATTTGATGGGGGTGGCTCGGGGACATTTCTTATGTGGGTGTAGGATAGGCTTCCCTAAATAAATGTGTTTTTAGGGATCTCCTAAAGGTGGACAGGTTAGGGGTTGATCGGACATACAGAGGCAGGGAGTTCCAGAGGATGCCAGAGGCTCTGGAGAAGTCTTGAAGGCGAGCATGGGAGGAGGTACCAGGGGAGCTAGAGAGCAGGAGGTCCTGGGAGGACCGGAGGAGATGATTTTGGCAATATCTGCAGATGAGGTTGGTGATGTAGCTGGAGGCGATGTTGTGCATGGCCTTGTATGTTGTGGTTAGTAATTTGAATTTTATACCGTGGGGTAGGGGAGGCCAGTGAAGAGATTGGCAGAGAGGAGCAGCAGTCACGGAGCGGTTAGTGAGGTGTATTAGTCTAGAAGCAGCATTCTTAATTGACTGGGGGGGGGGGGGGATAGCCTGCGTAATAGTAGGCATGAATTATATAAATCAACATGGTTTTACATGAATTACTGCATCAATGTGGCATGGCATGGAGGAGATCAACCTCTGGCACTGCTAAGGTGTTATGAAAGCCCAGATTGCTTTGATAGTGGCCTTCAGCTCGCCTGTTGGATCTGGTGTCTCATCTTCCTCTTGACAATACCCCACATATTCTCTATGAGGTTTAGGTCAGGCATTTAGCTGGCCAATCAAGCACAGTCATACCATGCTCATTACACCAGGTATTGGTTCTTTTGGTAGTATGGGCATGTGCCTAGTCCTACTGGAATATGAAATCAACATCTCCATAAAGCTGGTCAGCAGAGGGAAGTTCCTGGTAGAGGGCTGTGCTAACTTTGGACTTGATAAAACACAGTGAACCAACACCAGCAGATGACATGGTTCCCCAAATAATCACTGACTGTGGAAATTTCACACTGGACCTCAGGCAACTTTGATTTTGTGCCTCTCCAGACTCTAGGACCTTGATTTCCAAATGAGATGCAACATTTACTTTCATACAAAAAGAGCAACAGTCCAGTCCTTTTTCTCCAGGTAAGATGCTTTTGACATTGTCTCTGGTTCAGGAGTGGTTTGACACAAGGAAAGTGACAGTTGTAGCCCATGTCCCGGATACGTCTGTGTGTGTGGTGGCTCTTGAAGCACTGACACCAGCCATAGGCTATTCCTTGTGAATCTCCACCAAATTCTTGAATTGCATTTGCTTCACAATCCTCTGTGGTTACCCCTGTTGCTTGTCCACTTTTTTCTACCACACTTTTTCCTTCAACCCTCCATTAAGATGCTTGGATACAGCACTCTGTGAAAAGCTAGCTTCTTTATTAATGGCCTTTTGTGAGTTACCCTCCTTGTGGAGAGTGTGAATGACTGTCCTCTGGACAACTATCAAGTCAGCAGTCTTCCCCATGATTATGTAACCTACTGAACCAGAATGAGACACAATTTAAAGTCTCAGGAAACCTTTACAGGTTTTTTTGAGTTAATTAGCTGATTAGAGTGTGACACAATGAGTCGACAATATTAAACTTTTTCACAATATTACAATTTTCGGAGATACTGAATTTCAGGTGGTGTAACTGGTTATACACACATACCGATTTAATGCCCGTAGCATAACTGAAATCTGTCTTTATATTACCTTCCCAAAATATGCTCCAAACAAGAAATTCACAAATCCACCTAAAATATGAGGCACGTGTATGGTGAGGCAATCACACTGTAATGTGTTGCATAGTGCTGTCAAACAAACATGTTTTCAGGATACAAATGTAGGAGCACAGCAGAGTGTCTCCCATAGCAGTATGTTTGGGAGAGAAGGGGATTGATTACATCCAGAATAAAAATTAAGCCAGGGCACTGTTCCAACAACAACACCTGCAATATGGAGGTAAGCACAGCACCAATTCTTCATAAAAATATAAATCCTTGTGTTTAAAGGTAAGCTTTAAAATGTATATGCTTGAAATCATCATATACCAGGAGCAAACTCTAATCATTTCTGCACTTGTAGAAAAGTGAAATACCCCCATGTATCCCTCATTCCCAAACCTGTTATGGATCCCTCTAATTGACCAAATTATAGGCCAATCTCTTTGACTGGCGTTGACCTAAAGATCTTCGCCAAGGTACTTACAAATAGACTATAGCCATTACTGCTACCCGGCCTGATCCACCTGGATCAGGTCATTTTCGTAAGTTGCCGAGGCCAGAGACAACACTTTGAAAACCCTCCTGCTTATAGATTGTTTACTTTATTTTTTATTATACCTGGATATCACTTTAAACATCAAAATTTAAACTGAGGGCTGATGCAGTAAGCTTCAATATCTGTTCACTGATGACTATAGTATCCCATCTTGTGAAATTGAAAAATGTTTTGTTTTTGTACTAAAAATCACCACACGTTAGATACATCTCTGTACTGATCTATGGATTGTTATTATATTTTGCTTGATACAATAAAATTGAGATTGAACTAAAAGTAAAGTACCCCTAAACCTAGCTCAGAACTACAGAATAACAGATTGATCCAAATTCTACATACTCCAAAACTGCTATGGCAAAATGTCAGGACCTAATTTTCGAGGATGGAAAATTGCAGAACGAAGTCACAATAATTTACGTCCGAGCTTGGTAAATGGGGACATAGTAGAGCCAGGAGAAGCAGCTTCCAGTCATAAACAAACAGCATTTTCTCCTGGAAAGACATTTCTGGACACGCTTTACATAAACACAAGGGTGAAACTGTCCTCAGTGGCATTACAAGACGTCGTGTTATTTAAAGGAGAGGTGTGGGCACACTCGATGAGCAGACATTGACTTATTGTATTTCCTAACCAGAGCATTATTCAGCCTCTTACAGAGCCAATCATTTGTTTTTAGAGCCACACGCTGGTAGCCTGGTCTTAATAAAATGATTTCATATGGCCAAACCAAGAAGAAACTGCTGGACATGGGAAGTGCTAATTTGGCACTGAAGTCGCCACGTTGACAGCACCATGTATCAAAGGTAATGGCAATGTTTAAAGCAAAAACGTCATGTAGTATTAACGTAACATTTCATTTGCTGCAAGCAGATGACGGCTAGAGGAAAGCTTAGGGGTTTTAACTTACAGTGGACCTGACAACCAAATATTTTACATGCTTCAGAGTCCAGCAAAATTGCATAAGTTATGTAACACAAGAACAACTAAATCTCTTTCTTGATATCGCAAGTACATTGTTGCCACACTTCCAAATTTATAGGTTATACTAATATCCTGAGCTTTTAGTGGCATCTCTCTGGCTCAGCTTAACTACAGCTGAGATAAGATATCAGCTATGCACAAAACACATTGTTTTTAATGAGTCAGTCAACTCACAGACTTTGAATCGTGGGAAGAAACAATAAAGTACAACCATATTGTAGCACTGCAAAGAAGAAAAAAGAGCCTGTATATGTCATAAGCCATTATGGTTGTGAAGAAAAAAAAATATTTTAAACAATTCTTAAATACACAATCATGATCTCCTATTCTAATTTAGGCTACTGGTAGTCTGAAGGTGCAAACTAGTCTTGTGACGTCCTTCATGTGACATGAAGGACCTGACCTGAATGCTGCAGGACCCTGTGAAGAAGGCCACATTACTCTGACAAAGTCTATGGAGAAAACACGTTAGAAGTGACGTGAGCAGCACCTTATAACATGAGGGCAGACAGTACAGTGGAGTTTTAAATCGATTAATTGGTAAAATGCTGCACAAGTGGTGTGTGGAGCACTTTATCACTGGTGGTGCACCGACAGTGGTAAATTCACATGTGAACACAATAAAGATATATTTATTTCCATTTATTTATAAAATACTACACTATATGAGTTTCTTTTGGGTTTCACATGTGATGATTGGAAGCAAAGGTGAATAAAGGAAGAAGACAAGATTTTGATAGTTTATTGGACCGATTTGGCATACATGTATTGGAAATCTGGTAAAACACTTGGAAAGTCATCTACAGTATAATACTCTCCTTTTATAACAGTTCCTGAAGCGCTAGAGATTCTATTGAATTTTAGGACCCTGTGATGGTCAATGATTATAACATCAGGTCGTCACATAGGCACTGCAGGTTGGACCCTCCCACACTGGGAAGTGTTGGAAAGAAGACCTGGGATCTGACATATCACATGATGGGAGTGTTAGATAAGTATTTGGAGTCTTAAAATTTGTAAAACAAAAACTAGAGAAAAGGTCCAGAGTGGTGAAGTGGGAAGAGTTTTTTCTTGTTTTTCAATGGGTATAGTGGCTTAGTGATATGAACATCTGCCATGCAGCACTAGGTCAAGACACTGTCTGCATGGAGTTTGCATGTTCTCCTGCGCTTGGATGGGTTTTTTCCCCACACTCCAAAGATATGATGGTAGGGTAAAGTGGATGTAAACCCTCACATATACCCAGTGAAGTGTACAGCCTCAGATTATGCACACATATGAAACAATTCTTCCTACATAGGTTTTACATACTGTATATATCTGCTGTCTTCAGCTGTATATATCTTTTAGAATGTGCTCTTCGTTGTTACAGATCTTCTCTTTTTGTTTAACACTGCAGTGAAGCCTGGGCATACAGCCAAGACAGCTGATTGGATGAAAGACACACACCCCCTCTCCCCATAGGTAGAGACTTTCAGCTCTATTTGTTGTGTAGTTCAGGGCTCTGCTAATCTATTTACCGTATTTATCGGCGTATACCGCGCACTTTTTTGCCCTGAAAATCAGGGCAAAATCGTGGGTGCGCAGTATACGCCGATACCCGCGCCGAGTTTTGAATACTGCGCCGACATATACCGAGCGCAGTACACTCGGGTATAGTCGGGCAGTCTCGGCACATTCCGCGCTGACGTCCTGGACGTACAGGACGTGAGCGCGAGTGTTGCCGAGCCTGCCCGACAATACACGAGTGTACTGCGCTCTGTATATGTCGGCGCAGTATTCAAACTCGGTGCGGGAAACGAGCGGGGAGGACGCGAGGACTCCGTAGAAGGACGCCGGACCCGACGAAGAGGACACCCGAAGCCCGCAGATGGACCCGACGAAGAGGACACCCGAAGCCCGCAGACGGACCCCGGACCCGACGAAGAGGACACCCGAAGCCGCAGACGGACGCTGGACCCGACGAGGCCGCCGATGGACGCCGCACAAGACACCAAAACTGTAAGTACAAAATAAACTTTTTCCACAGGATTGGGGGCCATTTTAGGAGTGCGCGGTATACGCGGGAGCGCGTTATACCGCGATAAATACGGTATTTCATCCTCCCCAACACCAAACTCAGGCTCAGAAGAATGGGGCAGGAGACAGCGACAGAACATAGTACATCCACTTTAACCAATTACAGACCGGAAGATTTTCCCCCTTAATAAACCAGGCCATTTTTTGCGATATGGAACTGTGTAATTTTAACTAACAATTGCGCGGTCGTGCGACACTGTACCCAAACAGAATTGTTTCCCACAAACAGAGCTTTCTTTTGGTGGTATTTGATCACCTCTGCGGTTTTAATTTTTTGCGCTATGAACAAAAAAAAAAGAGCAACAATTACAAAAAAAAACAGTATTTTTTACTATAATAAATATCCCAAAAATGAAATAAAAAAAACGAAATTTCTTCATCAGTTTAGGCCAATACAGTATGTATTCTTCTACATATTTTTGTTAAATAAGCATATATTGATTGGTTTGCGCAAAAGTTATAGCGTCAACAAAATACGGGATAGATTTATGGCATTTGTATTTTTATTATTTTTTGCAATTTTTTGTGGAACTGCGACATTGCAGCTAACAGATCGGATAGTTTTGACAATTTTTTGCTATAAAAATGCAATGTCAGGGAAAGGGTTAACACTAGGGGTTAAATGTGTTCCCTGGAAGGTGTTTTTAACTGTGGGGGGATGGGACTGACTAGAAGAGAGAGATCGCTGTTACTAATCACTAGGAACAGCAGATCTCTCTTTCCTCCCCTGTCAGAATGGGGATCTGTCTGTTTACATTGATAGATTCATCAATTGATTACCTTGATAGATCCCCATTCTGGCTCTCTTTTCTACGATTGTGGGTGGCCGGCTGACATCTCAGCAGCCGGCCACACGCATCAAGTCCCCCCGCTGTGCAGCGGGAGCGTGCCTGCTACGGCTCTTAAAGGAGCCGACGTACACCTACTGCGATTTTCCGGGAATGAGTGACCTGACTCCGTATGACCGGGGCTGGTCAGTAAGTTGTTAATTGACTACTTAAAGGAGTTCTCTGACCTAAAACTTTTAACTGCCGCTGTGCCCGGGCTGTAAAACTATACAAAATAAACTTTCACTTACCTGCCTACGATCCCCCGTTGTTCCGATATCGCCGTCCCGTTCTCCGGTCCCGGTCTCTTCCGCTTCCTGCGTGTCGGTGACTCACAGTGCGGTGACTCACAGCGGCCGCAGCAATGTCCCGTCGCGGCCACTGATAGGCTGAGCGCACTGTGAGTCACCGACACGCAGGAAGCGGAAGAGACCGGGACCGGAGAACGGGACGGCGATATCGGAACAACGGGGGATCGTAGGCAGGTAAGTGAAAGTTTATTTTGTATAGTTTTACAGCCCGGGCAGAGCGGGGGTTAAAAGTTTTAGGTCAGAGAACTCCTTTAACCCCTAATGTGGGTGCGCATGTGAGATAGGGACCTTAGATTGTAAGCTCCTTGAGGGCAGAGACTGATATGAATATACAGTATGTAAAGCACTGCATAAATTGTTGACACTGTAGAAATTCCTGTAATAAACAAATAAGCATAAGAATTTTTACATCAAAGTGATCTCTTTTACATATATATCTATAAAATCCTATATATTAATTTACCTGCCCTGTTTATTTGCTTGGTTTGTCTTTGGTTTATGCCATGTACACATGATCGTAAAATCCGACAAGAAATCCATGGATTTTTTTCCGACAAAATTTCCGTCTCAAACTTGTGTTGCATACACACGGTGACACCAAATTCCGCCCGTCAAGAAAGAGGTGAGGTACAACACTACAACGAGCCGAGAAAAATGAAGTTCAATGTTTGACAAGAGTCCAAGCTTGCGTAGGATTTTTCTCCGTCGGAATTGCATACAGACGATCAGAATTTCCTCCAAGAACTTTTCCCGTCAGAAAAATTGAGAACCAGCTCTCAATTTTTTCTTGGCGGGAAATTTTGACAGGAAAATTCCGATAAAGCCTACACACGGTCGGAATTTTCGACCAAAAGCTCACATCGGACTTTTCCTGTCGGAATTTCCAATCGTGTGTATGCGGCATAAGTCATGCATTAGTGGTGTTATTACATAAATAACAGCTTTATTTTTGTTTTGTGCCTTCAAAAAAGTTAATAAAACAAGAGATTGAAATCCTTAGGTTGGCTGTGTTCCTTATGCCTCGTACACACGATCCAATTATCAGATGATAAAAATCGCTTTCGGATTGCTCGTTTGATAATCTGATCATTAGTACACAGCTTTCGACAGCTGATCACGACAGTCCGCTAAACAAAATCCAAAGGGACAAACACGAAAACTTTGCTCGGACAGCAGCCCATCGTACGACAATCGTTTAATCAGTACAGTATGTGTCCGCTAAAAAATCGATAGACGAACGCGACGCATGATTGGAAACGCGTAAATAAACCAGGACACGGGGACACGTATTTGGCATCATTACAGATATGTAGCTATGCCCGCAGGAAGGTTTTTCCAGAATCTTAGGACAAAAATCTTACTTTTTTGTATTCAATATTAGTTGTATGCAACAAAATGCGAACTATACGTTGTACGATAATCGGATCGTGTGTTCGAGGCATTAGTCTACTTTAGTTGCAAAAGATATAAGCTGGTGCACTTGTCATTTACTTCCATGGCAAATTTTGACAAATACCAAATATTGCAGAGGCAAGAGCATAAATAGACAGTGAAAGGAGATTTAACAGATTATAGGAGAATCAATTTATGAATTCTGGTAAAAGATAACAGGCTGCATCAAGGAATAAGTAGAATGTGATGAAATATTACAAATGGAGAATAATCTCAGCAAGCAGACAGTGAAGAGATCCAGGAAACAAGCTGGGATAATGCTCTGTAATAAAGTGGTGAGAAACAGTTGGAAAAGCCGGCAAATGGCCTCTAGCTGCTGATATTTCTGCCCCAATATCAGCCTGCCACAAGGGATCCAGGAAGATAGATGCTCTGGAAACCATTTGGTCTTGAAGAATTAATGCTATATACACACAGGCCAGGATAAGTCTGGCAGAAATCTGAGAAAATGTTCAATAAAACAAGAAAGCGTGCAGAAAAAAACAAAACAATAAAAGCTTTGTTTTCTTCCTGTAAGTCACAAATTGCATGTTAAATGGGAACAATTAGAGCAGCACTGCAGCCAAAAAAATAACAAGATAAAAATGAATGTCCTGTTGAAAGATCAAATCAGTTTATGCTACAATGTTCACCTTCATCCCACAGATTTCCGCACAGTACTCTTTTTTCTTTTACCACTAGATGCCCGTTATCTTTTACCAGAATTCAGCTAATTTCCTCTGAGCTCAGTTCATACATTGCATTAAAAAAATAAACGTTGCACTTGGCGGCTGAATACATTCCTTCTACAACATTCTCCCTCAAAATCCAAACTAGAGTGCACCATGAAGTATTATTTTGCGGAAAATGACGCGCCGGACACGACACCTCCCACAAGGTGGTGATACGAGGCAAATGTTTGGCCCTGACGGCCGCCATGGGGAAAGACACGCAGGCCTTGAGAGTACGGACAGAGGGGGAGCTTAGAGTGCTGGAGGGCCAATTGCAGAGCTCTCCCACCTTGGCGCTCCTTAAAAAGATCACATCCCTGCGGACGGCTTCCCCTATGAATATTATAAAGCGTTTCACCCCGTACTGCTCCGCTATATGTGCAAATTATTCAATACATTCCTTCGTAATACCCCCGTCCCAGTGGACATGCAGCGGTCTTTCATCACGGTGATACCCAAACCAGATAAGGATCCCTCCCTCTGCGCCAACTATAGGCCTATCGCCCTCCTAAATCTTCACTAAACTACTTTCTGTTCATCTTAACGCAGTACTCCCCTCCCTTATCCATAAAGATCAGGTGGGCTTTGTCCCTCTCCGCCAAGCAGGAGATAACGCCAGGAAGATAATCGACCTGGTGGAGGTGGCGAACAGGGAGGGCCTGCAGTCCCTACTACTTAGCTTGGATGCAGAGAAGGCCTTTGATCGCCTGGGGTGGCCCTTCCTGTTTGCCACGGTACAACACGTGGGATTCCGGGGACCCTTTCTGCAGGCGATTCGGCACCTGTACACAAACCCCTCCTCCCAGGTTAAAACTCCCTTTGCTCTTCCCTCTCCATTCCCGGTGACAAATGGCACCAGGCAGGGCTGTCCACTTTCCCCTTTGCTATTTGCCCTATGTGTAGAACCCCTGGCCGACACTATCCGAGGGAACCCCAACATCAAGGGCATTAAGGTCAGAGACCGGGAGTTCAAAATCTCACTGTTTGTGGACGACGTAATTCTAACCCTGACTCAGCCTAGAACATCCCTTCCGAATCTACATGCGGAGCTCGATCGATACGGTGCTCTCTCGGGATATAAAATGAATGCATCCGAATCAGAAGTGGTCCCGCTTAACATGCCGATAGGCGAGGCAGCCCACCTGCAAACGTACTTCCCCTACACGTGGAAGACTACCGCTCTGAAGTACCTGGGAGTATATATTACTCCCAGCTTCGGCACACTCAATCAGGAAAATTTCCCCCCTCTCTTCCGCTCCATCAGAGCCCTCCTGCAACAGTGGAAAAAACATCATATATCTCTCCAAGGGAGGGTCACGTCAGTGAAAATTACTATCCTCCCGAAGATGCTGTACCTGTTCCAAACACTACCCATCCCAGTCCCGTATGCCCACCTGAGAAAACTCCAGACAGACCTCTTACAGTTCACCTGGAATTACAAACGTCATAGGATACCGCGCTCGGTCATGATGGTGGCGTGTTCAGATGGGGGTCCGGCTTTCCCAGACCTAGTTAGGTACTACCAGGTGGCCCAGCTCCGAGACACAGCATCCTGGTTTCCACTGTGTTTATACAACAAGTGGACGGAGATTGAGAAGCTATGGCTGGCCCCGGTTCACCCTAATAATCTCCTGTGGAGTGCAAATGCAGAGGTAGATCCTGGCCGTATGCTGGGCCCAATGTCGGTGCTCCGACGGGTTTGGCGCAAGTTGATACCCCTTTATAAGCTGACCTCTGACAGCTCGCTCCTGAACTCCTTTGCCTGTAACCCCAAGGTGCCAGACAGTCTCACCCACCGCATGTCATTCCCGTGGACCTCTCGGAAACCTCTTTCACTTTGGCAATCTGGTGGACCCCCTGACCCGTAAATTACGCTCCTTTGCTGAAATACAGAACCAACGTGATCTCCCGAGCCGGGAATTCTACGGGTATCTCCAAATACGCCACTATGCCTTAACAATAGCACCGAAATTGCAGTTTTCTCCACCAACCTCATTTGAACGATTGGTTCTGGCAGGCTCGGCCCAGAGGGGATTGATCTCAGGGATATACACTATACTGAACGCCTGGCCTATGGAGATGAAAGGCAAGCATGCATATATGACTAAATAGGAAAAGGCTCTTGGCGAGGAGAACCCCGTTGAACAATGGCATAAGATCTGGGTACAGGCGGCAAAAAGCTAGATTTGCGCGCTATATAAGGAAAACATCTATAAAATTGTATGTTTCTAGTATATGACCCCAGACGTCCTCCACGCTATCTACCCCACTAGTTCGGACCGCTGCTGCCGATGCCTGGGGGCGAAGCGCACCCTCCTTCATGTTTACTGGAGCTGCCCACTGATCGCCCCTTTCTGGGAGTTGCTAAAGCGACTCCTAGAGAGGCAGATCCCTTCCTCCCCAAAACACTTCATCCTAGGTCTCCCTCCGACACGGCTCCCACCCCCATATAAGAAACTGGCCCGACACATTCTCACGGCAGCGCGATGCCTGGTGGCGTTGCACTGGAAACGCCGATCTCCCCCTCCCCCTGAGGCCCTGTACGCCAGGATCAAAGACGTGGAAACCATGGAGAAGATGACCGCTAGATTGCGGGATCGATTGGAGGCACACAACGAGGTCTGGGAGCTGTGGCACCGCCGGGAGGACACACCCTGGAGAGGTACGCAGGCCAAATTGATGACACTCCCTCTCCCTTGCTTTTTCTCTCTTTCCCCTCTTCTCTTTCCTCTTTATCTCTGGAGACCCCTAGTGTCTCCCACTGTTATGATATTTAGAAGCTAAGATTACTACTCAGATTAGCCACAACATGAAGCTGGTTCGTAAGGACAAGGGCCAGCTCAAATTCCGCCACGTTGGCGCCACCGGTTTTGATAAGCATGCTGGCATAGTAGCAAATGCCAAGCAGACAAAAATGCATATTCCTTGCTTTACTGTTAATGTAGTTTCTCTTTATTTTGTCTTGACATGCTTAAAGCACTGAATGACTGTAAGTTGTGTACACTCGAACCTCTGACCAATAAAAATTGTTATTGTTAAAAAATAAAAATAAATGTAATGATGATTTCATGAGCTGTATTAATTAGTGTATTTTCTATTTGCTTTTAATTCAAATTTAAAGTGATATTAATGTCAAAATGTTTTTCTTTTTTTTTTTTTTGCAAAATATATTTTTTATTAAGAAAGACAATAAAAGTAATCACAGGACATCAATCAAAAGAAACAGAGAGTGAATCTGCACTCCACGTGAACAGTTGAGAACTTGACATCATTGTATGGTGTACAAAATAGTGCTCCCATGGGCCCATCATCAGCAAACATGACTGGATATTCCCCTCACCTTGTCACTCGCCGACACCGGAACAAGCAGAGGGGGGCCAAGTAAGCCTCCAACTAACCTCCACCCGCTCCTCCTCCAGCGAGCAACATACCCCAGCGCAAAGGTCACGCCGGGGCA
This sequence comes from Rana temporaria, assembly GCF_905171775.1. Classification (NCBI taxonomy): domain Eukaryota; kingdom Metazoa; phylum Chordata; class Amphibia; order Anura; family Ranidae; genus Rana; species Rana temporaria. The sequence continues at coordinate 146,165,646 of NC_053499.1, forward strand.
GGGCCGAGATGCCAGCACAGCCGTGCTAGCCCTCTCAACAGTCTCTGGACACTACAGCAATGGGTCCGAAGTGAGCAAACCAGCAACTATATCGTTGTCTTAAACCCAACCTCCATACATTTATGCAAAAAACAAGAAAATTCGTGGAGGGCAGTGACTAGAAGAGAACAACAGAAAAAGAGTAGTGATGGAAAAGGAAAGAGAAGAAGAGAAAAAAGAGGGGGAAAGAGGAGAAGAGAGGGATATCGGAGCATACCTGTTGTTCAGGTGATATATTGCGGGTCTGCATCGAGCGAGCCGAGTCCGAGGCCGGGTCTCTCCCCCAACCCAAGGCTTCAGGGTTTCCCCTCTAACCACGATCTAAGGGATGGTTCAGCTAATTCTAGTATGGCTAGGTCTAAACTCGAGGACAGTTCCCTTTGGTCATTCGTGCGTGCTATGTGTGCCACCCACAGTGCCCACACTACTTCAAAGCGGTCTAGGGTATCCTTACAAGTCGCTATCCAATGTTCAGCTTCCCTGATGTCATTTACCTTGGCCACCCATTCCTCCCTTGTCGGAATCTGCGGACGTTTCCAGTAGATGGGGATTACACGTTTAGCCGCGTTAAGGAGATGCGGCAGTGCACTTTTTTTATATTTACTGATTGGAATTTGAGGTACATGAAGGAGGAAATGTGTCGGGTCGAGGGGGATGTCAAGGTCCAGGGCCTCTTTTATTTGGCTCCTAATGTCCTCCCAGAAAGGACGAATTCGGGGACAGTCCCACCATATGTGCAGGAGTGTACCCCTGTGTCCGCACGCTCGCCAGCATTGGTCCGAAACGGAGGGATAAATCCGCGCCAAGTCAGCTGGCACCCTGTACCAGCGCGTTAAAACTTTGTAATTCGTTTCTTGGGTTCTAGATTCCATCGAGCTGGAATGAGTGAGCCGGTACAGGTGAGCCAGCTGAGCTTCAGAAAACTGGGTCTGTAAGTCCCTCTCCCAACCCCGCACGTACGCCGGTTTGGGGTCGAGTGTGGCTGATCCAAGTAAGCGGTACATTTCGGACACCAGATGGGGAGGGGGGTCAGTTTCTATGAAGAGGCGTTCAAAAGGTGTGAGGGAGGCAATATCTCTAATAGAATGCCCATGTGCTTCGAAAAAATGGTGAAGCTGCCTATATCTCCAAAAGGACAACTGTGAGCCGGTCTGTCTGGCCTGTAGGGACTCATAGCTAAGGAGTTTGCCGTTACTCATGAGCTTCCCGCAACTGGCGTCGCCATCGTCCACCCACGAGCCAAAGAAGGCCATCTGCTCCCCCGGGGGGAACCAGAGAAACCCTCCCAGTGGAGCCAGTGGAGACACAGGAGGGGAAAGACCCAGGGACCCGTTAATCCTGTCCCAAACTGAGAGGGCGTGTACCGTCAGCGGGGAAGTAGTGTCAGACAGTCCTCTATACTCCCGGGATAGCCAAGGTGCGTATGATAAGTTTCTCCATGTTTTTCTTTTTTAATAACAAACATGTTATACAGTAAAACCTTTGTTTGCAAGCACAATTTGTTCCAGAAACATACTTTTAATCCAAAGCACTTGTATATCAAAGCATTTTTTACAGGGTATAAAAGAGAAGAGAGGCAAAGTGTAGCAATAAGTTGCTAAATGTTGTACCTTCATTAAATGTAACCATATTGCTACACTTAGAGGCTCCTCTCTTTTTTTTATACTCAGTTGTGACATGACACTACTCTTATATCAAGACATTGCTTGTATATCAAGGCTAAATTTATTAAAACATTTTTCTTGTCTTGCGACATGCTCTCAAACCAAGTTACTCTCAAATCAAGGTTTTACTGTACTTAATTGCTCTGTGCAGCAGTTGTGCAGAAAGCAGCCCCGATCCTCCTCTTCTTGTGTCCGCCACCGGTGCTCCTGGTCCCCCCCTCCTGTCACATATCCCACAGCAAGCAGCTTGCCAGCTTGCAATGTTGGCATCCAAGCAGGCGCACTTCTGAGCCACTGCTCTGTGTGTCCTTTCAGACACAGAGGCCCTGGCTCAGCCCCATCCTGCCGCCTTGCGGAGGGAGAGTAAGTGGAGAGCTGATGCTCTTGTGCACATCGCTGGATCAAGAGGGAGCTCTGGTAAGTATAAGGGGGCTGTTGCACACAGATAGTGTTTTACCTTTAGGCATAGAATGCCTGAAGGTAAAAAAAACTTCAGCCTTTAGAACCACTTTAATATTGACCCATAAAACTAATGTTTTAAGTAGATTTCACTGACAATAGACAAACTGTCCTCATTCACAATGCACCCTGCTCATGCAGAAGTCTGTACTTGTTTCAGTGTTACAACTGAGTGGTTTCATCATTCAAGAAAAATAATAAACATCTAAAAGTTATTTAAAAATAGGAAAGGTTGAAGAAAAAAAATGTGAATATTAATGGAAAAAATGTAGCTTTGCTACTGTTGGCTAATGTCCGATTTGGCACAACATTTACCATTGCATGTTTTGTGGATGCCATAGTTATGTGGCCAAGCTTCCCAGAAGATACACGCAGACTACCGCCAAGGGGGTCTATGCCATAAATTTCTGCAGTGCGAGTATGCAATATATGGGAACGGTGCCCTATACTCCCGTAACTTTGCTCATTACCGTCTAGCCAAAGACCCCAGAGGCTCGTAACATCTGAAGTGTATGGCAAGACACCAGCGGAAGGCACAGGGAGGGGTATGGTTGAGTCCAAGTTAAATGATGGTTCCCACAACTGATATGGAGGGTCATAATCAGCTGAAACTCAACTACGAAGTGTGTCACAATGAAGTTTACAGGATGTCTATTTGGGAGTGATGTGGATATATCAATACACAATAAGAATATAAAATGTTGCAACTATTAGTATGTCACAAGTAATTTTGCTGGGATCTTACCAAAAGGATTTTCACCTAAATAATAAACAGACTTCCAACAGTTTCCAACAAGAACCATTATGAATCAGTATGAAAGTTAAGATCAACAATGGCTAAAATATTGTCTCGTCAGGTAGTAGTGCTATCATCAGGATGACAACCCTGTAACCAACATTACAACTCCAATGCATTCATAGACGAGCCAAATTCCCACTACACTGTACCTCTACCGATCGGAATACCAACAGGCTTTCTGTTCTTCTCTTACCCAATGCTGTATCCTGGCCTAGGCCAACAAGGCCCAGGCCTAGGGCAGCACTTTGCAGGGGGGCAGCACGGACAGTGTCCCCTCCGGCTTGCGCTACACTGTTGGGCAAATTAGTTTAGCGCCCCCATAAATCGTACACTTCCTGTCCCATAGCCAAACAGGAAGTGAGAGGAAATCTATGCAAACTAATGGAAACCATTGCCCCACCAGGCCATCAGAACTAGTGTCCCCACTTGACAGGAAGGGGTGGGTCATATTTAAATTAGGGGTTGCACTAGTTTAGTCAGGCCTAGGGCAGCACAAAACCTAAATACACCCCTGCTCTTACCCAAAATTTTTACAAACTGTCTGACAGTCCCCCAAAGGACTTAGGATCAGGATGGACCCCCGAGGCATTGAGAATGACCAGGTTCCTCCTGCATGCAGACAGGGGTTATCTCAACCTGCAATCACAGAGGGTTGTGTGCCTTACCCCATGAGGTGACGTAACCTCTCCAGATGCAAGTCATCTTGTTTTTTTTCTTTTTCTACTTAACATCAATAATTTTGGTTTTAATTCTGCAACCATAATGCATATATAGCAATCAAGAGCAGTGTCCCTCAATATTGCCATACCCTTCTTGATTGCAGGACTCATCCCGCCTCTAAGAAAGTACCCCTCAAAAATAAGAGCCCATCTTCACCAATACCTAACCCCCAATGATCCCACTACAAGGGTTCTCCCACTCTTGTCCTGAACCATCCTATGCGTCTTAATTTGCTTTTGTTGGTGGTCCCCTGAGAACCACTTTCCTGTAACCTGTATCTTTATTAGGTCTTTGGCATCTTAGACTGTTCCTCACATGTTCCTTTGCCGGAAACTTTTTCTCTAGTTTAAGGGATAAATGGCTAACTATTTATGTATTTACTTCCCCTAACCTAACCCACCCTCACGCCTGAGCGTTAGTGCCACAAAGACTTCTTGTAGCTCGTAAACAAACAATGGAGCTGTGGCTGTTGGAGCCGAGTAAGAATTCATCTGTGGAGCAGGTGGGAAGGTTTGGTTTGACCTGGAAAAAAATTAATGCACTTATTCTTTAATGAGTATTAAAAAGGACATTACCTGCAATGTAAAGGGTTAATACCTTACCCTTCCTGCCATCAATCAGCCATTTTGAGGTGCTATTTCAGGCTGGCTGAAATATTTTTTATCAACAGGCAAACTTCTGGAAGTGTTGGTTGCCTGAACTCCCTGCTGCACTATGTAGTTTCTTCTGTTGATCCCAATAGAACTACTATATCTAGTAGGCCAGTGCAACGAACCGCAGAGGGGAACACCAGTATCTCACAATCGTGTTACTAAACCCAGGACCCTGCATTCACTATATCTGGTCTCCCACAGTACACAGAATATGGAAATGCAATTATTTTAGTAAACATAAACTGCTAAATATCTTTTCTCATCAGCAGTATACAGCAGCTTTGTGACTTCTATCAGTGTCCGACAGAGCCCTGGTTAAAAGCTTGTAGGAAGAGTTTCCATTCTTCTCTAACTGTCCTATGAGGCTGCATGATCCCTGACACTGTCTGGACAGTGCCGATTGCCTTGTGTTGCTTACATGCATGGAGACATCCTTTAAAACAGTAGCGAATGCACGAGAGAATACGTACTGCAGAGGCAAAATTACTGGTAAGTTCAGACATTCGCAGATGACCTATAGATCCTGAAATTAAAAAAAAATCCTGCAGTATTAATGATGTGTGCACAGCATGTGTGATTAGAGAAAACAGAGGCAACTCCAGAACAAATAAAACTTTTACTGTCAATGAACGATCCATATCCAAAGTCATAAAAAAAATTCTCTTTCTGCTCCAGAAGAAGTCATTTGTTAAGAGTATCAGACGTCGAAGTTTACACGCATGTGAAATGTGACAAACAGGCCATGACGCAACATATCAAATGAGGGATCAATCTGTGAGCCATTAGACAAAAGTGGATGTAATTATGAACATTCTAACTTTTTAATTATCACCTTGCTGTCACCAGCGGAGCTGAATTAAAGACACATGTATGAAGGACTGAATATAATCACTCTTCTCAGGACTTAAAGGGGGACTTCACAAAAAAAAAAGTCCCACTGATTCACTCCCTCACAACAAGACTAAGGTTTTTGTTTTTTTTTGAGGGGGGGGGGGTACGAGTGCCATTTACCAGCTCCCACTTCTGCAATCCCTGCAGGAATCGTTCACAAAGCGATGTGGGAGCCACAGCCAGCTCCCATATCCAAGATGGCGGACCTGGCAACCCACAGTAGTAAGAACTGGCTGCGGAAAGACAGCACTTGACCCCAGGCAACTCCCTGATTTTTAAAAGTCAGCAACAACAGTATTTGTAGCTACTGACTTAAAAAATATATATATATAAAAATAAAATAAAAAATGGGAGCGTCTGCCCTTATTATGGTCACTAAATAATTCACATATTTTGAAGCACATTGATCCTATGACATGACATGATATCTTTTTTTATTAGTAGGCAATTTCTTGCAAAGTAAAAGCCATCATAGCAGCTGGCTGTTTAGCTGCTTGATTGTTTTTATAGGCGGTGGGAGGGGACGCCCCTTGCCCACCGATGCCTCTTCCGCCTCGCCAGAGAATGAATATGCTGGCAGTTTACCATAGAGCTGGCCGGGGGAACAGATGGTCCCTGGCCATCTCTTTAACGCTCCGAGGTAGGAAGTGACGTCATGACATCACTTTTGGTACTGGCAGATGTAAACACTGACGTTTTCTTTTTTCTGGGAAGCCTGAGATTGTTGTTTTTCTATTACTATCTCAGGCTTTCCAGCATATAGGTGAAATCTGAGGACTTATAGACCCCAGATCTCTCCGTAAAGAGGACCTATCATGCCCTATTCCTATTACAGGGGAGGTTTACATTCTTTGTAATAGGAATGTAAGTACAAGGCCGTGCCCACATATCTAAATGGAGTTCAAACCACACAAGGTAATGTCGCAAACATTACAGCAAGAACAATAATTCTAGCACAAGACCTCCTCTAACTCTAAACTGATAACCTGTAAAACTGTTCAAGGTGTAGCTTATGGGGAATTTTAGGTACCGAAATTTGGCCCCATTCCACAACTGTGCACAATTTTAAAGCGTGACATATTAGGTATCTATTTACTCGGCATAACATCATCTTTCAGATTCTGCAAAAACAAAATTGCCCAACTTTAGTGTTTAGTTTCGTTTTATTAATTCATAAAAGCGTTTTTTTTTCTTTTTGCAAAAACAAATCGTGTTTGAAAAATTGCTGCACAAACACTGTGTGACATAAAAAATTGCAACAACCACCATTTTATTCCCTATGGCTCTGCTAAAAGAAAAAAAATAGATATAAAATGTTTGGGGGCTCCAAGTAATTTTCTAGCAAAAAAAATATGATTTTTACATGTAGGAGAGAAATGCCAAAATTGGCCCAGTATGTAAGTGGTTAAAACAGGTCATCATTCATCTCCATTTCCATAAACATTGTAAAGAAATTAGGTCACATTTAGGCTCCATTCACACCTCCGCGGCGTATTTTGCCGCAAGTGTGTAACTTTTTTTTTTTTTACAAAGCCTTGCCATTGCCTTTTATGGCCGAACGCCAATGCCGCCTGAAAAAAAGGGTCCGGGACTTTTTTTCAGGCGGCAGGCGTACGGCGTCTATGAGATATGAACCATCTCCATAGACAGCAATGGGAATTCTCCCCTCTAGCGGCACAAGCGTCCGGCGTCGGGCGTTTTGTCGCCTAGATGTGAATGGGCTCTAACACAGGCAACCGGCATGGATAGTTTGTTGTGTTCAGAGACAGCTAAATGCCCCCTCTGAACATAGCTGCACATTGTAATATGACTACATACAAACTAATTGATTAGCAGCAGCCATTCTGGGCGTGTCCAGAAACGCCATCACTAAACACATTGTTTCTCCCCTCACATATACCATGGCATTAATGTGGACTTATAATCAAAATATTGTCTTTGTGACTTGAGTGACTGAAGTTGCAGAGCACTCCCTGACATGTGACTGCAGCGTGAGATGACTGCTGTTTTCACAGAATTTGGTTGGAGATTTGGTGAAGTTACTCCCGGGCTGCTCATTGTTCTTCTTAGTGGGGGAGGGGGGGCGCAGTTTGGCATCTTTGCCCTGGATGACCATGTCCTGTCACAGCTGCCAGTCCTCAGATCACCAGTCATTAGAGAAGCAGCTCTGATAACAGGAAGCAAATCCTTTCTCCTTTGCTAAGATGGTTGCCTTTGTAAATGGTACATTGTGTGGAGCATAGCAAGTTGGCCCTGGGAAAACGAACATCTGCAGAAAGTCTAGAGCAGGGGTGTCAAACTCAATTTCATCGTGAACCGCATCAGCATTATGATTGCCTTCAAAAGCGCCGGTTGTATCTGTAAGATTAGATGTCCAGCTCATCCCCTCCCCTTTACATTAGATGCCAAGAGCCACCCCACCATCAGAAGTTGAGTCCCCCACTCTCCCTTACATCAGTGTGCACCCCCCTTTACTTATGCTGCTGCTGGGAAGAAGCTGGATGCATTGCTTAAATGCAGAAAGTAAGGATCTGAAGTAGGACCAGAGGAGGGCCACATGAAATGGCCTGGAGGGCCGGATTCGGCTCACGGGCCTTGTGTTTGACACCTGTGATCTAGAGGCATTACAGATGAACTCTTTGAGCCATTTCTCTTACTTTTGTGAATTCAGTTTGCCACAATTCCTTTAAAAGCAGACCTAGCATCAGATAGGAACTTCCCCCTTTTGCCAAACAAAAATTTTAGCACACTGTTCCTTTCTTGTTTTTATGCTTTGTAAATATACCTACAAGTCCAATGGATCCAGTGTTTTTTTTTGGCTCCATTCTCCTACTCCACTTCATCGGGAGCCATTCCTGCAGCTGGCCCCTGATAATGTGGATAATGTGGAGGGAAGAGGATTGTGAATGGTCGAAAGCGTATATTTTTAGAGGAAAGATCTCTTTTAATTCCAATAATGTGTTAGTGTAACAGTTCCAGGTATTCATTGCCTCTTATGCTGCGTACACATTATCGGAATTCCGACAAGAAAACCGTGGACTTTTTTCCCCCCCCCGACAGAATTTTGGCTCAAACTTATATTGCATACACACGATCACACAAAATTCAGACCGCCAAGAATGCGGTGACGTACAATACTACAACGAGAAAAATTATGTTCAATGATTCCGAGCATGTGTGGTTTTTTTTGCTCGTGAGAATTGCATACAGACAATCGCAATTTCCGACAAGAACTTTTCCCGTTGGAAAATTTGAGAACCAGCTCTGAAACTTTTGCTGGTCGTTAATTCCGACAGAAAAAGTCCCATGGGGCCTACACACGGTTGGAATTTCCGACCAAAATCTCACATCGAACTTTATAGTGCTGATGTATATTGTGACATATCAGGAATTGTAAAGTTACTGGAAGGTCCACTTTAAATAAAAACTAAATACCCCTTCACAGCAAAGAATAAAGTTACCAAGACTGACTGCATATAAAAACAAGCCGGATTCACAGAGATCACCCTTTCCACAGCCAGGGCTAGCGCCAAAGCCGGCTCTCTGCAGATGCCAAGCGAGAGACGGTAGAGCGGAGTGGCTTGCCATGATACAAGGTGTGGCTCTAATAGATTGTTCAGCTATTGCCAGTATTAACAAATGTTATTTGCCGTTTTATTAGAGAACAGACTTGTAAGCCCCAAGGTTTAATTTCTGTCTGGCGGCAAATTACAATTCAAGCTGTGCCGTTTCATTCTGTTTAAATGCCTTGTGAGTTTTTAAATCTAAAATATATATATAAAAAATGGAGCAGATAAGTATGTGCAAAATGACACCCCGGGGAAATATAAAAGGTTTGAATTACAACAACATATAAAGGATGAGTAAAGTCTTAAGTGCAAAGTGCACTTGTGTGAAAGCTACCAGTACCGTCCCAGGCATTACCGAACTGTTCCAAAAACAAATCCTAGCTGAAGATGAAGATATGGGTGTCATCCAATAATAAATCATTTACACATGAAACCAACTCGGTTTTACTTTTAAGAGGCCGTTCATTAACTTCAATGGTTTACTACTTTATATAAGCTTTTCTGACACCTAAATCCACCACTTTTTTGTTTACTGCTTTCTTGTGTATTAAAGCAGCCTGAAAATAAAACATATTATATTACCAATTCTTAGATGTAATAGCTGCATTTGTTTCTTTTTTAAGGCTTTCTTTCTTCATCTGGTGTTCCAGCCAGCAAGTCTGTTGTTTTTCACAAGCTCCAGCACTCCAGCAGAAGGTATCAGTTTACATGGATGAGACACTGATGGTGTGGTTTAAAATGATCAGCTTTTATTTATTCAAGCAAAACCTTAATCCCAAAAAGGAAATAAACAGTTTGCTGTAACTTATTGTAAAGTGTTAGCTGGAGTTTGACTTACATTTGTTGGTGTAATTAAATCTGATAATACATTTACCATCCCCCCCAACTGACAACACTGCTGTGCCTTCTTTTCTCATTTCTCCAGAATTGTGTCTCACTAATACAGGAGGTTTGTTACTGGCTAGATTATCAGTGCAAAAAAGCCAAAGAAAACTGATTGCAGCCTTATGATTGCTAAGCTGCAAAATATTACATTTTTAGTTTTTTGGGTTTAACACCGCTTTAAACTGGCCAGTGGGTTGAACTAAAGAAAATGACTAATCAAGCACTGGGGAGCTACAGTTTATTGAGGGAACCATCAATGCCAACAGGTACTGTGACATACTAAAGCAGAGCATCCCCTCCCTTCGGAGACTTGGCCGCAGGGCAGTATTGCAACATGATAACAACCCCAAACAGCTCCAAGATGACCACTGCCTTGCTAAAGAAGGGTAAAGGTGATGGACTGGCCAAGCATGTCTCCAGACCTAAATCGTATTGAGCATCTGATAGGCATCCTTATACGGAAGGTGGAGGAGCGCAAAGTCTCTGACATCCACCAGCTCCATGATGTCATCATGGAGGAGGGGAAGAGGACTCCAGTGGCAACCTGTGAAGCTCTGGAGGGTTAAGGCAGTGCTGGAAAATAATGGTGGCCACACAAAATATTTACACTTTGGGCCCAATTTGGACATTTTTACTTAGGGGTGTACTCACTTTTCTTGCCAGCGGTTTAGACATTAATGGCTGTGTTGAGTTATTTTGAGGGGACAGCAAATTTACACTGTTATATAAGCTGTACACTCACTACACAACATTGTAGAAAAGTGTCATTTCTGCAGTGTTGTTACATGAAAAGATATAATAAAATAGTTACAAGAATGTGAGGGGTGTACTCACTTTTGTGAGATACTGTATATAATTGTTAAAAAACTAAGGGCCCTTTCACACGGAGCGGATCCGTATTGATCCGCCCCATGTGTGTTCGTCTGCTCAGCGGGGATCATCCGTAAATCCCCGCTGAGCTGTCGGCGGACAGGGCGGTCCCTGCACACTGTGCAGAGACCGCCCTGTCTTTCCTCCGCTCTCCCCTATGGGGAATCAGATGAATACGGACCGTGTGTCCGTATTCATCCGATCCGCCAGACGGAAGAAAAATAGGGTTTTCTTCCGTCTGAAAAAGCGGATCTTTGCGGAGGCGGATGTTTGCGGACGTTAGCGGATGCTCAATCCGCTAACGTCTGCAATCCCATAGGGAAGCATTACAAGTCCGTAGACATACTACAAAGGGCTTCCAAAGCTTGATACAACAAAGACTGCTGAGACTCTTTAGTTCCATGCAGGGATACAGGGCTGAGTGATATGTTTTCAAGTGTCCCCTGTGCAGTTATATAACCTGTGAAATCAATGAAAGACATCATTCCGCCCCAGCAACCAGAGCCCTGCTTTCCTATGTTGTAATATAATGGGTCCGGAGATGTTTAAAGGGGTTGTAAAGGTTTGTTTTTTATTTTCTAAATAGGTTCCTTTAACCCCTTCCATACCGCGCCATAGGGAAATGACGGCGGCAGGAACCCCTTGCCGATCCGGGTGGACGTCATATGACGTCCTGTGTTCCCGGCGATCTAGGGCCCGCGGCAGCGCTCGTGACCCGGCGCGGGTGCCCGGCAGCCGCGATTGCCGCCGGGCACCCGCGATTGCCGGTAATCACGGCAGGAGTGTGGATCTGTGTGTGTAAACACACAGATCCACCTCCTGTCAGCGGTGAGGAGACCAATGTGTGTTCCCAGTACAGAGAAACACACATCGGTCTCCTCCCCTTGAGAGTCCCCTCCCCCTACAGTTAGAACACACCTTAGGGAACATATTAACCCCTTCAGCGCCCCTAGTGGTTAATCCCTTCCCTGCCAGTCACATTTACACAGTAATCAATGCATATTTATAGCATTAATCGCTGTATAAATGTGAATGGTCCCAAAAACATGTGTCAAAAGTGTCCGATGTGTTCGCCGCAATATCACGGTCACAGTAAAAAAACGCAAATCGCTGCCAATACTAGTAAAAAAAATTCTAAAATAAAAATGCCATAAATCTATCACCTATTTTGTAGACGCTATAACTTTTGCGCAAACCAATCAGGATACGATTATTGCGATTATTTTTAACCAAATATATGTAGAAGAATACGTATCGGCCTAAACTGAGGAAAATTTTTATTTTTAATTGTGATATTTATTAAATAAAAAAGTAAAAAATATTGTGTTTTTTTTTTAAATTGTCGCTCTTCTTTTGTTTATAGAGCAAAAAATAAAAACCACAGAGATGATCAAATGCCACCAAACAAAAGCTCTATTTGTGGGGGGGGGGGAATAAAGATTTAGTTTGGGTACAGTGTTGCATGACCACGCAATTGTCATTCAAAGTGCAACAGCGCTGAAAACTAAAAATTGGTCTGGGCAGGAAGGGGGTGAAAAAGCCCTGTAAGGAAGGGGTTAAGCAAGTGCATTGTTGGTTCACTAACCTTTCCCTTCGATTTCCCATTTAAATGTTTTTTTTCTTTGTTTTCTTTGTCTGAATTTCTCACTTCCTGTTCCTCCTCAGTAAGATGTTCTGGCTGACTAACCCCCATGGATGATGGGGGCAAGCTTAGTGAGGAGAAACAGGAAGTGAGAAATTCAGACAAAGAAAAAAAACATTTAGAAGGGAAATTGAAGGAAAAAGGTAAGTGAACCAACAATGCACAAGCTTAAAGGAACCTATTTAGAAAAAAAAAAAAAAAACGTTACAACCCCTTTAACTACAGGCCGTCTGAGAGAATTCCATCTGCCCAGAAGCTCCTCCACATGGTGACCCCACAGGTATCTGACTCAGTGAAGGACCATACTCTAGAAAGGCTAGAGACCCTTTCTCTTTGTTTTCCAGAGGGGATTCCTTCTCTGTTCAAATAGAATTAATCTCCCTGTTTATCTTTCTGGACACATACAATCCTTCTTGCTCTCCGTGGGTGAAGCAAGTTCCATTTACATTCCAAACGTCATATAAAGTGCCAGCGATCTGATGTGCTGGACTGGATAACGGAATGGATTTCAAGTGTTGTAATACATTTAGCTTAACGGATATGTCCACATTTGAGAACATGGTGTTTTCAATCAACAGATTTTATAAATGAGAGGTTGGCTTCTTTAAGTAGTTAGATAAACTGTGGTGAACTGTACCAAGCCAATGGTAGAGTCGGATAAAAGGGGAAGACAGAGAGCTCTAGTTCTAATTATTGAAGCAACTCAAAAGGCAAGTGTACTGGCAAAAAGCAGCAGCTGGTTAAAACAAAGTAAATTTTTCACCAAAAAAAAAAGAGATTAGTTACTGCACTCTGCACACTGGGTAAGTAGTCCACTAATGAAAACCAATGCTCGCATGTCAATTTTAAACCACAATAGCGGCCTTTTCTGAGGTGGATTGAACAACAGGAGTGCTGAAATATCTTTCCTGGAGAAAATGCTGCTTAAAGCGACATTAACCACTTAAGACCCGGACCAATATGCAGGTTAAGGGCCCCTTTTTGAGATTCGGCACTGCGTCGCTTTAACTGACAATTGCGCGGTCGTGCGACGTGGCTCCAAAATAAAATGGGCGTCCTTTTTTCCCCACAAATAGAGCTTTTTTTTGGTGGTATTTGATCACCTCTGCGGTTTTTTTTTTTTGCGCTATAAACCAAAATAGAGCGACAATTTTGAAAAAAATTCAATATGTTTTACTTTTTGCTATAATAAATATCCCCAAAAAAACATATAAAAAAAATGTTTTTTTCCTTAGTTTAGGCCGATACGTATTATTCTACTTATTTTTGGTAAAAAAATAAAAATCGCAATAAGCGTTTATTGATTGGTTTGCGCAAAAGTTATAGCGTTTACAATATAGGAGATAGTTTTATGGCATTTTTATTAATATTTTTTCTTATTTTACTAGTAATGGCGGCGATCAATGATTTTTTTCATGACTGCGACATTATGGCGGACACATTGGACACTTTTGACACATTTTTGGGACCATTGTCATTTTCACAGCGAAAAGTGCTATAAAAATGCACTGTTTACTATGAAAATGTCAGTGAAGGGGTTAACCACTAGGGGCCGCTAAGGGGTTAAGTGTGCCCTAAGGGAGTGATTCTTACTGTAGGGGGGCGTGGCTGGACGCGTGACTTCACTGATCGTCGTTCCCTATAACAGGGAACAGACGATCAGTGACACTGCCACAGAAAATGGGGAAGGTGTGTTTACACTCACCTCTCCCCGTTCTTCAGCTTCTGTGACCGATCGCGGGACACCTGCAGCGATCAGGTCCCGCGGGCGCGGTCACAGACCTTAGGACCAGGTTGCGAGCATGAGCCGGCGGCGCGCGCGACCCACGTCTGGGCTCTTAAAGGCGACGTACCTGTACGTGCCTGTGCCCAACCGCGCCATTCTGCCAACGTATATCAGGGTTAGGCAGGATAAGTCCACCTTAACACTAAAATCTCTACATCTACAGACATCCATGATCTACCACTAACCTATCTAACCCTGTAAAGGAGAGATCAGTATACATACCTTTTTTAAAGCCGATCCGACCCAATCCCACGCTGAGCTGTCAGTGGCGGCTTTGCTGTGGAGGCGGCTGCAGAAGACACAGCAGACAATGGAAGCCCCATAGTAACTCTATGGGTGACGTCACTCCCCATTCATTTGACAGACATTGTTGGCTGTGTCCTCTGCAGAGTTTCCGCCGCTGGAGACTCCATAGTGAAGCCGCGGCTGACAGCTCAGTGTGGAATCGGGTCAGATCAGCTTAAAAAAATGTATGTATACGGATTTCTTCTTTACAGTGCTAGATAGATTAGTGTTAGATTGATGTCTGTAGATCTAGGGATTTTAGCGTTAGGGTGGACTTATCCTATAAAGGTTTGAACTTTTGAATGTAATGAAATTTTGTCACATTCACTAAGGTCTTGAGAAAATTCCCTTATAACCTGCAACCTAACTTGCAAAGTAAACGGTCCTTTTGCCTTTAGTAAATGAACCCCTATATATACCTAAGCACTGATAAGCTACAATTTATTACATGTTTTTCTTGGGTTTAGAGACACTTTAAAGCGGATCTCCCACGCCAAAAACGTTTTTTTAGTAATGGCTATTTAAAATTTAAATGACACTAATTTGCCAAACTCACGTGTCCTGTCTCCCCCGGCCGCTCCGCTGCTATCCAGTCTCAAAAAATAACTTTTATTCATCCTTCCGGTTTCCTCTCCATTTTAACTGTGGGCATAAGCCCACAGCCCGGCACTTCCTTGTTGCGGTGGATGCTGATCTCCCAGCATCCACCGCTCGATCTCGCGCATGCGCGCGAGCAACGGGGAGCAGCGGCTTTGGCGTCTGTGTTGCCATGCCTCTTCCTCGAAATCGCGCGATATCTTGCCTAACAGGGTAGAATACAATATCAAGGGAGCTATGACACAAGCTCCCAGAAGACACTACGCGGGACAGACAACTGAGAAACCCGACAAAAAACCCGAGGGAGGCAGACCGGAAGCCCGTACAGTTTCATGGTACAGTAAATATTATTTTAATTAAAAATATCGGTTTCAGCAATCTTTAGGAGAAGTATTATTTATGCGATAATGTTATATTTTGGGTGGAGATCCGCTTTAATGTAATTACACTGGTTGCATTTAAAAATGACACTTAGTGATGGTACTATGTACCACATTTGGTGGACATGCCAAAAGGTGAGACGATTTTGTATAGGCGCTTATAACTTTATATATTCTTTAATTCAGGTGAATCTTCTTAAATCACCTCTGCATGCACTGCTGGGGCTCCCGGTGGAGGGAACGTCGAAGCACTTGAGAAAACTGATAGCTTTTATATTTGTAGCGGCTAGAATCTCCATAGCTAAGTCTTGGAAGTCCCCCACTGTCCCCTTTTATCTTTTGAAGTCTAAACTGTCATGGATTATGGTGAATGAGAGAATGTCGGCTATTTTGAACGACAAAGTCACAGTGTTTAACAAAGTGTGGGATCCCTGGATCACCTACCTTGCAAATGTACGTTGATCTGCACCAACACAAGGGCTTTTCCCCTTTTTTTTTTCGAGGTAGGGATGCACCACCATTTCTTTTTCTCTCTCCTTCTTTCGCTTTTTTTTCTTTTCTTTCTTCCCCCTTCTTTGCTTTTCTATTGTTACTTCCTTTTGTTATATTATTTAATCAGCTATGGTTTGTTATTGTTAGCTGGCCCCTTGGGTCTAGACAGTGCTCCAAATGGACGACCCTGAGCTGGGTTGAGAGATAGTTGTAGTAGGAGCACCCAAGGTCATAAGAGGTGCTAACGTTGTGTTTGTATTCGCAATAACTTGTATCTGTATGTTTGTTCTCCTGACGATGACAAAGTTATTCCCCCCCCCCTTTTTTTTATACCCTCTTTATTTGTAAAACTTAATAAAAAATATTGGGGGGGAAAATGACACTTAGCATTAGTTCAGATTTACAGAAAATATAAAACTGAACTAACACTGTATACCTTCCCCACCCCAGCCCCTGCTGTACCTACCTCTGTGGATACTGAGCTGTCAGTTCCCACGCAGTCAGTCCAGCATGTTGGGAAATAGAAAACCCTTCTCTTCTCTATGCAGCACTTTCAGGACAGATCAGAGCGATTTTGTAAGCACTGATCAATCAAAACTGCTCTGGTCAGTCCTGAGAGCGCTATACAGAGAAGAGGGAGAAGAGCGGGGATTTCAAATCCCCGGACCGCTCAACTGGCTTCCTGGGGATTGACAGGTAAGCATTCCCAGAGCAGGGACTGGCGGGGGCAGGTTGTGTACAGTAATAGTTCACCCTTAAATGTTTTCTTTAAAGATGAAGTAACACTCTAATAATGTTTTCGTGAATACAGTGTGACATTTATGTGCGTTCTTCATATCAGCCCAGAGTTCACCCTTAAATTTGCTGTAGTTTATAGTTCCATAATGTTAACTGCATCATCTTTGCAAACTGAAAGGGGAGGAGGGGGACTGTCCAAAAAAATGTAGCTGCAAATATTTGACACTACATCAAAATGACAGAAAATGTTGCAAACATTACAAAATGCTGCTTCATACAAACCCATTTTTGTTCCGTAAGCTCCAATTTCCAGAATGGTTTTCCTAATATCATAATGAACATGACAAACTGCCCTGGCAGAAACTTTAAAGCAACCTAAAAAGAGAAAGTGTGGACATTACAGTAGGTGAATGACTGCCTTTTCCCAGCTAAAGTTTTAACTTTGACTTACGCACAACTTATTTCCTCTTTCATGCGCCGTCAGCGTGCGTCCGAATAGGCTTTTCTCTCTTAATAAGGAGGATAAGTGTGTTATTGAACGGCAGATAAATATGTGTTTACCAAGGCACCTATATAAACAGAAGTGTGTGCACATGCACTTTCATATTTATACAGTTACATATTTTATAAAATACTCCCTAGACATCCTGTTACATAAGCCCTTTCCAGAGCATCTCAGAAATCCATCTGGACGGCAAGTATCCATCACACTGACCGCCAAGAAAAACAAAGTTATGAATCACCATCGAGGCTATCAGCTCTTCCAAAGAAGCTTGTGGGTTTTTGTAAATGATGGCTTAAGAAGGAAACTTAAATATGGCATTTCACCTAGCATTTGGAATTCTAAGACGTCTATTTTTTTTATTGAATTTTTTTGAATGATGACAAATTAACCTTTTCAGATGTGCATATGGCACTATGCTGGCCTCTTTTCTGGCAAGTCGTGTTATGACGTAAGAGAATTTTTTATATATATATATAAATGATTATTCCTGCCAAACGTTTGATTTATGTCAGTATAAGGGGGTCGGTACCTCAGTTGCAATTACACACTGGATACTAAGATACTCCACCAAATTTCTCAACAATAATGTTAATTTGAAGATTCTGTCACTTGAAGTAATTGAAGACAAGGACATTTCCTTGAAATGTGTTTCTCTTCTGGATTAAATTAATCAAAAATGTCATAGTATTCTCTATAAAGTGCTTTTTACACTATCAATGTTGCTTCGCAATAAAAATAGGGATGCAAAAAGAAAAATATGTCCTGATGTACATATGAAGGGAATGGTTTTCAGGTTTTATTTTGACTGTCATGAGTACTGAGATTTTTTCCCATTTCCAGTATCGAAGACACAGCAGGAAGTGAAAAGAAATCTTTCCAAATTAAAGCGAGACTAAATATCTTTATTCTGCAAATTTAATCCATACACATTCACTATGAAATGGCCTTCTAATATATTTTTCATTAAATAGTTATTTTTTGGAAAGAAAAAAAAACAGGAAAGGCTTTTTTTATTTTGACTGATTGTCCAAAAAGGTGGAGCGGGGTGGATGACATCATGATTTCCACTTGCCTATTTAGAGAAAGCTTTTTATTCATTGATAAAAAATATAAGGCTTCTTCTGTATGGCAGAGAATCACTCAACCCAATTGCCTTAAATTCCAGTAGCAGACGGGAAGTCACCCGTACTGCTGTCGGAACACAGCGCTGCATACTGTATGTAGCTAATACAGTGTATTAAAACACACATAGCAGCTACACTGTTTGGAAATTAACATAATTTGTCCGGTCAAACTACTTAAAGTTTATTGAAACCTGGAATTTTACTTTAAAGTGTTACGCAACCCAGGAGCCTGCAATCACTATATCTGGTCTCCCACGGTACACAGAACATGGAAATGCAATTATTTTAGTAAAAATAAACTGCCAAATGCTTTTTCTCATCAGCAGTTCATAGCAGTTTATGACTTCTGTCAGTGTTTGGTTAAAACTTGTAGGAGGAGTTTTCATTCTACTCTGACTGCAGGGCCCCTGACCCTCTGTCTGGACAGTGCAGATTGGCCCTGGAGAAAAAAATTCTCTAGCAATACACACCAATCTGAGCATGTGCAGAGTCCCCCCAAGGTTCTGTACTATCAGGAGATGGATTGGGCACAGTGGAAGAAGGGGAGTATCAGAAAAGACAGGATCAAACAGATGCAGAGGATTAACCCCTTAGGTGAGTATAACAAGCATGCATTACTGCAAAAACAGACTAATTTTTTTGTTGTGATTTTGGTAACACTTTAAGTTTTAAAAATGAATGCTAAAAGCGGGCTGCTCCAGAATATGACTGCTCGATTTTTAGTAAATTCCCCTCAAGGAACGCAGTTCAGTGAGATTGGTTGCAAAGTATTTGCAGAAGGTAAGGGAATGATGAGTGATGGGAAGGAAAGCCTGTGTGTGATCACTACAGATTTCAATATGCCTCTCATTCTTACAACTCTCACTCAACCTCATCCGCTTGTGGCCTCTTTTTTGGCTGACTATCTCTTTTGGCCAGTCGGCAAGGCTGGAACACTTTCTTCCTAATGGAATATTATAACAGATACACTCTTATAACAACCATTACTGAGGAAAGTGGGACAGAACGTCAACAACATATGGGACAAGACTTAAGACCCATGAGCAATGCCAGGGTGTCAAAATTGGCATTTGGTCGGCAAAAAGCTGATTTAAAGAAAAAAGCCGGTTAAAGAAAAAGAACGAGGCGCATGCAATAGAGACAGACAACTGCAGAAAGAAGCTGTTCTTACAATATTAATTCCACGATTATTAATTTTAACGTTTTGCACAGTTGTGTTTGCTGGATTGTTCTGACATAGGATTCCAGTCCTCCTGAGATTGCCATCTAGCAGCACGGCACACACAAAGAGCTGATGGGTCAGCTGTCATTTTATAAAGCACATAGCCAGCCGCCCCTACCTCCTCCACAGTTTGGCACTCCACTGAGCGCTGGAGGGGCAGAGCATGGAACGGTGACTGACAGTCACTGGTCTGTGCCCATAGTGGAACCAGGAACTGAGCGATTAGCAGTCTTTGATCACTCAGTTCTCTGTGTAGAGGTGGCGTGGGACAGCTGTAGTATCGGAACAATGCTGTAGCCATCTAAGGTAGTATGTATGTTTTTTTTTTTTTCATTTTCATACTTCTTTTAAAAGAGGTTATTAATGGTGGCCTGCCTCACACGGATGGTACAACCAAACAATGTAAAACATCAGTGTATCTTCCTGAACTGTGGAAGAAGCCATTCAAAGCCACAAAACGCATTTATGGTGAAATAAAGCAATTCCATATTAATTGAACCAGATGATTCCGAGCCATTCTTAGCCATATGACAATAGGTACCTTTGCGGATCAGACCACTGTTGTTTCCTCTTTAGACCTCTTTTAACTTGCCTAGCATAAAATCATATATTTGTCTTACAAGTAATCCTGGATGTATTACCCATGTTGTTTTTAAGGCTGCAATTGTCACTACAACAGTAAGGCACGGGCAATTAAAAAATAATTGTCTGAGATTCTAAGCTTTCCCCCCAAAATAATTTTGTCTGTGCCTCTGTTGAAGACATTTTTCATTGCTTCCTGTTCTGTCAGGAAGTGAGAACAAATGTCTCCCATATTGACACAGAGCAAAATACAGATAACAGAGACTCTAATAGGGCTGCAACTAACGATTATTTTCATAATCGATTAGTTGGCCGATTATTGTTTTGATTAATCAATTAATCGGATACTAGCCTTAAAATAATAATAAAAAAAAAAATTCTTTATTTTTTGGGCCAATTTGATGTTGGGCAGATTACAAAACACAAATTGCCGCAAAAACACATTACATGCTTTTCTGCAGCTTCTCCGTTGAAGTATATTGAACCAAAAAATAAATAAAAATGGCACCGTTTTGCATTAAAAAGTCCTTGCCCTTTCCAAATACGCAGCAGCTGAAAAAAAATTATGGCTGTGAAGGTGTCCCATAGGAAACCATGTAAATGAATTGTAGTGTGTTTCTGCAAAAACTGAGGTGTGACCCAGGCCTGAGATGTTTAGTAACATAATGGGGTTAAAAAAAACAAAAATAAAGTACAAAAAGAGCAAATAATCGCTACTGTAAGAGGTTAATTTTTTTTACTGTGGGACAGTGAAAGTAATATTTACAGTAGCAATTTGCTTTTTTGTACTATAAAGGGCTAATTTTTTAACCCCATTATGTTACTGGCCGATTAATCGATTATGAAAATTGTAATCGATTAATTTCATAATCGATTAGTTGTTTCGCCCCTAGACTCTAACTTATTCGGCTTTTCCTAAAAATTATTAAAAGATTTTTGGCTGAAGTTGGGTTTCAAATCTAGGTGCACAAGGGTCAAGTGCCATCACAATAATATTTTCACTACATGCACTTCATGCACCAAAACTATCCTGTAATTTATCAAAGACAAAAATGTTGTCATTAAAATACAAACTACAACTAAATAAACGCCCAAATATCAGATTTAGATGCAACTAATCCAACACAACCATTTCTAAAGTCTGGTAAATAGAATGAAGAGAAAGGTTGGGAGGTTTTATTGCCATCTGTGGAATCGTGCTCTCCATTTTTGGGAGAAGGAGAGGGTTAATCAACACAGAATAAAATGTTTATCTTTTGATGTACTTTTTGTATTATGCAATACGATGTTAGATGCTGCTGTCAGAATGACCCCTTGCAAACTGCTATGTTCAAGTGATTTATATGAGCATTTCACCAACCTCAACGAAAATATTTTTCCGTGTTCCGCAATGCATGACCACTGAATGACGAACAGCAATTAGTTGAGAATTTGAAAGAAAATTAATGTTGACAAAACAGCAAACGCTTCCAATTCCAGTACTAGAACTAGTCACTATTCTACAGATTCCAGATATCTTCTTGGAGATTATTATGAAAGCCTCCCATTATTGTTTTCCATATGTTGTACCTCATGGACTTTCAAAAAAGAATCAAACATCTCTTTTTTTTAGATGTATAAAGTAACTGCCCTGGTATGGGGATGTATAAAGTAACTGCCCTGGTATGGGGATGTATAAAGTAACTGCCCTGGTATATCCTCTCTTTTCATCACCAAATGCTGTGCATAAAACCAGAGTCAAATTTTTCTACAAGACAAAACAAATATACAGTAGGTCAGATCTGGAATAAATACCAGCCAGTGTCTTATTCCAGCTTGCCAAGCTGGCCATGGATGGATCAAAATTTGGACAGTTCAGCAGGGACTGGTCGAATTTCAATCCATCTATGGAAGCAAGTTGTACAGAAGTCGATTTCTGGACTGACTTTTTTTACAACCAGCCTGTGGAAAAATTTAAGCTTGATCAGTGCTGCCAGCTATAGCCAGTGGTTCTGATGAGTGTATTATGAATACATTAGCTCTGCTGGAGGGATTACCTCATCTCTCATGTGTAGATGGGGAAAAAAATAACAAATATAGAAAAAATAATATAGCACAATAATTGCGACACTTATCACAATGCACTTGAATGTTATTACCTTTCCTTTTCAATCTGCAGCCACTGTAATTTTCTGAGAATGCATTACAATATGGCTACCTGAAGTTGTCTGTATACAGTGTGTGTACTGACCACTCCCCAGAAACATACTTTCCTGCTTGTTTGATTGGCTCACCAATTTTCCCAGAAGTCTGCCTAAGATACAAGTCAGATTTCAGACATCCCCTGCAACAAAAAAATCATTTTTGGAGAGATACTTCTAATAAGAGAACATCTTAAAAGATGCAGGCCCAGCAGATTTCCTCATTGGTGCCCTGCAGCTGCACACCTGACAGTTAATTATGAAACCACTCCCATTAGACCCACAGAGGCACAGACAAATACACATGGATTTCTTCAGAATAACAAAAAGGTAGGAATCTGCAACAAAGGTTATAATCCTTGCAATGTACATACTGTAGATCACCCAGGGGGGAATGTTTTTTTCTCAAAAAAAATTGAGTTACTCTTTAAATTTCAAAGGGCTGAACAAAAGAAAACGAATCATGTATGGCCTGCCTTAGCCATCCACAACACTTCTTAACCACTTGCCGACCATATACTGTATATATACGCCAGCAAGGCAGCTCTCCTCTGCAGAATCACGTACCTGTACGTGATTCTGTACTTCCTGGTCTGGGGCGCAACTCCGGGGCACCCACTAATGCTGTGGTTGGACACAGCAGGAGCCAATATGTTGGTCTGGCAGACCGAAAGTTTGCCAGGACCCACCTATCGTTCCAGAGAGAAGCAGAATCTGACCCATAGTTTGTAGACGCTGTAACTTTTGCGCAAATCAATCAATATGCGATTATTGGGACTTTTTTTTACCAAAATTATGTAGCAGAACACATATTAGCCTAAATTGATGAAGAAATTAGAATGTTTTATTGGATTTGTTTTATAGCAGAAAGTAAGATTTTTTTTTTTCCTTCAATATTGTCGATTTTTTTTGTTTGTTTGTTTAAAGCGCAAAAAATTAAAACCGCAGAGGGGATTAAATACCACCAAAAGAAAGCTCTATTTGTGGGGGAAAAAAAGCACATAGATTTTATTTGGGTATAGTGTCGCACGACCGGCTAATTGTCAGTTAAAGTAACGCAGTGCCGTATCGCAAGAAATGGACCGGTCGTGAAGGGGGTAAACCTTCCGGAGATCAAGTGGTTAAAGCATCATTGTAAAAACTGTCACCTATTCTTCTTCTGCATTGTGTCACAATAAGACTACTTATAGACCAGAGTGGGGATGCTGTTAAAACACAGCAAATGCAAGAATATTTAAATCTAAAACTTTTTTGGGGGGTTTTGGATTGTGTAGGGAAGGGTTTAAACCCCTAGAATGTCTTTATTACTGTGTCCTCTTGAAGAAATGTTCCTTCACTTCCTGTCTTGTAGACACATGAAGAAGTGAGAGTACATTCCTTTAACCCCTTGGCACTGACTCTTAACAATCCATTAGGTGGTTCTGAAAGATGGGAGGCACATACAGGCTTTTAAATGATATGATTGATCACTGTGATTTGTGGTCATAGAGGTCACATGATCAGGAAACCCCTCCCACAGGTTCCCAACCATAAACGGTGACTGGGAACTGCTGGTGACAGCTCAGTCACTTTGCTGGGAGCATGCAGTGCATGTGGTTCACGCATTTATGCATACCAGTGTTAAGGCTGATGCATATGTATGTTAAGCCTGTGGAAAAAGGGGAAAAATGCTCTTTTAGACAGCTGTCATGGTGAAGAATGTCCATATTAGAAGATTTACCCTTTATTCCTGTTCCAGTGGTCCCCAGGACAAATAGAAAGAGTGAAAATCTTTAACAGCAACACCAGCGACAAGGTTGATAACCCTTTCTGACTATATCCAAAACTAAGGGTGTACACACACTGGAAGTTTTAACTGATCCCATGCACTGTTCACCCATGATTCATTTGTGTAGTGTGAGATCACCAAACCTCACCCGGGATGAGTTAAGCGTACCATCCCCGTAACCAAGAGGTGGTCCCAGGCATGGTTCACTTGTGGCCTGGTACATTTTGCTTTGGTGTCAGTGCAAACCATGCCTGAGCACAGAACACTCCATAGAAAATATCGTACAGAAATAGGGATCACCGCAGTCTTGTTAGCAGAGGTGTCGATGTAAGTGCGCCAGGGAACACTTCCTTTTAATCCAGAGTGAGTGCAGGTCAATTGGGGGGGGGGGGGCAATAGAACTTAGGCATGATTCAATTCAAAAACTGATCCCAGTGTACCCTAAAAAGAAAAGTTTTTGCTTTAGATTCGTAGAGATCTATAAACAGGTTGCAGAATCTCAAGGCCACAGTAAATTAAAAAAATATATATATTACACAATGCTATAAACAAATGCTTGTGACTGAATACATAATATAATCAAAGAAAACCATAAACAGCACCTCTGAATGCCATCTCCCATTTTAATTTCAACATAAAACATAAAGGACATAGGCCTTAATTGCCCTTCACAAAGCCAGGATTCGTTTGAAGTAAACTTGCAGTAAGAAGAACCCTGCAGCCTAATTCGAGAGACAAGTCTCTGCCCCCAGATAAATGACTGCTCCTTACTGTACTGCGACTGGTTCTCTTTGACTCCTCCAGCATTAATAATATAAGAAAATCGGATCTGTCAGTGATATACCATACACTTGTAATACAACATTAACACATGGTGAAGCAAGAAGCGAAGAGCTACAGAGCTTAACGCCGGTCAAATAACAGAGAGGAAACTACTCTACCACATGTTCACAATGCAATTTGGCACAGACGCGTATACAACACCGCCCGCTGACAATGACCCTCACCCAACCCACCTGCCTTAAACATGAACTCACAGAAGAAAGCCTCTGTTTCTGTGGCCTCGCAGAGTCGGCCGCGATTCAAAAGCGCTCACTGGTGATTGCCTATCAAAATAAGCCTTGTTCCCAGAAGAGAAAACAACACCTTTGGTGGGAAGGATAGTAGGAAGACACAAAAAAACTCAGCCTTTTGTACGAGCAGCATTCGTGAATTGCAAATAGCTTGGCCTCTGTCCAGATGTTTTGTTAGAAATACTACAAGTCATTTATTCTGGCTGTGCTCCCTCAATTCAGAATCGCTCACGGGTATTTTATAGCTGTCCCCGGTGAACCGGAGCTTAATAAACTGAAATCAAGACAGCTGTGATTGACACTAAGCTTTTAATCCAATAAAATTAAAATACCTCTTTTTTTTATCTTACTATATTTTTAACTTCTGTTCACATAAGCAGAAATATATCCATCAGATCTCAGTGGTTCTAAAGGTAGAATGTGTTTCATCTTAAAGTGTAATATTTTATTCTCAAAAATAACAAACATCATATTTTCCTGCTCTGTGCAA
Organism: Rana temporaria; assembly: GCF_905171775.1. Taxonomy (NCBI): domain Eukaryota; kingdom Metazoa; phylum Chordata; class Amphibia; order Anura; family Ranidae; genus Rana; species Rana temporaria. The sequence continues at coordinate 146,191,059 of NC_053499.1, forward strand.
TGGTTTTGCAAAGAGCAGACCCGATATTCCTCTTCCCGGGTCCCCTAACGGCAATCCTGGCTTCTCCCATCCTCGCTATGTGGGCACTCATATGGGCTCGCTGACACAGACATCGGGAATCAGCCCTGCCCCTGCTTCCTCTACACTGGCTGTGATTGACAGCAGCAGAAGTCAATGGCTTCCGTTGCTGTCTCTGAGCCAATGAGGAGGAAGAGAGCCAAGGAAGCCTCTGCTCTTGTGCACATCGTTTAATAGCGATTAGGCTCAGGTAAGTATAAGGGGAAGGGGAATACAAGCAGAAGATTTTTTTTACCTTAAAGGGGAGGTTCACCCTAAAAACGACTTTCCCTTATTACACTTCCCCCCCCACATTACAATACGATTATGCCTATTACTTTTTTTTTGATGCTGTACATACCTTCGTACAGCTATTCACCCGTGGCTTCCGGGTTGCGAGTCCCGCGGGAGTGGGCGTTCCTAACATGGTGGTGATTGACGTTTTGACAAAAAACGAGCTCCCCCCCGTCGCGTAAGCCGCGTCACGATTGGCGAAAGGAGCCGAACGGCTAGTCGGCGCTATACTGCGCATCGCCGTTCGGCTCCTTTCGCCAATCGTGACGCGTCTTACGCGACGGAGGGAGCTCGTTTTTGTCAAAACGTCAATCACCACCATGTTAGGAACGCCCACTCCCGCGGGACTCGCAACCCGGAATCCACGGGTGAATAGCTGTACGAAGGTATGTACAGCATAAAAAAAAAAGTAATAGGCATAATCGTATTGTAATGTGGGGGGGGCAGTGTAATAAGGGAAAGTCGTTTTTAGGGTGAACCTCCCCTTTAAAGGGGTTGTAAAGGTTTGTTTCTTTATTTTCTAAATAAGTTCCTTTAAGATAGTGCATTGTTTGTCCATTTCCTTTGATTTCCCTTCTAAATGTTTTTTTCAATTTCTCACTTCCTGTTCCTCCTCAGTTAAGCTGTTCTGGCTGACTAACCCCCAGCCAGAACAGCTCAGATGATGGGGACAAGCTTACTGAGGAGAAACAGGAAGTGCTTCCCTTTCAACTATACAACCCCCAACCCCAGGTGGATTGGGATCTCCTAGGGTCCTGCAGCGATTTGGGATACCATATCACATCTCCCAAGAGGCACTCGTCCTCAGGGGCTCCTGCCAGCAACAGACCAATGACATCTCAGCCTAGGGAAAGTCACTGGCTGGAACTCAGAAGGCACTTTTTTTTTTTTACTATAAAAGTGACTGCAACATACCACCAATATATTGAGGAAAGAACAGTTTTCTTTTTGGGTACTGGGTTTAGTGTAGATGGTAAACAGTGTGTGTTGGGTGGATGGTGGTCAGTCTGTTGTCAAGCAATTGAAGGGAGGGGGATGTTTGAAGACCTCAGCTTGTGAAACAAAATATGGTTTAGGTAGAAGTTAACTCATTAGTTAATAGTATGGTTTGATATCATTGAGTATATTATATTGGAAACATTGTGCTATAGATGGTTGCATATCAACGGGCAAAAGAGATGGGCTTTTAATGATAAAGATGACGCATTTGCCGAAAAATTTTAAGTGGATGTAAACCCAATTTTTTTGTATTATTTTTTTTTATGTCACAATGTAGAGTATAAGACTTCCTACCATCTGTGCCCAGTCTTGCCACACATAGTTAATTCCAGTTCTGAGCAATCCTCTTTTTTTGTTCAGTGAAATAAAACGGATTTACAGAGAAAAACCTTAGTCCGTTCCGCTTGCTGTGAGTGACAGGTTATTTACATATCTCATGCACTAGCCTGGAGACAGGCATTATTTTTTAATTCCCACCCCCACTCCTTTTCCAAAGTCATGTGGTTACTTTTCTGGATTTTGACTGGATGTTAGTGATCATAGCAGAATTCAGTGTAAGGAATACATAGGAAAAAATGCATGTTGACAAGGGGAGTGTAGAGGAGGGCGGGGAGTCTACTGACATCACGACTCCACCCACCGAGCTCCAGACAACAGATCCACCCACAGAATCTGCAGTTTTTTCAGTTCATATAACAGACAGAGGGGAGACATTTGACAGGTAAGGATACATGCAGGAGGCATCTATATCCTTATAGATCAGCACTATGGCAGTAGTTTAGAAAGGATGAGAGTTGGTTTACATCCACTTTAACGGTTATTGTATATTGTGACATTTCAGGAATTGTTCGTATACACTTGTAAAGTTACTAAAATGTACGCTTTAAAAAATACATTCAAAGTTTGTTTGGTTTATTACTGAGTAAAGAATGCTATTTTAATATCTCCCTGGTGTTTACCTGTCATATTCCTTCTGATTCATGCAACAGCAGAAGGAGTAGCACCAGAAAACGATCAAAACTTTCCTTTATGCTACAATTCATGTTCTCCTTTCCTTCTCTGCACTGGACTGAAACTGTTACTATGGTACTGTTATATGTCCTTGGTGGATAATTTTAACACAGAAATTTACATAATACAACTGTAAAATACTTCCAAATTATTTTATTGGTGCATATTCCATTACCAACAGTCTATAAACAGCTTACTCCCTTGTATATAGATAATATCCAACAGGAAACCGCCCTTTCTTTCCCGGACTCCTTCCAGCCATAGAATTTATAGCCTGACTGGTGACATACACTGGGGGGGATTTTCAGAGGAGGCAATAGTATTCACTGACCAAAAGGCAGAGGCTTCAGCCTAAATCCCACTAATACTTAAGAAGTTGCTCTGATGACTGTGACAACTTAATCCATGCGGAAAGATGGTACTGGCACAAGCGGCTTCCTGTATCAGAACAGATTTAGCTATGGTTGCAGTAATTAGGTATTTCTAGCTGCAGAGACTAAGCTGCGATTGTGCACACTCAGGGTGCAGGAGACTTTTTAGCTCAGAGACATATCCTCATCATTGTGGAGAGCCCAAATATAAACTTCGCTCCCACTGCGGTGTAATGGATACCGTACGTGAAAGCTGTGAAGGTAAATAAACTTTCATTTGGAAAAATTCTTCCTGGCAGATTTATGGGCAGCGCTTGGGCATCAGATGTTCAGAATTAGGGAAAAATTTGTGTGAGTTTCCCAGTTTAATATGAAAGAAATTCCATCAAGGACACACTGATGACCTGCTGTGTGATGGGGATAAGAGCAGACCAGGAAGGAGCGGCGGTCTTCTGGGAACAACTCACTATTCTGCTCTTGTTGCCCTCATCATCTATTACGCCTCTTTTAGCAATAGCCCCGTCTATGCAAAAAAGACAGAGAGGCTTCCTGGAAGATAAAGCAATTTTAGGGCTCAAACATAAATAAAAGCTTATTAAAATGTAAACTATATTGTGTATAACAAAACCTGAACTTGCTTTAAAGTAATTATTTCCCCATTTTCTTTAAAACAAAATATTTAGGCTAGATTTGGGTTTTAATTAAAGGGGAACTTCACTCTCCTAATCAACATTGATTATTTTTAATCTGCATGCTTCTAGTATTAGTAAATAGATAGGAAAGTATATCATATTTACTTGTTTTAAACTTTTTTTTTTGTTAACATTTTGTCAGTTACGGCTTCTTGCCTAAGAAAATTATGTCATACATCCTAGGAGTCTTGAGGAGGGGAGGAGGGGTTTCCTCATCTAAGCAAACTCTCCTGCATGCATGCTAGACCTAAGGGCAGATGGACTCCAGGAAGTAACTGCTACTTGAAACACCTGCCCTTACCCAAGATGGCCATGGTCAGAAATGCTAGAGGGTGTTTTTTAACAAGATTTCTCAACAAAATAAAGCATGGATGGATGACGGAGTTTGCATTGAATATAAAAAATGAATTAAATAGTGTTTTTGGTTTGTGGTGCTTTTAAAGCTGCACTCTCTCTGGTGTATATCCATACCTCCCAACTTTCTGAGATAGGAATGAGGGACACCTATCAGCAAAAGTATGCAGGCATAGAACACACCCCTTGCCATGCCCCCTTAAAGGAGAATTGTACAAAAAAATAAGATTGGTTAAACCCACAAGTGCTTTTTTTCCACTACTATTTCTATATATTGGCTTTTGGAATTTACAAATGCTGCAATTTAGAAATCAGATGAAAGGTTTAGCGCTGGGAAACACTTTTTGATAGATAAAAAGTGCATTTTATATACATCTGTATAGATCAGACCAAAATGAGGGACAAATGAGGAGAATGAGGGACAGAGGGACATTGCTCCAAATCAGGGACAGTCCCTCGAAATCAGGGACAGTTGGGAGGTATGTATATCTGAACATGATAGCACAAATTAGCCTTCTTAAGGTGGACCTTGAATAAAAATATTAAGTTTGCTTCTTTAGTAGTGTCCTCCACCAATAAGAAGCATTGAGCTAAATAAAAAAATACTTTAGGAGAAAAATGTAAGGATACTCACCTTACACCCCAAGGTTTCGGTGAGTTCTTCCTGAGAAGGGTGACGTCAGTGGGCCTTCTGCTGTGATAGCCGAGGAACTAAAATCTCAGCAGCAGTTGTTTATAACTGTAATGACCATCATGAGAAATTATTTTTCCGAGGATTCTGGGAGAAGGCAAAGTGACATGGAATGATACCACCCTCTCCTGGAGGAAGCGGCTGGAAGTCAAAGCGTAGAAGAGTGACTTCTAATATATATATATATATATATATATATATATATAAATACAATTCTCACATAGTGCTTCTTAAAGTGAATGACTAAAAAAGAAACAACTCTTACAAGTTCATTCAAGGTCCCATTAAACTCAAAGGTTTATTTTCCATTGTTGATTCTTTTGGAAGATAACTTGTACTCTAGAGTACTAAGAACAAGACCACCCAAACATCCAATGCTTTGATAGTAACTAAAACATAAATGTACACAGGGTTTCCATATTTGTTCTTTTACATGTGCAAGTTCTGCTTGCTGCTTAGTTGAGTGCAGGTGATTTTACTGATCTCTCTCAACAGAAATCGATCAGATACCATGTACATTTCAGATGACTTATTGCATATATGTATTTTATTCTTAGTGGTTGTTAAAGAGGAGTTACAGTCTTCTTACAGTATTTTCACAAAAAACACACTCGGTATGCCTAGGAATCGTTTTCTCTCAACAGGCTATTCTTTTACATTGAAATCAAATATATACATGTTAAATCTACTGAAGAATACCTCATAACTTCTATGTGCCAGCACCCACTCACTTCCGGGATTTAGTGCAGCTGGCTACCCAGCATGTACATCCAGTTCTCACCTCTGCACAGTAATCACACTGTGTGGCGCAATTCCTGTAATAAAATAACGTGATGTCACATGCTGAGGATGCCTGTTAACTCCCATGATTGATAACGTCGATATCCCAGGAGTCGACAGGACAATCCATCTGACATCAATCGCCTAGGTGGCTCTACCTGGAAGCAGGAAGATTTAAAAAAATTAAAAAGGGTATTTACCACTCTCAGGCCTAGTACACACGAGAGGATTTATCCGTGGATACTGTCCAGCGGACCGTTTCCGCGGATAAATCCTCTCGAGGATTTCAGCGGATTTGGATCCGATGGAGTGTACTCACCATAGGATCGAAATCCGCGCCGAAATCCCCTCGCGATGACATGTCACGCCGTCGCCACGATGATGGCGCGGCGACGAGGTCATATAAGGAATTCCACACATGCGTCGAATCATTACGACGCATGCGGGGGATCCCTTCGGACGGATTGATCTGGTGAGTCTGTACAGACCAGCGGATCAATCCGTTGGGATGGATTCAAGCGGATAGATTTGAAAGCATGTCTTCAAATTTATATCCGCTTGAAATCCATCCCAGGGGATAAAAATCCGCGGAAACAGATCCGCTGGATTGTACACACCATAGAATCTATCCGCTGAAACCGATGCGCTGAGATTTTTCAGCGGATGGATTCTATCGTGTGTACGGGGCCTAAGCTGTTCTCCTGTTATAGAATACAAACATATCCTCACCTCTTCAAGTTCATTACAAGGGGGCAGGGCACTTTACAGAAGACAACTGGAGAAGAAGATATTCTTATGTGCAACACACAGGAAGTGTCAAAGGTATGGCATTTCTCAGGCAGGATCAACGGGTATTTTCTGTATTTTATGTAAATGTTCTTAGCTTGGAAAAAAGAAAACGTATGCAGCCACTATATCTAAGGTCTGTAAGCTACAAAATATTGCATTTTTGTTCTTGCGTTTAGTTTTCCTTTAAGCAAAGATTTGCTGTCTGATTATCGCCTACTGCTGCCCATCCCTCTCCCATTTAACATTTGAAGATTTATCAACATACAACTGCATTTATTTGTGTTTTTTTTTTTTTTATATCTGCCTGGACTTTTCCAATTGAAATACAATCCAAGAAAATAAGGAACTTGACTCAAAATGACTTTCAGGTAACCACTTTACAACCGCTAAACGTCAAATTATGTCCTTGACTTTGTGTGGTGATATCTCAATGATGCCTGCAGCTACAGGCATCATTCAGATATCACCGTCTTCAGCCGGCGATTCTGTGCACAATAAGAATGATCAAAGCGACAGTTCCGCTGCTTGATCGTTCTTATAGGCAGTGGGAGGGGACCCCCCCTCCCGCCGCCATCCGGTGCTTCTCCGGGCTCTCCCATGGCATCGGGGGCCCGGAGAGCGAATTGGCTGGCGCTGGCTAGGGAAGCATAGAGATGGTCACCAGTCATCTCTATGACCGTCGGAGGCCCGGGCGCGACGTTATGACGTCACGCCCGGTACCTGGAAGTAAACAAAGCCGCAATCGCGGCTGTCGGTGTGAGATCGGTGAATGTTTTTTCACCGATTTCATGATTGTAAGCCTGGAAGAGAGATGTGGGGTCTTATTGACCCCACATCTCTCCATAAAGAGGACCTGTCACACTGATTCCTATTACAAGGGATGTTTACATTCCTTGTAATAGGAATAAAAGTGATCAAAAAAAATAAAAAATAAAGTGTAAAAATAAAAAAATGAAGTAAAATAAAAACATTTTTTTTTAAAACGCCCCTATCCCTGGTAGCTCGCGCACAGAAGCGAACACGCATGCAAGTCCCATCCACAAATGTAAATGCCGTTCAAACCCCACATGTGAGGTATCGTCACGTGCGTTAGAGCGTGTGCAACAATTTTAGCACTAGACCTCCTCTGTAACTCGAAAATAGTAACCTGTAAAAAAAAAAATTAAAGCGTCGCCTATGGAGATTTATAAGTACCGAAGTTTGGCGCCATTCCATGTGTGTGCGAAATTTTAAAGCGTGACATGTTAGGTATCTATTTACTCGGCGTAACATCATCTTTCACACTATACAAAAAAATTGGGCTAACTTTACTGTTTTGTTATTTTTTAATTCATGAAACCATTTTTTTCCCCCCAAAAAAGGTGTTTGAAAAATTATTGCGCAAATACCGTGCGAGAAAAAAAAGTTGCAATGACCGTCATTTTATTCCCTAAAAATTATATATATATATATATATATATATATATATATATATATAATGTTTGGGGGTTCTGATTAATTTTCTAGCAAATAAGTTGTGATTTTTACATGAAGGATAGAAGTGCCAAAATAGGCCCGGTTGTCAAGTGGGTAAACAATAGAATAATACATAAAACTGAAAACGCATTTAACCCCCTTAGCGGTAAACCCGAGCGTGACTCAGGGTTGGTTTTCAATGTTAGGATCGGTATCCCCGAGTCACGCTCGGGGTGGACGCGCAGAGTGTGCAGCGGCGCAGCTTACCTTCTCGCTGGATCCACAGGCAAGTTACTTACCTTGTCCCTGGATCCAGCGATGCCACCCCGCTGTGTGAGCGAGTGGGTCCTCCTCGCTCGATTCACAGTCCCCCCGTGTGCCGCCGATCTCCGTTCCCTGTGACGTTACGACGCACGGGGGCGGAGAACGGCGCCAAATTCAAAAAAGTAAACAAACACAATACATACAGTATACTGTAATCTTATAGATTACAGTACTGTATGTAAAAAATACACACCCCCCTTGTCCCTAGTGGTCTGCCCAGTGTCCTACATGTACTTTTATATAATAAAAACTGTTCTTTCTGCCTGAAAACTGTAGATTGTCCAAAAGTGTCCCTTTATGTCAAAAATGGTTTTAGATCAGCTAGAAAACAGCGATAATAAATTATAATCACTTGCAGAAATGTGCGATTTGTGGGGAAATTCGTCATAAAAAAAAAAAAATAATGACAGCGACAATTCTGCAACTGAGCAAATTTCAGTGATTTTGAGTTGATTACATTATTGAATAATTTTTATTATAATTATATTATTATTTGTTATAATTATTTATTATAATTTATAATTTTGTTTTTAAAAAAAATGTCATACCCGGGATGCCTACAAGATTCTTGTTTGGTCAGATTTAAGTGAGTTATTCCTAAAAATGACAGGCCTACAGTACAAATAACCAAATTTCCTTGCAAAATAATTGTACCGCTTTTGGTACGTAATTCCAGACAGAATCATACCGCCAGGGAGGTTAAAATCCTGCCTGGCTTTGTGTAACATTCTAAAGATATTACCTGCATCCCTCAGAGACAAGAATCTGCTGCACTGAAATATTTAAATTTTAAGACATGAAAATTATATTTGATGTTAACAGGCAAGATGTTCCATTAATAACTATATTCCCTGCAGGCAGGCCAGAGACCCCATCTTGTATATAAGGAATATTAGGAAAAGTTTTACAATCTCAAGAAATAATAATGATGAAGGATGTATTCTGCAAGGAATGTAATTAAAAAACAAAAACAAAAAAAAAAAGGTTGGTTTTAGTTTTGTGTGTTTAATCATGTCAGGGATACAAATTGTATGCCTTGAAACGAAAGGTGTAAGGCTCATTAAAATGACTCCTCAGGCGGACAGCCTGACAGATTTTGCTGAGGATGGAAATATAGTTAAAGTGGGACAGAGATATGAACAAATGACAGTCAAGATTCTGGCAAAATTCGACTGATTTTTTATTTGTTTTGTCTTGTTAAAGTGAACCTGTGCTATTCCAGCACAAAATAAAATTGTAAGAATACGTTGCTTTGTGTTATGCCTGTGGGTACTATTTAAAAAAATAAAGGGAAGAATTAGCAAAGCTTCTGCACTATTATAATGGTGCATGAAAATAGCACATGAGGCATGCACAGTATCGACAACGCGGAAAGACCTGCGTCAGCGGTGGTAAGGATGGACAGGAGTTGCCAGAGTAAGCAGCCCCAGCTCTTCTACTCTCAATACAGTATGTGGCACAGACGCAAAGAAAACAACAATTCACTTTTGTTAATTAGAAGCAGCAATTGCTCCATTTTATCAGTTTAGGAGAGTGGTGCAGGCCATTTGCCTTTGTTACCCAAAGGCACACAGACTATGCTGCAATTGTAATAATAATACATTGGAATAATATTTAATAACAAAAAAAAAACAATTGTTTAAATCTTATGGTCAAAATGTAAAAACATACATATTTTCTTCCACTTTGTATATCAATTATGTCCAGCCTACTCTTATTAATCTGACCTATCTTGAAGTTTGTAAACTTAGGGCCAGATTAACGTACGTTCGCGTATCTTTGTGCGGGCGTAACGTATCTGATTTACGTTACGCCTCCGCAACTTAGACGGGCAAGTGCTGTATTCTCAAAGCATTTGCTCCGTAAGTTGCGGCGGCGTAGCGTAAATCGGCCGGCGTAAGCTCGACTAATACAAATTTGGAACATGGGGGCGTGTTTTATGTAATTGTTGTGTGACCCGACGTGATTAAAGTTTTTCACGAACAAAGGGGGTTATCCTCAAAAGAGATACTCCGACTTAACTGCTGTTCAGTCTGTGTGTAACTTTGGAAACGATCCTCAAAAGGCTTTTTCCAAAGTTAGACAGAAGATCCGGCATGTGTAATTGAATTACACTGCCTAATTTTAGGATGCAGTACCGCATCCGCCGCTGGGGGCATTTCGAGTCGAAATGCCGTTGCTAGTATGCAAATTAGCACTTAAGGCGATCCACAAAGCTTTCTAGCTTCCTTTTTGCGCCGTAAGTGTTATTTTGCAAGTGTAAAATTAGGGCTCGTTTTACAAAGTGTAAAGTTAGTAACACCTTGTAAAGGCCCATTCCAGCGACGGCATTTGGTATGCTTTCCCGAGGGAGAACTCCACGGCAATTTGTAAAAAACAAAACCGGCATGGGTTCCCCCCCAGGAGCATACCAGGCCCTTAGGTCTGTCATGGGTTGTAAGGAGACCCCCCCACGCCGAAAAATTGACGTAGGGGGTCCCCCTACAATCCATACCAGACCCGTATCCAAAGCACGCTACCCGGCCGGCCAGGAAGGGAGTGGGGACGAGCGAGCGCCCCCCCCCCTCCTGAGCCGTGCCAGGCCGCGTGCCCTCAACATGGGGGGGTTGGGTGCTCTGGGGCAGGGGGGCGCACTGCGGGCCCCCCCACCCCAGAGCACCCTGTCCCCATGTTGATGAGGACAGGACCTCTTCCCGACAACCCTTGCCATTGGTTGTCGGGGTCTGCGGGCGGAGGCTTATCGGAATCTGGGAGTCCCCTTTAATAAGGGGGCCCCCAGATACCGGCCCCCCACCCTAAGTGAATGGATATGGGGTACATCGTACCCCTATCCATTCACCTGGAGGCAAAAAGTAAAATGTAGTAAACACACAACACAAGGCTTTTTAAAATAGTTTATTATTCTGCTCCGGAGGCCCCCCCCTGTCTTCGTTATTAGCTCTTTTACCAGGGGGGGGCTTCTTCTTCCACTCTCCGGGGGTCTTCCACTCTCCGGGGGTCTTCTCCGCTCTCCGGGGGGGGCTTCTCCGGACTCCGGGGGGCTTCTTCCATCTTCTCCCCTCTTCCGCTCTTGACTCGGCGAACCCCGGTTCTTCTGCAGCTCTCCGGTGCCTTCTTCTTCAGCGCTGGCTGCCTGCTATGTTTGTGTGTTATCTCGATTTCAAACAGGCAGCCGGCGCGGTCTTCTGTGGCGTCATCTTCTCTTCTGGTCTTCTGTTCTTCCGATGTTGCCTCGTCGCCTGTTGTCGCTGTAATGATGGAAGCGCGCCTTGCATCCCATTTATATAGGCATCACCGTCCCATCATGCTCCGGCAGGTACCCACGTGGTGGGTGGCCTACCCACGTGCACCCACCACGTGGGTACCTACCGGAGCATGATGGACGGTGATGCCTATATAAATGGGATGCAAGGCGCGCTTCCATCATTGCAGCGACAACAGGCGACGAGGCAACATCGGAAGACAGAAGACCAGAAGAGAAGATGACGCCACAGAAGACCGCGCCGGCTGCCTGTTTGAAATCGAGCTAACACACAAACATAGCAGGCAGCCAGCGCTGAAGAAGAAGGCACCGGAGAGCTGAAGAAGAACCGGGGTTCGCCGAGTCAAGAGCGGAAGAGGGGAGAAGATGGAAGAAGCCCCCCGGAGTCCGGAGAAGCCCCCCGGAGAGCGGAGAAGACCCCCGGAGAGCGGAGAAGACCCCCGGAGAGTGGAAGAAGCCCCCCCTGGTAATTGAGCTAATAACGAAGACAGGGGGGGCCTCCGGAGCAGAATAATAAACTATTTTAAAAAGCCTTGTGTTGTGTGTTTACTACATTTTACTTTTTGCCTCCAGGTGAATGGATAGGGGTACGATGTACCCCATATCCATTCACTTAGGGTGGGGGGCCGGTATCTGGGGGCCCCCTTATTAAAGGGGACTCCCAGATTCCGATAAGCCTCCGCCCGCATACCCCGACAACCAATGGCAAGGGTTGTCGGGAAGAGGTCCTGTCCTCATCAACATGGGGACAGGGTGCTCTGGGGTGGGGGGGGCCCGCAGTGCGCCCCCCTGCCCAGAGCACCCAACCCCCCCATGTTGAGGGCACGCGGCCTGGCACGGCTCAGGAGGGGGGGGGGGCGCTCGCTCGTCCCCACTCCTTCCTGGCCGGCCGGGTAGCGTGCTTTGGATACGGGTCTGGTATGGATTGTAGGGGGACCCCCTACGTCAATTTTTCGGCGTGGGGGGGTCTCCTTACAACCCATGCCAGACCTAAGGGCCTGGTATGCTCCTGGGGGGGGAACCCATGCCGTTTTTTTCTTTGAAAATGGGCATGGAGTTCTCCCTCAGGAATGCATGCCGCTGTCATTTTTTTTATCCCCGACGCAACTTTAAGCCGTCGCGATCCTCAAAACTCGGCGTAACGTAACTTCGCGCATGCGCAGTACGGCCGGCGCACATGCGCAGTACGGCCGGCGCGGGAGCGCGCCTCATTTAAATGGGACTCGCCCCATTTGAATAGGAACGCCTTGCGCCGGCGGAATTTTAGTTACACAGCCTGAAATTTCTAGATAAGTGCTTTGTGGATCAGGCACTTAGGTAGAAACTTTAAGGCAGTGTAACTTAAATTGGATTTTAAGTTACGTCAGGTTTTTGGGATCTGGCCCATAGTGTGCATTGCTCCCAATACGCCGCAAGGACGTATTGGTTTTGACGTGAACGTAAGTTACGTCCAGCCCCATTCACGGACGAGTTACGCAAACGACATAACATTTTCAAATTTCGACGCGGTAACGACGGCCATACTTAACATTGGTACACCGCACTTACGCCACCATATAGCAGGGGTAACTATACGCCGGGAAAAGCCTAACGTAAACGGCGTAAATGTACTGCGTCGGCCGGGCGTACGTTCATAAATTTGCGTATCTAGCTAATTTGCATACTTGACGGGGAATTCGACGGAAGCGCCACCTAGCGGCCAGCGTAATATGCATTTACGATACGACGGTGTAACACAGTTCCGCCAGTCGGATCTACGGGAAATCTATGCGTAACTAATTCTAAGAATCAGGCGCATAGATACGACCGCGCAACTCAGAGATACAAACGGCGTATCTGGAGATACGCCGTCGTATCTCGTTTAAGAATCTGGCCCTGACTTTCTTACTTTGAGAAGATCTCAGCATTGAGAGGAGAGCTGCAGCTGCTTTCTCCTCCTACCTCTGGACACATGCTAAAATCTTTACATTGTATACAACTGGCCCAAAAGAACTTGTTATGTAATACAAGTTATTATTGAATAAAGAAAACAATAAAGGTTCTGTATTCTAATTTGAAACATGTCAAAACGAGATGGGTAAAATATGACCTTCAGCTCCTGTTCTCCACCTGTAGAGAACCAGTGGTAATTTCATCGATGAAATTAACACTACAGTAAAACGTTGGTTTACGAGCATAATTCCTTCCAGAAACATGCTTGTAATCCAAAGCACATGTATATCAAAGCATTTTTTTTTTACAGGTATTAAAGAGAAGAGAGGCACCTCTAAGTGTAGAAATAAGTTGCTAAATGTTGTACCTTCATTAAACGTAACATATTGCTACACTTAAGGCTCCTCCATTTTTATACTCAGTTGTGACATCGCTTGTATATCAAGGCAAAATGTATTAAAACATTTGCTGGTCTTGCAAAACGCTTTCAAAACAAGTTACTCTCAAACCAAGGTTTTACTGTATTTTAGTCAATTAAAATATGACTGAAACAAAACAATTCAGATGACTAAAATAAGCCTAAAACTAAATGACTCAAAAAACTATGGACTAAAACTAAATCGAAAATTTGATGTCAAAATGAACACTGTAGAGAGGTGCTAAAACGCATTTCACCCTTTTTAGATGCCTATACTATCAACCCTGAAAAGGGGAAAAACGCATCTGATTGGAAAACAGAAGTTTAAGCATCTCATTACATTTATGCAGCGGGGAGTTGGTGTCTGTGTGCCACCATTTTGTTGAAGTCTACCGGAGCCTGACAAGCCAAATCTGTCTGTCTTGCACCAGTCTTTTCAGTTCTGGCTAACACAGGTTTGAAGGGGCATTTGAGCGGTCGGTATTTTCATTGTTTTGGGCTACATATGCCAAAATGAGGTTGAATTCGTAGCACACGAGCATCGTATTGTATACAAGTTCAACACTAATCGCCACAGGAAAAAAATCAAAAAAATGGTAGCCATGCAAAAAACATCCCAGCCTCATAAATGTTCAGTTCCTCAGTCTGAGATTTTTTGGATGTCTGATTTAGATAGATTTGCAACTTAGCATCTATAGCCATAAAGCTTTCTTTTGATATCTGGTTAAGCGGGAGGAGCCGGCTATAAAAAAAATATTAAAAGCCAGCATCCCCAATTCCTTCAGATGCTGACTTTTAATTTATGGACACTTGCCTGTCCAGGGCGCCTGCGATGTCGGCAGCCGAAGCCAATCAGTCGCTCGGCTCTCAGCTGCTGCCGCCATCCTCGGTGAGGGAATCAGGAAGTGAAGCCGCAAGTCGCTCAGCTCTCGGCTGCTGCCGCCATCCTCGGTGAGGGAATCAGGAAGTGAAGCCACAAGGCTTCACTTCCTGGTTCCCTACTTCACATGCGCGAGTCGCACTGCGCATCCTCACTGGTCCCTGCTGTCTTCTGGGACCTGTGTGGTCTCCCAGAAGAGAGCGGGGGGAGGACAGTGAAGGCGCAGAAAGTGGTGTAGGTCACTGAGGTGTTCTATGCCCGGAAGTGGGAGCAAACACTTGTAATACACAGGTATCTGCGCACCCTCCTCCTAAAAAGGTGCCAAATGTGACGCCGGAGGGGGGGAGGATTTTAAAAGTGGAAGCTCCATTTTTGGGTGAAACTTCACTTTAATATGCTTTCAATGACTCTTAATGGCTGGAAAGCCTATTAACTGTACATAAGCCCTATAAGCAGAGAGCACACAGTGTATTTTTTTGGTCCCGGGGCCCCACTCGCTGATAGGTATTCTATTCCTTATACTCAGTTTCCAGCAAGCACTTATATTTGTGCCTACTCAGGAATCTCCAAACACCAAAGTAAACTTATAGGAAAGTGTTTTTATTAGCTACTGACATTTCTGAAGCCGACAGCAAATGCAGTTCTGCTGACAAGGCACTTACACATGCAAGGATTCCGCCTTTAAAAAAAAAAAAAAAAAAAAAAAAAAAAAACAATGTTATTTTAATATGGTGCTGAAAAGCGGGGACCACGCCAATTAACCTGCCCAGAATTAGCTTAAGGGTTTACAGATTCCTCTTGATTTAACCACCTCAATACCATCTCCCTTCCTTTCCAGTTAATTTTTACATTTTTAGCGCTGTGACAGCTTGAATGACAAGTAACACTGTACCCAGATTAATTTGATTTCTTTTTTAGCCAAGAGCTATCTGTTCATATTCAATAACCACTGTGTTTTGTATTTACAGTACTTTAAAAATGAAAAAAAAATTCCCTTATTTTTCTCAAGGGTGTACTTAATTAATTTTAGAGTGATTTGACTGCTGTGATGTGTTTTAGACTAGATGATTGGGGTAATAAATGAACATATAATACACATTTAGACCCCTCTCCCATAGAGCAAAGATTGAAGGGTAATGGGATTTGGAAGTGTCCACTGGTCCTGTGGATGAAGCCATAGCAAATTATCAATTGCACAGGGATCATTGTCAATAGTTTCCAAACTGACCTACAGGGGTACTTCCCGAGTAGCGCGATACTTAAGTAATGGGGTTAGAGCCGGTTCACACAGGGGCAACACGACTTCCAGCACGACTTTGGGAGGCAACTTGGACACAACTTGAATATGAATCATCAGGCAACTTACAAGGCACTTCAAGTTGCCTCCAGGACAGGAGGCTTTCCAGTGGCCAATCAAACAACAAACAATCAGCTCTGTGGGAGGGAGGGGTTTGCCTGAGAAATGTATGTCACTTCCTGTATTGTTGCTTTAGTTAAGAAAGTGATCAGACTTCTGAGGCCAACTTCCATTGAAATCAATGGTACAAGTTGCCTACTAAGTTGCCTAGAAGTCGGATTGAAGTAGTACAGGAACCTTTTTTTGAAGTCGGAGCGACTTCAGTAGTGTGTATTAAGACGGGCTCCACTCAACCACACGTCTTGGAACGACTTGGTGGCAACTTCAAGTCGGATCCCAGGTGCCCCTGTGTAAACCGGCTCTTAGTTGGGCAGATTGAAAGTATTTTGAAAAATTAGAAATACAAAGCTCCCCCTTCACACCCCATATAAAGCAGGATACTCTACACTGCAATATGCAGAAAGTAGGATGGGACAGCTATAGGTAAAACTGTGAAGATATATAGGATTTTTGGCCGAACCATCATTTTTATTGCAGAAATCCTATCCCAACCAGCATATCTGTAGAGATGACCATCTAGACATTATAGTTGTTAGGTGGATCATCACGGGTGGTGATAGCATGCTCAATAGAGAGCATTGGGGTGAATCATAAGTGCATACTTAAGTTTTTTAAACTTTGCTCAGACCAAGCAAAAGGAAATGATGAGCGAAAGGATTGTGTTGAAGTTGAGAGTAACATCTAAAGCTTTTGATTTAGCTTGATTGACATCTAGTCCAGAAATTTGAGCAAAACTATCTAGAATAGGAAGAAGATCTGCAGTAAATATGAGTGGATGAGTGAGTGTTGGTTACCTGCACTCTTTACCCCTTAATATTAGGATCATAACGAATTAATTGCAACAAGGGTTCTATTTGGGTTGCTGTTTGGGAGTAACAGTACACATCTGTACTTTAGATCCAATGATCTTCCAGACTTTTGGGTTTAAAAAGAGGTACAACTGGAGCAATAATGAAACTATAGTCAGAATACACATACGTAAGTGAACTGGTTTGTATTTCTTCGAAGATGGTTCATCCCTAAACGCATAACCCGCAGCAGTGATTAGAGGTGAATTCCAGGCATGGTATATTTGTACATATTTAGATGTTCCAGCTTGAACCAATATAACTACTGTGTTTATACCATTACTAGCTGACACTGCTATTACACGCTATTTCTGTGATCTCCACTTGCTTCCGGATCCCATGTTGAGCAACCAGCCTGCTGTATTATGAATTTTCTGAATGTATACAAATGATTTTCTGATTGAGCAAGGTGGAAAGCATGATGTCATTGCCCCACCTCGTCCAATCAGGGAATGCCAAGCTGGACTATGCACAAATAAAACATGCCTGCAATTCTTCTTTAAATGTTGTGCGGGTTCAACAGTCTGACCTCTGTATCCAGTTGAGAGATTCAAAATGTTAAAGAATTTTATGGTATACATGCTTTTGTGAAGCACGTTTGTGAGTTCAGGATATATCTGAACATAAATGTTTTATTGAAGATTTCACACAATGCCGGCGTTTCTGTTTTGTAGTATTATTCAAGGATTTCCCAATTCAGAGAAAGCTGCAACCCCGTGGGAATTATCTTGTGATTTGCATCTTTATGAGAAATATTGACAAAACTTGGGATGGAAGTAAAACCACTAATTAGTCAGTATACTTTCAACATATGAGTGCTAACAGATTTATTTTTTACAGAACTGCATTTTGCCTTTTATATCTGCCTGGAATCCAGCTTTAATGATTTTTTTTAATGCAGCTATAAATAACATATGTGTTTACGATCTTTCCATCAAATCGTTTTTTGTTTGTTTTTTTATTCTTGCACAGCCAATCTTGTTATTTATACATATCTGCCACACTGCAAAGTCAAGATATGCAAAAATATCCGAGTTCAGAACTGAAGCTTTCCTGTGTTATGCCTCTGCCTCCAGTCTGCTTACCGACCAATTAGGGGGGGGGGGGGGGGGGGGAGATAATCCATGATGTAAACCTGAACAAGAAAGTACAAAGGAGCCCCCTAGCTGAGCACTGAGCGTGTAAGACAACGGTGGATTTAGCGGTTTGCCTAAATTTCCACTTTAAGAAAGGAAAATGCACAATACACGCATTCATTCTTATTCCACCCTATCCGTATGATCCATCCAAATGTCATAAAATGTTAAGGAATTTTAGAGTGTGTGTTAATTAAGTCTCATAGTTGATTCAGACATGCTATGGAAATATTTGCAGGGCAGACAGCTGCAGGGCACGTGTTTACAAACAGTAATTAAACATGAATTTAAAGGGATTCCCACATGTTGACTTGTCCTGCAAATCAGGTGTTACAGAGTGCTTTTATTTTTTTTTTCAATCATTTTAAATGTGAATTACTTTAGTGTAAATGTGCAGAGGTATACCTGTAACAAAGCTGAAATGCATGTGATCAGTTTAAAGCAGATCTGTCCCTTATTCAAATATTACATAAGTATTTAACCGTACTATTACATGAGGAAGGAAGGCAAGAGGGTATCCATGTACCATATTTTTTAGTGGAACAACAGCTTCAGCCTCCAACCAGCCTCGTGCCAACATTTCTGAATGAATTATTTATCACATATAGACATATTTTAACACATTGTTAAGCTTCTGCCCTATAGATTTTTATTTTTATACGAGTAGCACCCGTGTGCTAGGTTTTTATGTGTAGCTGTTAGAGAAGGAAAATTTAAGGTTAACTCAGGGCTAAGCATGAGCTGTCAATCTGGGTCAGGGTTCAGTGACTCAAGGCCAGATGAGTCCCCCTAGCAGCCTCTCTGGGGCCTCCCCTGTTTTCTGGGACATTGGAGAACTAGGAGTGGGTGGAGAATACAAGGAGCTGCTTGAAATATTTATGAGGGCTTCAGCCATCCCCAGCAAAAGGCAAGGCTACCTAAAATAGGCATGACAGGGCAGTCGGGTAGAAGATGGAGATATAGTGCTGTGGAGACTGTTGGTGGCCTCTGGGGTACCCCTAGTCTGGGGGGTTGAGTTTGGGTTGTGAAAGGATCCTTCCACAACACACGGAGGAAGCCCTTCCTGGAGGTACAGGAGCAAGTGTGAGGACAGTGTGAGTAGATCAGCACTACTGGGGACAAACAAGGGGGGATATAGCCAAATGTCTCTTTCAGCACTGAGCAATGTTGTTGATAAAGGAGAACAGCGAGTAGCATAGTAGTGACATTACCAAATCTTACTTTAAAGGGGTTGTAAAGGTAAACGTTTTTTCACCTTAATGCATTCTATGCATTAAGGTGAAAAAACTTCCGACTATACCGGCCCCCCATTATACTTACCTGACCCCTCGAAGTCCCGCGCTCGGCCCCGACATCCTCTTCGCCGC
This sequence comes from Rana temporaria, assembly GCF_905171775.1. Taxonomy (NCBI): domain Eukaryota; kingdom Metazoa; phylum Chordata; class Amphibia; order Anura; family Ranidae; genus Rana; species Rana temporaria. The sequence goes on from NC_053499.1 coordinate 146,210,136, forward strand.
TCAGCCTGGCCATTGATTGGCTAGAGCAAATGGATGAAAGCAGTTGCAGCCATTGGCTGGCGCTGCTGTCAATCACATCCAATGACGCGGCGTGCCAAAGGGGCAGGGCTGAGTGATACAGTGAGCGGCTATGGCCGCTTGCTGTATCATGGGAGCATGCCCACAAGGACTCCACACACATGCGTGGGGGCTTGCATGAATGTGTGGAGTTCTTGCGGGGAGGACCAGAGACAGCCATCGAGGGACCCCAGAAGACGTGGATCGGGGCCCACTCTGTGTAAAACGAGCTGCACAGTGGAGGTAAGTATAACATGCTTGTTATTTAAAAAAAAAAAAAAAAAATCTTTACAACCCCTATAAATCTAATGAGATTAGAAGTCAGAGACAACAGTGCCCTAAATCTCAGGCCGAAGATATACAGCTATGAGAATTTACAGTACAACTATAGGAAAACTTTTTTTTTTATTCTGGATAGAGTAATAACCTGTGTCAATTAATTTTTTGTACCATTGGGGAGATTTCCCTTCACTTCCTGTCTCACAGCCAAAGCAGGAAAGTGAGAGGAAATCCATGCAAATTAAGTGAATCCCTTGGGGACCATCACCAGGTCATCATTGTCCCCAATAAAAGATTTCCCCGCTATTACTTTTCTGGGGACAACCAAAAATTTGTGATTCTATTTTACTTTCACTTTCAATGATAATGGTACACAGGACAAATAGAGAGGGCGAATCTCCCTAATGGGGACACTGATAAAAACTGAAGAATGTTCTAATCCCTTTCCACTCTATCCAAAACTAAAGACATTGTTATTACATGGAGGGTTGAATACTGGTTTGAATATAGATTTGTGTGGCCACTGTCTTCTCCATTGTTAAGCCCTGATGATGGGAAATTGGTTTTCCACCCAAAACACTTTTTTTCCATGACCTGATCGCCAACAATTAAAATGATCTTTGACATACATTGTTTGGCCTGGCACTTCTTTTTGTAATTCTGTGTTTTAAGCTACTATGGGGTACCCACCGAGGGAAGCCTTGCTGTGTGGGAGCCCTTGAAGTTGTCCTTCATCTGACTGCACCTCTCCCAGCACCTCTGTAAATATATTGGGCCAGATTCAGAGACAATTACGTTACTCCCGCGGCGGCGTAACGTATCCCATTACGTTACACCGCCGCAAGTTTACAGCGTAAGTGCCCGGTTCACAAAGCTCTTACTGTAAACTTGCGGCGGTTGAACGTAAAATGCGCTCGGCGCAAGCCCGCCTAATTCAAATGGGGCGGCACCATTTAATTAGCGCGTTCCCGCGCGGAACGTTCTGCGCATGCTCCGTTAGGAAATTTCCCGACGTGCATTGCGCGAAATTACGGCTCCCCAACGTTTTTTTTTTTAAATGCGACGTGTGTTACGGCGTTTCGTATTCCCGGACGTCTTACGCAAAAAAAAAAAAAATCAAAATTTGACGCGGGAACGACGGCATACTTTAACATGGCTGATCCAAAGATAAGCCATGTTAAAGCAGGTGTAACTTTGCAACGGGTAAAAACGACTAGCGACGACGTACAGGATTGCAACGAACGCGCGGATCTTCGTAGATCGCCGTAACTAGTCATTTGCATATACGCCGACCGCAATGGGATCGCCACCTAGCGGCCGGCCTAGAATCGCATCCTAAGATCCGACGGTGTAATTCAATTACACCTGTCGGATCTTATGGCTATCTATGCGTAACTGATTCTATGAATCAGTCACATAGTTAGGACGGGCGGATCACAGAGATACGACGGCGTATCAGGAGATACGCCGTCGTATCTCTTCTGTGAATCTGGCCCATTGTTACAGAGATTCCATCTAACATCTGGCCGGTTGAGGTTAAAATAACGGATAACATAAAACAAAAGACTCCGCTGAGCTTTGTTAATATGCATCTCAGAAACAAAAGACCCTCAAAGAACACGATGAACTGTAGGCATTGCAGTTTTTCCCACATTATAGGTAGGGTTGGTCTTCACTCTCCGCTAAATCTGGGAAAACATATCTTGATTGTATACGGATTGTTTATGCCAGAATGCAGTTTGTTTGTTTTCCCTATCTCATGTTGTTTGCTTGAGGGTGTATACACAAACATTTGGAACCGGCAGCCATAGTATCTCTGCTGTGTGGTGCGCTGGAATAATTACATGAAGACAGACGAAGGGAAATCCAGTGTTCAAAACAGCTGGGGAATGCATCTTTTTTAAACACACAAAAAAACTGATTATTTATAAGTCAGGAAGTACCTTTGCCCCTTTTAAGTTATCTCCCATTCAGTAAAATGGAACAGTGTGCAGCAATTTGGGTGGGAAACTATTAGTCATACTACGGAGGCTGGGACCTCTTCTTCTCAGATCAGACACATTCCAAGTTTTAGCCCACATAAAAGCCCAAGAGCTTCAGGCTGAGAATAGACAGAGTCTAGGGGCAAGCCCTAGAGGGGTCGGCCTCCCTCTGACCTGGGCTGACTCCCACACAGGCGGTGCTCCGGTACAGAACACTACAATCCAAAGAATGACCTGCACAAATTAGAGGGCTGGAAATGCTCTTCTTCCCCGCACTGTCCCTAGATTAAAACGAAATACAGCCTATGGGAACAGAGTGATGTATTGTAGACTTCCATGTTACATCACTGGGTGGGGTTTACAAAAGACATAAACCTGTCATCTTAAACCATGGCTAAATATTACCAAGCTTTTAAGCCCAATCTATCATCATGATTGTTTGTACAACAAAAATTGAAATTTGTTTTAATACACTACAGTTTCTGACAACTGCCAAACAGATGGATTTGGATTGGAATGATAAAGATAACATCTTGGACATGGAAATGCTTCCTTTGAAGGAGAAAGTAAATCTATAAAGTCACGTACCGTATATACTAAAGATTTTATTCAGGGTGCCTAAAAGGGCAATAATGTAAAAAAACAAAACATAACATTTATGGGCCAGATTCACATATACTTGCGGCGGCTTAACGTTTCGTCTATACGTTACACCGCCGCAAGTTTTCAGCGCAAGTGCCTGATTCACCAAGCACTTGCGTGTAAACTTACGGCGGTGTAACGTAAAGGCGTCCGGCGCAAGCCCGCCCAATTCAAATGGGGCGTGTACCATTTAAATTAGTCACGCTCCCGTGCCAGACGTACTGCGCATGCTTCCGTTTTGAAATTCCCGCCGTGCTTTGCGCGAAGTGACGTAATTTTTTTGAACGGTGACGTGCGTAATGTACTTTTGTATTCCCGGACGTCTTACGCAAAAAATAAATAAATTTGAAATTCGACCCGGGAACGACGGCCATACTTTAACATTGCTCATCTAAAGTTAAGCCATGTTAAAGCAGGCTTAACTTTGCGACGGTAAAAAATTACTAGCGACGACGTAACGAACGCGAAAACCGTTGTGGATCGCCGTAAAAGCTCATTTGCATACCCGACGCTGGAAAACGACGCAAACTCCACCCAGCGGCGGCCGAAGTATTGCATCCCAAGATCCGACGGTGTAAGTCAATTACACCTGTCGGATCTTAGGGCTATCTATGCGGAACTGATTCTATGAATCGGTCGCATAGATACTCCCAGAGATACGACGGTGTATCAGGAGATACGCCGTCATATCTCTTCTGTGAATCTGGCCCTATATTTTTTATTAGTAAATGACTACAGGCCTCAGAAAGCAAAATGCTTTACCCTAAAAATGATCTTATCCTCTGAAATTATGTCATCTTTCTTCATAAAGTCAGATGTACATACAAGACACAATAAACCTATATTTAATTGGGTAGTATCACAAAGTATTAAAGCAAACTTTACCTACTGTATGACAACCTTGTTTTTGCATTTGACCTATAAAAGGTGCTGTAGCTCTACACTGTCTCTTGCTGCTCCATAGCTAATGACGCCATGTTAATAGAAGCTTGTACCCTCTGCCTGTGTCTTCCCCCTAAACTAATAGGGTGGCCTGTGATGATGCAAATCTCACGCACGCATTCCTGCATTAGGATTCACTTTTTTGCACTGCACACGCAGTATTACAAAACAAATTGCTGGCAAAAATGGAAAATTGTTTTTTTATCTACCAAAAATCTGAGCACACAAGCATTTTTTTAACAACACAAGGACCGTCCCATATCACATTTACTGCTACAGGGTGGCCCTCCTGTGCAGAATCATGTATATATACGTGATTTTGTACATCCGCCTAAAAGGCGCAGGTGCACGCCACCAGCAGCCTGCTTCTGCTGTAATTACTCACTGGATGAGTACACACACTGGATTGTCTGCCGGCACCTGACAGTTGTTAGGCAGAGACACAGAACAGAGATCTGCTTATGAAAACAAGGCAGATCTATGTTCTGACAGGGCGGAAGGGATGGATTATGAGTCCCTGCAAAGAAGGGAAAAAAACATCACTTCCCTGCACACAGAAAAGTAAAAGAATGGCTAGGCACACAGAACCCTTTGATCACCCTAGATGTTTATCCCCTTCCCAGCCAGTGTCATTAGTACAGTTACAGTGTATATTTTCAGCACTCATAACTGTATTAGTGTCACTGGTTCCCACAAAGTGTCAGTTAGCCGCCGCATTAGGACCATTGTTATATAACTCAGTGTTTCTGAACACCAGTCCTCAAGGCACCCCAACAGGTCATGTTTTCAGGATTTCCCTCAGATGAAACGGCTGTGGTAATTACTAAGGCAGTGAAACTGATCAAATCACCTGTGCAAAATAATGAAGAGTCTGAAAATATGACCTGTTGGGGCGCCTTGAGGACTGGAGTGGAGAAACACTGATCTAGCTAATATACGGTACATACTATAAGTGACATCACCCAGTAAAACTTTGCTCCTCCTAGAGGTGCAGACTAATGCCCTGTACACACGATCGGTTCATCCGATGAAAACGGGACCGATGGATTTTTTTCATCCGATAAAGCCGACTTTCATCAGTCTTGCCTACACACCATCAGTTAAAAAACCGATCGTGTCAGAACGCGGTGATGTAAAACATTACGATGTGCTGAGAAAAATGAAGATCAATGCTTCCGAGCATGCGTCGACTTGATTCTGATCATGCATGGATTTTTAACCGATGGACTTGCCCACAGACGATCATTTTTTTTTTAACCATCAGATAATTTTAAAACAGTTCTACGTTTTTTCACCGATGGGGAAAAAAACGATGGGGCCCACACATGATCGGTTCGTCCGATGAAAACGGTCCATCGGACCGTTTTCACGAGACGAAGCGATCGTGTGTACGCGGCATTACTTTTTTCTCCCTGCTCAGTAATAAAAGGAAAATTAAACAACAAACAAACAAACCCAATGGGTAAATCAAAATTTTGGCAATCACACAAATGTGAAATTTTGATTTCTGACATCATGTTTTTTCTCACTACATCTTATGCCATAGATCATCAACGGATCCAGCTGTTTCTTGCATGTTTGCCTTGCCCTGATAGATTGGAGACAGCCTGCACCTCACGGTGGAAAAGGTAATCAAGCAGAGTAAGGGCCATCTTCTCTGCCGTCCGGCAGTTGGTGCTGATGTGAAGCATGTCGGCTGCTGTGATCGGACATCTCACTCGCATCTCAGGGTTGCTTTCATCACCGAGCATGTGCCATTGGGATAATCATCTGAAAGGGAAAATAGCACATTACATTTAGTATACACAACTATCACGGACATAATTCCTCTAAGCCCAAGTGTAAAACAACAGTCTCACCCAAAAACAAAAATACAAAGCGAATGTAAACCAAAAATATATTTCCCAGTATGTTTGGCATAACGTCTCACTGCATAAAGTTTTTTTGAGCAAACAGTTTTTTCTAAATCTGTCACAAAGTTTCTTATTTGGTGCACTTCAAGCCAAAGTTCCCCAATCCTGACACAAGAAACAACTGCACACACACACACACACACACACAAATATCCCAAGCTGACATCCAACTAACAGGCTTGTGAGAAACCTTGCTTCTGAGGCCCCCGTTCACAACGACAGAGTTTCTCGGCAGAATTCAGCGAGAAACTCGGTCAGAGTCTTGATTCTGCCGAGAAACTCTGTCGTGTGTACACTTTCGGCCCGATGAGCCGCCAAGGAACTCGTCGAGAAAATAGAGAACATGTTCTCTATTTTCTCGTTGTTCTATGGGAGAATCGGCCCGCCGAGCTCCTCGGCGGCTCCAGGACTGAACACGCCGAGGAACTCGATGTGTTTGGCACGTCGAGTTCCTCGGCCGTGTGTACGGGGACCTCCACACCCCAGTCAGTGCATTCAGCTCTCAAGCACTCTGGCACACCACTGGTGAACAGTGCTTAGAAAGCTACAATAGTTCCAAAAAAATGAGTAGACACACATAAGCAAATAGTATTGAAAATAAAAGGAATAAAACAAACATATAAAAGAATATTTTTGCTGCTCCCTAGATGAAATTAATATGCAAATCATACTTCCTCTAAACACTGATAAGACTCTTTGGATATGAACCAAGATTTGAATGAGGATCTCAACGTTATAGTTTAGAAATGGGTTGCCATACTCCCAACCTTTTCAGTTGGATAATAGGGGCTGGCTACTGTATCTACCGTATTTATCGGCGTATACCAAAATCGTGGGTGCGGCGGTATACGCTGATACCCGCGCCGAGTTTGAATACTGCGCCGACATATACAGAGCGCAGTACACTCGTGTATTGTCGGGCAGTCTCGGCTCCTCCCGCGCTGACGTCCTGGACGTACAGGACATCAGCGCGAGAGTAGCCGAGCATTGCCGACAATACACGAGTGTACTGCGCTCTGTATATGTCGGCGCAGTATTCAAACTGGGCGCGGGAAACAAGCGGGAGGACGCTAGGACGCCGCAGAAGGACGCCGGACCAGACGAAGAGGACACCCGAAGCCGCAGACGGACGCCGGACCCGACGAGGCCGCCGATGGACGCCGCGCAAGACACCAAAACTGTAAGTACAAAAAAAAAATTCCCACAGATTCAATGGCAACTTTAGGGGTGCGCGCTATACACGGGAGCGCGCTATACCCCGATAAAATACGGTAATTAGTAAAGGTAGGGGTTGGGTGATCAGAACCTTCAAAAACTGAATTATGAATTATAAATCTGAAAGTAAGAGAATTGTTTTTTGGTGGCTGTTGTTATGTCTAGAGACCAAACACAGATGCTTTAAGCCAAGCAAAACTAGTACCAGCATAAAAACCCCAAATGATTAAAGTGGATGTAAACCATCCATACACCCAGTGAAGTAAACAGCCTCAGATGATACACAGGGATGAAACAAATCTCCCTACATAAGTTGTACATGTATATCTGCTGTCTTCACATTTATATACTGATTAGAAAGTCCAGATTGTGTTAGGAAATTTTTTCTTCCTGTTTAAGGTTGGATTCACACCTAAGCATTTTTTTGTGCTTTTTTGCATTATGCAGGTTTTTCACTACAGAACGTGTTCCATAGGAAACCATGTTAAATGGACTGTAGTGCAAATCTGCAAAATGCAAAAAGGACTAAAAATGCATAGGTGTGAATCCAGCCTAACACAGTGTGATGTCTGGGCATACAGCCAAGATAGCTAAAATTGCTGATTGGAGGAAAGGCACACATCATAGGCAGAAACTCTCAGAGGTGTTTTGTAACAGGGCCAGCTGCCTCCCCAGTTGCGACCTGGCGCCCGGATTTTGTCGACCCCTGCACTACAAGCAGCTACTATAATGATTATCCACTTCAACGGTTATCGGTAAGGTATTTCATATGTATACTTACAATGGTCCAAGCTTTAAGTTGGCAAAGTAAAACCTGGAATTCAGGTTTAATAATCTTTTAGTCGCTGTCCCATCACAAGCATTCAAAAACAAAGTTATGTCCATTCTCCTAATCTGTACACCTGTCCTGGGTGAGTGATTTAGAAAATACTGAAACAGCTAAAAACTAGTACTTTTACAGTTCAGAGGTCAGTAGGAGAAGCCTAAATACTCCTCAAAATAAAGGTTTCCTTTAAATATTTTTATGCTAGACATATTTTGGATGGCAAGATCTATCCATCATCTGCCACTAACAGAGACAGACTTAAAGGCTCGTAAACGCTATCAGATTTTCAGACGACCATTTTTCATTTTTTTGTTGCATGCTATTTCTATGTCTAAAGCAAAGAGGTTACTCACCATACGAAAATTATCGTACGACCGAATTCAACTTCAGAAGTGATGTAATGTGTCGAATACTGTCGTTTTTTAAGTATTCTTTCATTTCTGAGCATGTGTAATCTTGCTCTTATGATTTTGTTCGGACGAAAATCGTGCTAATTAAACGAAAATCGAATGTGGAGTTCAAATGCGATAAGAATTTTATAGTCTGCACATCCAGCTTTTGTCGGATGGAAAATCGGAATCGGCTGTCGAAAAAGCACCATACTAACGACCTAAAAATCGTTAGATCGTTCGTCGGACAAACTTTTACTTCTGATTTTTGTATGGTGTGTACAGGCCTTTAGCCTGCATTCACACCTAGGCGACAAGTAACGCCGCGTACGCGGCGTATTTTGCCGCGATTTCGTTTACTTTTTTTTTTTTTTTTTATACAAAGAATTAAACATTGCTGTCTATGGCCGAACGCCAATGCCGCCTGAAAAAAAGGGTCGGGACTTGTTTTCAGGCGGCAGGCGTTCGGCGGTGAGATGTGAACCATCTCATAGACAGCAATGGAAATTCGCCCCTCCAGCGTATCGAGCGTCGGGCGTTTTGTCGCCAAGGTGTGAATGGAGCCTGAGAATGTACAGGCTTTTTAATAATCTGAAGCCACTACAACCCTTCAGTAGTGTTACAATGTATCACTATACCTCGTCAACCAGAATAGAATTATAACACCATTGATTCATTTTGAGATGATCGTTGCATCATTTAGACTGCGTGGTGTGCATAGCTGAATTAAATAACTGATGCCTAAAATATCTGTAACGATTAGGGAAAAATCAAACCTAATGGCCAGAAAGTCTACTTTGGGTCTCATAACAGAAAAAATAGTCAGTTAAAGGGAATGAAAGATTTACTGAAGGCTGATGATGTTGTTTTGGAAAAACGCCAGAAGATATTAGTTGTATGAGACACTTGATCTCTCCTCCCTCATCTGCTGTCACAAATGATTCTTACCTAGTCGCACCGGCCGCAGGGTATACATACCGCAAGGAATTTATATATGAAGCGTGTTACATTTGATCTACACGATTGTAATAAGATATACAGACACACAAGTCCTTTCTTATAAACAGGAAAATGTCTTTAACAGACACCAGAAAGAAAGGAATTCATTAAAAAAAAAATCCATGTCTCGTGGTTCGTAATTTAATGTACTTTCAATAAATTATGTTAATGAATTGAATTTGGCTTCCCCAATATACAGGCAGAATACAGCAAATGTACATTTTATTTATTTATTTTTTTGATTGGATACAGCTGCCCAGGGAACTGCATGTGATTAGGCTTCACCATATGCAACAGCACTGACCCCAGTGACGGCTTTGACTATATAATGTTACAAGCTGGAGTAGTGCAGCTGTGTACATCGGCGATGGAACAAAACCACTGACCATTCACAGACTTTATTCCTTTCATTAGAAAGTTACGTGATGAATATATGAATTAATGGTATGTGTGCCAAATCTGACTGAATCTATTATCCAATGATATTACAGATCTTATTCCACCTGTTCAATCTACCAAGGGACATTTATTAAACTGAAGAAAAAGAATTTGGACTATAATAAAAAAGAGTATTCTTGCTCTTTACTTACTTGCCAAATAGCCACATGGCATATAACTTTTTATTGACATTACACAGTAAATATTGTAATAAAAATATGTTCACTTTGGGAAAATGTGAACAACAAAAAGCGACGATATTCAGACTAAGCAAGCTTTTAAAAAGCCAGGCCTTGTTTTAAGGCAAACAGATACCATGTACTGTCACAGCTAGCTATATGAGTGGCCCATATAGTGAAAATGGTGTTGAGTTATTCACTTTAAAGTGTTACTAAACCCACAACAGTAAAATCAGTCTCTATATGCAGTAAAGCATGCTTGTTATACACACTGTGAATCCTAAGGGGTTATATCTGTGCATTGTGTAAAAAGGCTGTTTTATACTAGCTTCTTTGATCCTACTCTTCTTTCACTGTCCCCAATCCATCTCCTGATAGAACAGAGCCTTTGAGTCACTCTGCACATGCTCAGTCTGAGCCTTTAAAACTACTGCATGCACAACAGTAAAAATCAGTGTGTATATGCAGTAAGGCATGCTTGTTGTACTCACTGTGGAACCTAAGGGGTTAATCCTCTTCATTGTGTAAAAAGGCTGTTGATCCTCTATGCACAGATCCTCCCCGCCCTGCATTGTCCCCCTGGATAAGACAGAGCCCTTGGAGTCAGGCTGCACATGCCCCGTTTGGTGTGTGTTGCTAGAGGTTTTTTTTTTCTTGGGAGTGTGCATATGATCAGCACAGGGCCAATCAGCACTGTCCAGACAGAGGGTCAGGGGTCCTAAAGCCTTATAGGATAGTCAGAGTAGAATGAAAAACCCTTCTACAAGCTTTAACCAGACACTGATTAAAGTCACAAGACTGCTATATACTGCAGATGAGAAAGGGTATTTAGCAGTTTATATTTAATAAAAATAATTGCATTTCCATGTTCTGTGTACTGTGGGATACCAGATATAGTGACTGCAGGCTCCTGGGTTTAGTAACACTTTAAGGTCATTACAGAGGACAAGAGAGTATATTTACATCTGGGGGGAAATAGATTTAATCTCCAGTAAGAGCTGTGAAAATGTGGAATGGACTCCCTCAAGAACCACCATTCTTCCTACCATTTTTTACAAGTGAACAAAAAGGTTGAGGTTAAAGTGACACCCTTCTATCAAACTGTAAATATTTCCGTTATCCCGGGTTTCTTTTTCAGGGTCTAATTAAGGGTGATAAAGCGAGACCAGCAAGTATGTCGGGGGTGGGGGGAGAACACCATCTACGCAAGACAAACATTAAGACCTCTTCACACTAGAGCATTTTGCAGGCGTTATTGCGCTAAAAATAGCGACTGCAAACTGACCCTAAACAGCTGCTGCCGTTTCTCCCTTGGGTTTTCACACTGGAGCGGTGCGCTAGCAGGACGGTAAAAAAAGTCCTGCTACTCACATCTTTGGAGCGGTGTGTATACTGCTCCTTCACCGCTTGAAATCAATGGGACAGCGCGCCAATACCACCAGCAATGCGCCTCTGCATAGGCGCATTGCGGGCGGTTTTTAACCCTTTTTTCTAGCGGATGGTAAAACTGCCCAGCTTGCAGCCGAATAGCGCCGCAAAATTAGCGGTACCGCACCTCCCGCCCGAGTGTGAAATTGGCCTAAGACAAAAACCTGAGAAATTCTGCAGGAAGGCTGTGCACATTAAGTCAAATAAAAATGCAAAAATGTCAGTACATCTATGGTCAGACTATAACATCACATATGCGATGTAGGCAACCCACACCAGTAGGACCCAACACTTCATTCCCTCCTGAAATATTTTGTAAAAACCTGTTGATTCTGCTAGTAAAAACCACTGAATATGCACTTACTTTTCATAGGGTGACAACACTCTCCATCTGCACTGAAATCGCAACAGTGTTGTCACCTCTGATGTCACTGTAGCCACACTTAGGTCCACCTACATCCTTTTAGCTTGACATCACCTTGCTGTTTCAGCAGGAGCTTGCATGTCTTAAAACATTACTTGCATACCCTCTGCTCAGTCTATTCAACATCTGCTCAGTCTATTCAACACTCACAACTGTCTTCCAAGTTCCAGCATGCATGAAAAATCAGGATTCTCAGCTCTGTTTACCATTTTTTAAAATAAGGAAATTGCCTACCATTTTAACATGCCAACTTGCACTGAAAATGGCTATGTATCATTCTGAAAGGAACAAAAAGAGCTAGAGGCTTTAGATGATCTTTGCCTTTAAAGTTACTGCCACTGGAGAATAAAGATTATCATTTGTTTTGAAAGCGATGTAGCATGTGGCATTTCCAAAATTTCAGCAGCCCCCTCTTGTGGTCGATGGTGTCAGTGCACGTTAAATGAAAAATGTCAGAGGCGATTATCGCAGGCATCTCAAAAACAAAATTAATGGATTTCAACGTCCGCTTGAAGGATTCGAGATATGAAATGGAAAAGAATGAAACTGACAAAGCTAAAAATGTCCGAAGGATTTAGTAACTTGACAGAAGTAACAAGAGCTAAATTACCACAAAAAAAAAAAGGTGCCTTGACGATTCATAGAATCAAAGTGGTATTTATTTCGAGAGGAGCCAATCAAGTGTGACATGAAACAGAACAGGAAAATCCTGACAAGTACAAGCTTCCATTTTATTCCCAGAAGAGAATCAGACAGCGCAGCAAGGCCTCAGTCATATTTCACATGGATATTATACAACACAAACATGTTTTTGACAATTGCTATAAAGAGGTAAAGGAGTTGTAAAGGCAGAAAGTTTTATATCTTAATGCATTCTGTGTGTAGCAGTCTCCCCAGCAACCCCTAATACTTACCTGAGTGGCATCTCTGTCCACAAGTCCCTCATCTGTCCGGGACTCTCTCTCCTAATTGGCTGAGACTGAGAATGGCAGTTTGGTGTCTAAATGGACACACGTAGCTGCAGCCCGGCTCGGGTGCCCCCCATAGCAAGCTGCTTTCTATGGGGGCACTGGAAAGCAGGGAGGGGCCAGAAGCAGCGAAGAGGGATCCAAGAAGAGGAAGATTGTGGCTGCCCTATGCAAAACCACTGCACAGAGCAGGTAGGTAAAAACACTGTCACGTTCGAGATATCAATCGAAGTAGCGGCGATATACCGTCAGAATTGCCGCGGGATTCGGCCGCTAGCGGTGCGGTATTAACCCCCCGCTAGCGGCCGAAAAAGGGTTAATACCGCCCCGCAATGCGCCTCTGCAGTCCCTAGCCCCTACTCCCAAACTGCAATTTTCACAGTAAACAATGCATTTTTATAGGATTTTTTGCTGTGAAAATGACAATGGTCCCAAAAATGTCAAAATTGTCCGATGTGTCCGCTATAATGTCGCAGTCATGAAAAAAAATCGCTGATCGCCGCCATTAGTAGTAAAAAAAATAAAAATGCAATAAAACTATCTCCTATTTTGTAAACGCTATAAATTTTGCGCAAACCAATCGATAAACGCTTATTGTGATGTTTTTTACCAAAATAGGTAGAAGAATACGTATCGGCCCTAAACTGAGGGAAAAAAAAGTTTTTTTATATCTTTTTTTGGGGGATATTTATTATAGCAAAAAGTAAAAAATATTGAATTTTTTTTTCAAAATTGTCGCTCTATTTTTGTTTATAGCGCAAAAAATAAAAACCGCAGAGGTAATCAAATACCACCAGAAGAAAGCTCTATTTGTGGGGAAAAAAGGACGCCAATTTTGTTTGAGAGCCACGTCGCACTACCACGCAATTGTCAGTTAAAGCGACGCAGTGCCGAATCGCAAAAACTGGCCAGGTCCTTTACCTGCATAAAGGTCCGTGTCTTAAGTGGTTAAATGATGCATGCGCGCAGGCATTAATTACCTTGATCTTCCTTACCTCTAATGAAAATTTCAAACACTGAGATTTCCTGTAATAAATGTACATTATAGTTTTTTGCTAAAGGGAAAAAATGTATGTATGCTATTAAAAATTAAGGGCCAGATTCATAAAAGAGATACGATGGCGTATCTCCTGATACGCCGTCGTATCTCTGAGATACGATTGTCGTATCTATGCGCCTGATTCATAGAATCAGGTTACGCATAGATAGCCCTAAGATCCGACAGGTGTAACTGTGTTACACCGTCGGATCTTAGGCTGCAATTCTAGGCCGGCCGATGGTGGCGATTCCATTGTGGTCGGCGTAGAGTATGCAAATGACTAGTTACGCCGATTCACGAACGTCCGCTTTGCCCGTCGATCTAAATTTACGTAGTTTCCGTAGAGATGCGTCGCGTAAAACTAAGCATGCCCTCTAGGTGGTGTAACCAATGTTAAGTATGGCCGTCGTTCCCGCGTCAAAATTTTAAATTTCACGTCGTTTGCGTAAGTCGTCGGTGAATGGCGCTGGACGCCATTTACATTAACGTCGAAACCAGTGACGTCCTTGCGATGTCATTTAGCGCAATGCACGTCGGGTAATTTTACGGACGGAGCATGCGCAGTACGTTCGGCGCGGGAACGCGCCTAATTTTAATGGTGCCCGCCCCATTTGAACTAGGCGGGCTTGCGCCGAGCGGATTTACGCTACGCCACCGCAAGTTTACAGGTAAGTGCTTTGTGAATCAGGCACTTACGCTGTAAACTCGCGGCGGTGTAACGTAAATGGGATACGTTACGCCGCCGCAGCGGAACGTATTTGTATGTGAATCTGGCCCTAAATGTCTTGTGCATGCATAAATGAAATTATGCAAGTATATATTTCACTTGAAATAAAAACAGAAAAGTCGAAATGAGACAAATATAACTTTTTGACAAATTAATCATAATCTGTCTAAGGTATTTAAACATATAATTTAAAATTCCAATGCTCAGCTCTGGTGCCTAACTGGGTCAATGATTCATTACAATTACCTTTTAAATGGGCCCCGGGTGAGAAACTCGCAAGGGCTAATGCCAACAGCCTACCTGGTTATGGGCACAGTGGAAAATGACTGCTCAGAAATGGAAAGTATAAAGTTGCGGAGTAAATAGATGGTTTTATCTGGGGAATAAACAGCAAGCTGCAATGTTGACGGAACTTGTGGCTTTTTTTTTTGGTGGCGCTCCTGCTGCTACTGTAAATCTATGAAGCAATTTCTGGGTGGAAGCGAGAATTAAAAATAGTCTCTGGTGTTGAATGTAAATGCCATCCTTTAAAACAAACTGACTGTTGGACGGAGTAATAAAACCTTCCGTCATCAGAAAGATTCTTGAACTATGAAGGCTCAGCTGGAAGAGTATAAAAGGAGAAGTCACAGATTTTATAGTGTGGAATAAGAGCGGAAGAGAGCCAGTTTCACAGCCGTGGCCGCACCCATCAGACTTGAATACACCATTCATATGGCAGCTGCTTGCTTCTGCCATTGTCTCTGGTAGATAGCTATACTTCTGGACAACAAACTGCCTTCTGGGAGATCCCATGAGGCATTAGTAGGGCCAACTAAGCACAGGAGCCAAAGCAATAGAAGGACTGGTGTTCATTCACATGCTTATGGGAGGGCCAAAGCACAGTAAAGGAAATTTGTAACACCTACTACAATACATACAACACAACAGTTCAGCGCAATGTACACACCTAAGAACAATCCCAAAGAAAGTGGTAATATAACCATCATACAGAATTTTAAAAAATGCCAACAGTTAGCGCAGCTTTTTTACAAAATAAGGGCGAAGGTACAGTTGAAAATCCATAAAAAAGGGTTAAGATAGCCCAGCTCATGAGAGCTGACAATTTAAAAGAGAGGGGAAAATCAGTAGTTGGGCACTCTTGGTGAGAAGCCTGTGGCAGCTTCCACATTTCTAATTACCCCCGCTGCACCGGAAGATTGCAGTGGCGGGGGGGTAGGGCTTCATCAATGGAGGAGGAGCCATTAGTTCAAGGGACACATCCTACTGACTATAAGGCTGACCATACATAATACTTTTTATTCAATTTTCTTTAGATTTACCTTTAGCTATGTAGTGGAAGGGCCTGCCTAATTGCATACAAATTGAAAGTGTTTAGGTTTCACCTCATTTTATATGGTTTTGGTAAATCTAAAGGAAAATTGTAGAAGAGAATTGTATAATGTATGGCCAGTCTAACTTATATCCCTTGTGCTAATTTTAAGGGTGCATTCACACCACGATTTTATCATCCTACTTTTTCTCACGATTTTAGGTTTTAAATCGTCCAAATCTGTATGGCAAAACTTATCCATTCACTGCCATTCATTAATTTAGGTCCCCAAGTGCATCCGATTTGATCCGCATACGATTTGATACGATTTAAAATCGCATCAAAAAACGTGTTTGACCACGTTTTTTGGTACGGATTTGAAATTGTATTGAAATCGTGTCCGATTTTGTATTAAAATAGTGTCCGATTTTTTTTTCTATTGTGGTCAATCTAAATCGTACTAAATCGGATGTCCGATTTTCATATGATTTTGTCAGATACGATTCCATCCGATTTAACGGTCCGTTTATCGGATGTTAAAATCGTGATGTGAACCTAGCCTAATGTTGTTTTTTTACTGCACTTAGGTTTTAAAGTGGTTGTAAAGGCACAAGGTTTTTTTACCTTAATTAATTGTATGCATGAAGGTAAAAAAACTTCTGCGTGCAGCCCCCTCAATACCTACCTGAGCCAATGTCCAGGAGAACCTTGCCTCTCCGGGGACTCGCACTCCCGATTGTGATTGGCTTTTAGTCATTGGCTCCCGCTGCTGTAAATCACAGCCAGTGAGCCAATAAGGAGACAGAGAGGACAGGGCCACGGCTCCATGTCTGAATGGACACACAGAGCAGTAGCTCAGCTCGCATGACCCCATAGCAAGCTGCTTTCTCTGGGGGCACTCGGCAGGAGGGAAGGGCCAATAGCACCAGTGTGGGACCCGAGAAGTGGAGGATCTGGGCTGCTCTGCGCAAAACCATTACATAGAGCAGGTAAGTACAACATGTTTGGTTTTATTTGTTTCGTTTATAAAAAAAAAAAAAAAAAGACTTTAACCACTTAAGACCCGGACCAATATGCAGGTAAAAGGACCAGGCCACTTTTTGCGATTCGGCACTGCGTTGCTTTAACTGACAATTGCGCGGTCGTGCGACGTGGCTCCCAGACAAAATTGGCGTCTTTTCCCACAAATAGAGCTTACTTTTGGTGGTATTTGATCACCTCTGCGGTTTTAATTTTTTGCGCTATAAACAAAAATAGAGCGACAATTTTGAAAAAAATTCAATACTTTTTGCTATAATAAATATCCCCCAAAATATATAAAAAAATAGTTTTTTTCCCTCAGTTTAGGCCGATACGTATTCTTCTACCTATTTTTGGTTAAAAAAAAAATCGCAATAAGCGTTTATCGATTGGTTTGTGCAAAATTTTGTAGCGTTTACAAAATAGGGGATAGTTTTATTGCATTTTTATAAAAAAAATGTTTTACTACTAATGGCGGCAATCAGCGATTTTTTTCATGACTGCGACATTATGGTGGACACATCAGACAATTTTGACACATTTTTGGGACCATTGTCATTTTCACAGCAAAAAGTGCTATAAAAATGCATTGTTTACTGTGAAAATGACAATTGCCGTTTGGGAGTTAACCACTAGGGGGCGCTGAAGGGGTTAAGTGTGACCTCATATGTGTTTCTAACTGTAGGAGGGCGGGGCTGGACGTGTGACGTCATTGATCGCCTTTCCCTATATCAGGGAACACACGATCAATGACAGCGCCACTGTGAAAAACGGGGAAGGTGTGTTTACACTCTCCCCGTTCTTAAGCTCCTGTGATCGATCGCGGGACACCGGCGGTGATCGGGGTCCGGGTTTCCCGCGGCCACAGAGCTTCGGACCGGGGCGTGGGTGCGCGTTTCTGTGACTGTGCCCAGCCGTGCCATTCTGATGACGTATATCGGCGTTAGGCGGTCCTTAAAGCGGAGGTTCACCCAAAAATCCACTTTTTGACATTAGCTGTAGCATACTGCTAACATCTGCAGTATGCTGTTTTTTTTTTACTTGTACTTATCGTTATATGAGCCCTTGTTTCCCGGCTCCGAGCGGGGAATCCTGCAGGAAATGGGCGTTTCTAAGCGAAGAGGAGTTGATTGACGGCTGCTAAGGCGCGTCTTGGCCTCTGTTTAATCTTCAACTGCCATGATGCTGCACATGTGATCAGTTATGACACCAGCCATTGGATGGTTTGACAGTTTGGTTGAGAGCACAACCAATGTGACAGTTAGCATTCCCGGCATGCCAGGAATGTAATTGCTTTTTCAAACTGTTAAATTGATGGGTTTACTTCCGCTTTAAGGATGCTGGAAAGTTCATTTTGAGGGTGAACCTCCGCTTCAAGTGGTTAATATCGGTTTATTATGCAGATATGTACAAAACATTGTTGGTGAATAAGGATATTGTTTACTGTCACTTTAAAGACATGAAGAACATCTTCATTTTTTTTTCCTACAGAAAGTACTGCAGTGAGTATATATGGCCATTTTACAAATCTAGGGATTGAGCTACATGAATCAACTGACACTCTCGTGAAACACCTAGGAGAAGAAGAAAAGCAGAGATTTCCTTTCTGGTTCACAAAAAGGAATAATGTACAAAATAATCAATCGGTCACAATGAAATGACAGCTTGGATGCCGATCTTACTTTATAACAATTCCCAGAAAGTTTGTATCTTGTGAAACTCCTACACTGTAGTTTCATTTCCAGAAAGGAGGACTCTGTACTACCTCATTCATCTTCTCTAATTTCTCCAAAAGACCAGAGCCAGCACGACTGAGTAAATTATTCCTCCCAGGAGGAAAAAATACATATACCCTGTATATATTTTGATTCCGTCTGCATACACGTGACCATGCCATCACACGTCACTGGTTAACGTAAGCAGTATTAACCCGGGCTTCTCTATTTTTCCCCACAAATAAATGATTCCTCAGGTCAGTGTTCTGTGCTGACCAGGTGTCTGCAGAAATGCTGCATTCATAAGATCCAAGTACCGGACAGGGTTTGGAATCTGGTGCGGCGATAGCTTGTGTTACAGCACAGCTGAGGAGTTACCGCACTTCCTTGGTTACACCCAAACAAGCTCCCGTACACTGCGGGACACAGTACACGGTTCGTATACCACTCGGCGCTGTATCCTGCAACAAGATCTTTCCGTCCAGTCTACAGATAAACATCTGGAAGTGGAAGCAGGCCTCATCAGGTGGAGAGAGATGGAGTTTGTATATTAGATGAATCCGCAGGGGATCTCACTGTAATCCCTCTCCCATGTGCGCACAGATTTCAATTAAACCCAAAGTTTATTTCAGGATAAGCAACAATACTGAATGAACGTATGTGTGTGTCTTAGGCTGCCTGATTTGTACAGCAATCCCAGCAATTGCAAAAAAGCATTGCAACAAAAGGACAAAAAAAAACAAAACAATGCTGGCACTTTCCAACTGGAAAGCAAAAGTACTGCCAGAATATGAAAGATATTTTCATAGTTAGTCAAGCTTGGACCCATGAAAACATACCGTATTTGCCGGCGTATAAGACGACTGGGCGTATAAGACGACCCCCTAATTTTCCAGCCAAAATGTTGGTTTTGGGATATACTCACTGTATAAGACTACCCCCTTCCTACTAGTCATGCCTCGCCTCACGGTGCCACCATTACATGCCAGACTGTGCCCCATTACATGCCAGACTGTGCCCCATTACATGCCAGCTGTATGCCAGACTCGCTGTGCCCTTACCTTATCCTATGACATGCAGAATCACGGACGTACTGTACGTTTTTTCAAAAGCCGCGCCTCCTACGTCTTCTGTTCCGTGATAGGCGGAACAGTCAGCTTCCCAGGAGGCACTGTGTTCAGTGTCCGCCTATCACGGAGGCCATCTCGTCCGAGGACGAGAGGGCCTCCGTGATAGGCGGACACTAAACACAGGACGAGAGGGCCTCCGTGATAGGCAGACACTAAACACAGTGTCTCCTGGGAAGCTGAGTGTTCCGCCTATCACGGAACAGAAGACGTAGGAGGCGCGACTTTTGAAAAAACGTACGGCCGCGATTCTACATGTCATAGGATAAGGTAAGGATGTTAGGTTACCGGCGTATAAGACGACCCCCGACTTTTAAGAAGATTTTAAGGGGTTAGAAAATCTTATACGCCAAAATACTGTACATATTCCATACTTGTGGAACCATTGTCGTAGTCAGCGTTACTACAGTGATCACTGCAGTCTCCCAGGTCCTGTGCTGAGTGGCTGCCCTTCTGCACAGTGAGCTCAGGGGGGCCCTTGCTCGGCACCACCTCAAATTCACAAAATGCCTTGCACTTTTCTCAATGAATACAAGGTGTTCTCTGACTGGACAAAGGTTGGACAGTGATGTTGCAATTTCCATCATGTCCAATCAGAGCCGGTTCACACTTCCGCGGCACGACTTCGGGGGCGACTCTGCAAGTCGTCCTGAAGACGACTTTAGAGGCGACCTGCAAAACGACTTCTCCTATAGAAGTCAATGCAGATCGCCCTGAGCCGCCCCCGAAGTCGTGCAAGAACCTTTTTTCTAAGTCGGAGCGACTTGCGTCGCTCCTATTAGAACTGTTCCATTCCATTGAATGGGCCGCGACTCGTCAGGCGGCTGATCTGCCTGACGAGTCGCCCCAGTGTGAACCGGCTCTCAAAAAATGCCTTGTATTCATTTTAACAAATACAAGGCATTTTGTGAATGGCAGCCATACCAAGCAAGTAAAGTACCCCCTGTGTTCACTATGCAGAAGGGCAACTGCTTGACACAAGACAGGACTGTTGTAACCATAGTAGCATGTACAGTGCAAGCCACAGTGCAAGCCACACATACGCGAGCAACTGTGGGTATAGGATTCTGTATACGGGATTGTATGTTTTTTTTTTCATTTGTTGAACTAGATGGACTTGTGTCTTTTTTCAACCTGACTAGCTATAGAACTATGTAAAATCGTACGATCTGGTATCGTACGAGAAATAAGATCAGATTATCGTACGAACCATTTGAAATCAGTATTTTTATTTTTTCTTATGATTTTCTGATTGTGTGCACTAGAATTTAAGCTGGCTACAAATTATACATTTATTTTTTTCAATTTCCTTTAGATTTACCTGCAACTATGTAGTGCAGGGGCCTGCCTGATTGCATACAATTTGAAAGTGTTTAGGTTTGACCTCATATTTATGGTTTTGGTAAATCTAGAGGAAAGTTGTACAATAAAATTGTATAATGTGTAGACAGCTTTAGTCTGTACTGTTATATGTCAGCAGCAGCCAGGGGGTGATGTATGGAGTTTTGGGGGTTTGAGGGGGGTTTTCCACACGCACTCCTGAATGCTGGGAATGCATGCAAATCTGACAAGCTGACTGCTGGCTGTCAGATGAAAGAAATCCAAGAGCAGCACCCTTTTTTAATAATGCAGCACAGCAAAATGAACAAGCGTGAATGGGCCTCTCAATGCATTTTAAACAAACAAACCATTTAGCGATCCAGCTAGTATAGTAAAATTACAGTTTACATGATGAACAGAGGAGGTCACTATGAACTCTGCTGATGATTAGAAATGGGAATTGCTAGGTGTAGATTACTATCAGATAACCTAAAGTATTGTATTATCCGCCCATGACACTCTACTGCGTAAAGGCTCGGGGCCCAAATTACAAAGAGCTCTGGTATGTTTTGCTAGGTAATGTATAATAACAGTAATCATGATTAATTGAGTTAAGTTATTAATGTAGACATGCAATGCAAAGCTGGTGGAATTCCTGTGATAGCGTAATAAGATCTTTTTGTGAACCTCTGTCCCTACTGGACGTTACAGCAAAGTTCCACTTCAAAGGGAGTCTCTGGGATAACGAAAATGTACTTGGAACAATGACGGGAGATAATGAGTATGAAGCAGCACAGCTGTCAAATGTGTCTCGTATGAGGAGACAAGTGGAAGAACTAATGAGAGGCTGCACAAATTATCATTCTCAAAATGCAACTCTCCTCTTGGGTATCCCGTGATTTATCACAAGCACGACACTTTCCGCCTCTCCACCTCAAAACTTTTCTGAGAGCATAATCACGGTTTAAAAAAAATAAATATATATTTTTAAAGTAATACCATTGCAAGAACTCATCTGTTATTTTTTTTTAACTCCCAGGTGTCTCCCCCTTCTGGAAGAAGACACACAAATCCTCTGGCCCAGATCCACAAAGAAATTACGCCAGCGTATCTATTGATATGCCGCGTAATTTCTACGATGCCCCGTCGTATCTTTGTTTTGTATCCACAAAACAAGATACGACTGAATGTGGGCTTGATCTGACTGGCGTACGTCTTAGTACGCCGTCGGATCTTAGGTGCATATTTCCGCTGGCCGCTAGATGGCGCTTTCGTTGATTTCCGCGTAGAGTATGCAAATGAGCAAGATCCGGCGATCCACAAACGTACGTCCGCCCAGCGCATTTTTTAACGTCGTTTGCGTAAGGCTTTTTTCGGCGTAACTTTACCCCTGCTCTATGAGGCGTTCGCAATGTTAAGTATGGACGTCGGGCCAGCGTCAAATTTTTCGTTGTGTACGTCGTTTGCGTGAAACGTTCGCGAATAGGGCTTTGCATAAATTACGTTCACGTCGAAAGCATTGACTATTTGCGACGTGATTTCGAGCATGAGCACTGGGATACCCCCACGGACGGCGCATGCGCCGTTCCAAAAAAACGTCATTTACGTGGGGTCAAGATGAATTACCATAAAACACGCCCACATCTTATCCATTTGAATTGCGCGCCCTTACGCCGACACAGTTACACTACGCCGCCGTAACTTACGGCGCAAATTCTTTGTGGATACGGAAAATACGCTGTAAGTTACGGCGGCGTAGTGTATCTGAGATACGCTACGTCGGGCTTAGATATGCGCAGGGGTACGTGGATCTGGCCCTCTGTGTCTATTTCCTCCACAACTGTCTGTCTGTTGTATCTGTGCCTCTTTGCCCCATCATTACCTATTTTATCCCAACCTCTTTGTATCCTTTTCCTCTGTGACTGTTCACATATTGTATTGCCATATTCTTCTACAATTATCTATTGAACACCAACACTGTACTTCATTGCTCCATAACTGTTCATCTATTGTAACCCATCTCTTCATTCCTCAACTGTCCAATTATTGTAAAAAAAAAATAAAAGTAGGCGCTAGCCCTTCTATACAACTTATTAACAATGACCTGTTTTTCTTCTTTAAAAAATAATAAACATGTTATACTTACCTGCTCTGTGAAATGATTTTGCACAGAGCAGCTCAGATCCTCCTTTTCTTGGGTCCCTCGCTGGCGCTTCGTGCTTCTCCCTCTCATTGAGTGCCCCCACAGCAAGCTGATTGCTATGAGAGCACCCAAACCGCAGCTCCGTGTCTATCCAGATACAGAGCTAAAGTTCAGCCCCACCCCTTCACTCTCCTGATTGCCTAACAGACTTTGATTGACAGCAGCAGGAGCCAATGGTGCCGCTGCTGTGTCTCAGCCAATCAGGAAGGAGAATCCCAGATGGCCAATGAACTCTTGCATATTGCTGGACAGAGAGGCCACTCAGATAAGTATTAGAGCGGCTGCTACACACAAAAGATTTTTTATCTTAACGCATAGAATGCATTAAGATAAAAAAAAATCTTCTGCCTTTACAACCACTATAACCTCTTCTCGACCAGCTGCTGCAGTTGTACTGCGGCAGGTTGGCTCCCCTGGGCAAACTGATGTGACTATACTTTGGTTTACCTTTTGACCACAAGGGGGGGGGGGGCAAGCGAGCCTGCAGCACGGTGCCGAGGCAAGTGCCAAGTGGCTACGATGACCGCCGGGCATCCGCGATTGCTCATGACAGCACGAGAATCGGTTCTCTCAGGGGAGAGGAGACAGATTGTGTGTTCATATTAAGTATGAACACCGATCTCTCTCTCCTCCTAGTCAGTCCCATCCCCCTACAGTTAGAACACACACTAAGGAACACATTTAACCCCTTAATCGCCCTAGTGTTAACCCCTTCCCTGGCCGGGGACATTTATACAGTAATGCATTTTTATAGCACTGATCGCTGTATAATTGTCAATGGTCCCAAAAATTGTGTCAAAAGTGTCCGATATGTCCGCCATAATGTCGCAGTCCAGATAAAAATCGCAGATCATTGCCATTACTAGTAAAAAATTATTATCATAAAAATGCCATAAATCTATCCCCTATTTTGTAGACGCTATAACTTTTGCGCAAACCAATCAATATACGCTTATTGCAATTTTTTTACCAAAAATATGTCGAAGAATATATATTGGCCTAAACTGAGGGGAATATATATATATATATATATATATATATATATATATATATATATATATATATATATAAAAATTGGGGGGATATTCATTATAGCAAAAGTAAAAGATATTTTAAAATATTTTGTTTATAGCAAAAAAATAAAAAACGCAGAGGTGATCAAATACCACCAAAAGAAAGCTCTATTTCTGAAGAAAAAAAGGACATAAATTTTGTTTCACGTCCGCCAAATTATCAGTTAAAGCGACACAGTTCCATATCGCAAAAAATGGCCTGGTCATTGAGCAGCCACTTTCTTCTGGGGCTGAAGTGGTTAAATATGATATAAAGTCTGTGTTAGATAAAAGTAAAATTCTCAATCACCGTGATCTTGTGAAATCAAATGTAATGTGTCGATTTCTTCTTTATGCATAAAAAGTGCTCTTCCTTGTGCCCAGGTGAAATTCATACTCACCAGATGGTTGTGGCTGACAAAGCAGCCAACAAGTCTTGTGTGTTAAATCCTGTACATCAGATCTTCTCCATAGGAGACCAAATTCCAGCCAGCTTATGGAATTCACTTCTGTAAATTCTCATTCACTCAACATGAGTGACCGGGAAAACCCAGAGATAATCTCATAGTGTAGTAAGATTTATTAAGAATGTTAAAAACAACTAACACTAAAATTGCACTTGCAGTGGGGCACCAAAACAATCAGATCCGGTAATTTATTCCGCCTCTCATTGTCCAATTGTATTCCAAACCACCTCTTTTTCCTCCACAATTGTTCATGGATCCTCTGGGCCTTACTCAACTGTCCATCTATTACATCCCATGCTATCTCTTCATTGCTGCACATTTCTATTGTACCCCAACCCATTTCCGCATTCCTGTAAAACTGTCCATCTATTGTACATGGATCCTCTGTGCTTACATACTTTTTTTATTTAAAAAATATCACATATATACAATCTAGCTACAACTACAGGGATTTTTCTTCTGCTTTTTTTATGGAGTTTTTTTTGTGAAATTAAAACATAGAAAACTGGGCTATGGTATAATATTTTCTGAGGTGTCAAGACCACAAGCTGCATATTTTATTTTATTTTCAATAACAGAAACAGAAGGCTGGCTGGCTGCACCTTGAAGAACTAGTCATCAAATGGTAGCCCCCTCTCTTGGCAGGGTCCCTCTAATGGGGGCCAACTTGATCAGGTCAGAGATCTACTTTTCAGAGCTGTGCTAATCAATTTTGCTTAAAACTCAATAAACGGGTCACTGTATCATAACTGAGCGCGGTGAAAAGTTAATGCACATTTTTATATGAAATGTTTTTATCTTCTGATCCTGTCCCAGATAAGGACTTCAAGTGAGGTTTTCACTACTCGCTGTGCAAACTCCCAGTCAATCATCTTTCAGGATACTGAACGAGGCAGAAGAGCCACCTGCCTAGAATAATATTCCAGGAATCAATGTGCTTTATTATTGAAGCCAGGATGTTTATTTTCAGTGCAAAGCTGGGTGCTATTCGGGCTCAGCCGGGAATAGGAAAACGCCTGGTAGCTCTGTTACTAAGACACAGAGTTGCATTAATATTATCAAAACAGCTAGTTTCTGGCTTAGAAAAATAAACCCTGTCTCTGGAGCAATTAAATAATATCTTTGGCTGATTTGTGAGCGAATTAGGGATTTATTTAAGAGAAAGGGGAAGAAAGGGACTTCCATAGGCTTTACAGAACATTTTTTACTACTGTTACAAAAGTTCAAAAGGGCCAACTATGTTCTGAGAGAATTCCGACTTAATGAACTCGAGAATTTAAAACTGAATATGAAAGAAAACTGTATTTATGTTAGAACAGAGCATTGCTGTTGGTGAGCAGTAGAAGGGAACAGGAAAATCTTCTACACACATCGCTAAGTCCCCAAATATCAACTTTGTGACCAGAGCTGTATATTAAACATTTCTTGGAAATTAGGGCTGATCATCCAAAAATCTAAAAATTTCGTTGGTTTTAAATTTAGGCAAAAAAAATAAAACTATGTCATATACTGTATGATGTAGTCTGATAAGAGCATTAATACAGTTCTGTTTTTCTGAGCCTCCCCCACCACAGTTTTATTACCTGTTAATACTGTGAGTATATCTGTTATTTCTCCACTTCCTTTTTACAGGGTTAACTGTCCAGCAAAAATGGCAATAAAAGAGATTAGAATAAATAATTTAGACAATTCCCTTGCAGTGGGAGCAGTGGAATGCAAAGGGTTGGATGGCCTCCGGCATCTAGTAATAGGACAGATACAGACTGTCACCAGACAGCCTCTTAGCCATTCTGCCACAGCCACTCGATGGCGATTTGTCTCTAGCTGCTGGCCACCGGGCGACCTATAAATGTTGTACAATGGTACCTTTTATATTCTTTTAAGAGCAATATTCACATTAGAATCTAGCAGTATAAACAACTTCGATTCACCAAATCTATGTACCAGGAGGACCTACCTAAACAATATAATCAATCTGTATTCAATCAGGTGCAGGCCCTTGCACAAAACAGTTGGTAGATCTGAAGGAAACTGATAAGACTGTAAAGAACTGTACACACGGCCGGGAATCTCGTCAGGAAAAAAACATCGGTTTTCCTGACGAGATTCCCTGCAAGCTTTCCTGCTCGCCGAGTGTACACACGGGCCATTTAAAAGAGCATGCGCTCGTCACATTCGATGCCGTCGCCGCCATCTTGCTACACCGTACACTATGCCTTGTAAGATACCGCGCATGCATCTAAGTCTCATCGGACATGCGCTGGCTTACCAGGGACAGGCAAGCGTATACACACGCTCGGTTTTCTTGACAGGTTCTCTATTTTTCTTGTCAGATTTCCGGCAGTTTTCCTGACGAGAAACCATACACATGCACGGTTTCCTCTGCAAAAAGCTCTCCCAGCAGCTTTCTTGCTGAGAAAACCATGCATGTGTACGAGGCCTAATGTGTGGTAAGCATTAGCTAGGAATAAATCTCAGTATCTGTTATATTGTGTATGTATGGGTTCTGCACAGTACCACTTTCCGCAAACCACTTCACTTCCACTTTATAAATGGCTGAGGTCCTTCCACCCTCCATTGCTGGTAATGACATCATAGGGACTGAACAAGAGGGAAAATCTTGTCAATGACGTCACTGAAAAAAACTGACAAAGCTTATAACCCTTACCCTGGTTTTGGTTGGAGTTAAACTTTAATAGGTTTAGAGACTGCTCTGGCTTTAGAATCTAGAGAAAGTTTCTTTGTGTAGATGGCAATTCTGTAACTGACAATCAGTGCTCTATCCAATGTAGTTGGGGCACTGGGGAAAAAGGACGGCAATACTACACATTACATTCGGTGACACACTCTTAAATACAGATGTGCGGCGCGATAACACGCTAGAGACACAAAGCACAGGCTTTGCTCTTTAGCAGAATGATGAAAATTTCACATATATTATCTCTGCAAAGCACGCTGCCCTGGCGTCTTCCCCTTCTTTCTTGGACCTCTGAATTTTTTTGGCTAGAGATAAATGTGAATTGTGGAGAAAAAGAATAGAATATAAAAAAACAAGACAGGATCTGGAGAGAAGTCATAAGGAAATAACTGAAGGTATTTTCTTTATTAAGCACTGTCACAGGCTGCAGTTTTATCTGAGCCATTAATAATCTGTCGCTGACTGATGTACAGCCAGAATATTCCCCCTTTTCTCTCATTCAGGGGCCAATATGGCAGCATTACAGAGAATGGGGCCACCGCACTGAGCACAGAAGTGTCAGGAGTGACAATGGAAACTGTTCTGCTGTGTCTCAGCCAGTGTGCAGCGAGACCCTGGAACACGGGCTGTTTTATACATTAAGTCAGATTAAAGGATCTTTAACAAAAAGAGGGATGTTTATAAAGCAGGTTCATTTCTACACATAGCATCATTGTTTCCTTACATAAAGTGCTGGCAAGTTCCTTTTAGACACAACCGCACACTTTTGACTATTTTGCGGTGTGTAAAACCAAAACTGCAAGTGACAATATCAATAGTGAAGCTGCCACTGTCAATTTGTTTTCAAAGACTGAGGCTTCTGGGCCGTCACTGTGATTCCGGCTCTGTTTACTAGTGAATCACTGGCCTAGAACAAGTAGGCATTCAGTGAAGTCTGAAAAGTCCTGTCCCTACTGGCTTGGTCCAATTTACGCTTTTTTTTTTTTGAGAATTGGTAATGACAGCATCCATATTTCCATTCTCACAGATCACTTTAAAGTGAACATGTGGTTTTCAAAACAAAACAACGTATCCAGGATCCATCAGCACCACTTCCTGAACTTCCTGGATCCTCTGAGGGCAGCAGAGCGATAGGTGTCTACTGCCAACAAACTGCTGTGAGGGGGGTGCATGATTGCTGGTGCTGTGTGTATCTCTGGACACAGACAGTTGTGTTCAGGGAGGTAGCACACATGGGTGTCACCTAAGCATTCAGCTAAGGAGACAAGGAAAGCTAGAAACAGTGGCCTTGGGACATTTCAGAAATGCTTTAGAAATGTAAAAAAAAAAAAAAAAGACAGGGTTAAGTATAATTTCAAAGTTGGGCTGAAGTGGGCAGCACAGTGGCTAAGTGGTTAGCACTTTCGCCTAGCAGCACTAGGGTTTGTCGGTTCGTATCCCAACCATGGTGCTAACTGACAGGAGTTTGCTTGTTCTCCCTGTGTGGGTTTCCTCCAGTTACTCCAGTTTCCTCCCACACTCCAAATACATGTTGGTAACTTAATTGTCTCCTGTCTAAATTGGACCATAGTATGTGTATGTATGAATGAATGTGAGTTAGGGGCCTAAGTTTGTAAGCTCCTTGAGGTCAGGAACTGATGTGAATGTACAATGTATATGTAAATTGACAGCAGTATAGAAGTATCTATAATAACTAAATAATAAAGTTGTGTTTTAAAGAAGATCTATCATCATTTTTTTTGTTACAAAGTACATTTAGTGTGTAGTCCTATGTTGCTAAATGTTTAATAACTATAATAATGAGATCCAACCTGTCCCTCTCTCCTCCTGCAACTGCCGATCTGACAACAGTTTTGAAGGAAATGGCTGATTTATAAGTGCAGCATCTTTCGGCTGTGAGAATTTTTCACAGACGGGCAACAGCAAGAGGAATGCAGAGCCTGATAGTCTCTTACCCATGAATTCCTCTTGCTGCTGCTCATCTGTGGAAAGTGCTCACAGCCAAGACAAGTTGCACTTGTCACATCAGAAGTTGGACCCCATTCTGTGCAATAGAACCAAATTGGTGCAACTTGAGTCGCTCCGACTTAGAAGAAGGTTCCTGCACTACTTTTGGTCCAACTTTGGAACGACTTGCATTGACTTTTGCATGCCACTTCCTTAACAGACTTTAAAGTTGTGCAGAAGTCATGGGCAGTGTGAGCTTGGGCTCATGAATCAGCTGTCTTCTGCAAAGCTATTGTCAGTTGCGGCAGGAGAGGAGAGGAGGGGAGGGGAGGTCAGGCTGGATCTCATAAATATGGTTAGAAAGCACTTAACCACATGGGACAAAGTACTACATGCGCTTTCTGTCATATGGAACAATACTGAAAGAAAAAAAAATATATATAATAATGGATCTTCTTCAAATACTTTAAACAACATTTCTAAACCTCCTACATACATTTTCTATAAGCTTATATATAAACGCGATCAAAGTTTTGGAATTGTATCCATCATGAAAAGGAAAGCAGGACTCAATGTCACAATTTCTTAGCAGTAAAATCCTTTATATTAACAGTTTCTTTCATAAATATTTATACTTATGCTAAACTATTTAATGACATCCATAAGAAGCAAGCCTAATTGGACAAGCATTGAGTTGAAAAGCTTGCGTTAATGTAACCAATGCAGTTATTTTCATTCTGTTTCCAGAAAGCTAAACAATACACCGTAAACAAGAGTCTTGTATTTTCCACTTCTAATCCTTCTCTATAATCACTCCGCCATGTTTGCCTCTTCATAGCAATCACATATACATGGTAAAACCATTAGGCCTCATGCACACTGGACATTTTTACAGCTGCTGTTTTTGGCTTCAGACATTTTTTTTGTGTGCAGCCAATAAACGCTCCAGAATAGTATCCTATGGGCTAGATTCAGATACAATTGTGTATCTATGGGACGGCGTAACGTATCTCAGATACGTTACGCCGCCGTAAATTAGGGCGCAAGTTCCATATTCAGAAAGAACTTGCGCCATTAGTTACGGCGGCGCAACGTATTTGGTCCGGCGTAAGCCCGCCTAATTCAAATGGGGATGATGTGGGCGTGTTTTATTTAAATGAATAGTGACCCCACGTATTTGACGGATTTCACGAACAGCGCATGCGCCGTTCGTGAAAAA
The DNA here is from genome assembly GCF_905171775.1 of Rana temporaria. Classification (NCBI taxonomy): domain Eukaryota; kingdom Metazoa; phylum Chordata; class Amphibia; order Anura; family Ranidae; genus Rana; species Rana temporaria. The sequence goes on from NC_053499.1 coordinate 146,240,663, forward strand.
ATCCCAGTGCGCATGCTCGAAATTACGCCACAAATCGTCATTGCTTTAGACGTGAACGTAACTTACGTACAGCCCTATTCGCGAACGACTTATGCAAACGATGTAAAATTTTCAAAACTTGACGCGGTAACGACGTCCATACTTAACATTGGCTACGCCTCATATAGCAGGGGTAACTTTACGCCGGAAAAAGCCTAACGTAAACGACGTAAAAAAATGCGCCGGCCGGACGTACGGTTCTGAATCGGCGTATATATCTAATTAGCATATTCATTGCGTAACTATACGGAAGCGCCACCTAGCGGCCAGCGTAAATATGCAGCCTAAGATACGACGGCGTAAGACACTTACGCCGGTCGGATCTTAGGGAAATCTATGCGTAACTGATTCTATGAATCAGTCGCATAGATACGTCGTATCTCCTTTCTGAATCCGGCCCTTTATGTTTATGCACACATAGGCTGTTGTCAGCAGTTTTTGGCAGGGGTGTTTTCTGGCTGGAAATACCCCCAGAACTAGTGGGTTTTGAGGGGAGTTTTTAGCTGTAAAAGGGCTCCAACGCAAAAAAAAAACAAAAAAATGAAAAAAGCTTAAAAATTATGAAAAACTTGGCTTCCTGCGGCGTTAATCAGCGTTTTTGAGCCATAAGCTTTTGTGGAAGTATAACTTTGTTTAAAAAAAGCTGAAGAAACACTACAGCTAAAAAAAAGGCAACGTCCAGTGTGAAGGAGGGCTTACAGTTTCACTGTTTTAAAAGGAGCCTGTCTTCTCCTAAAAAAATACAAAAAATGCTGCATGGAAATGAAGCCTTTTAATTCATATCCTGCTGTCCACATTGCTGCTCTCTTTTAAAGTTGAACTCTGATTTATCTCCAAGGTGCAGCCTTTCTCCCCATTAAAGGGGTTGTAAAGGTTTTGAGTTTTTTTTCCCCTTAATGCATTCTATGCATTAAGATGGAAAAACACCTGGCAATCAACGCCCCCCCCCCCCCACTTTACTTAACTGAGCCCGTCACCTGCTCTGCACGTCCCCGGCGTCCTTTTCTCCACTGCGTCCTGGCGTTAAGTGGATAGATTTATAGCAGCGCAGCCATTGGCTCCCGCTGCTGTCAATCAAATCCAATGACGCTGGAGCCAGGGGCGGGGCTGAGTGATACACTCGGCGTCTATGGACGCCAAGTGTATGATTAAGGAGAGCGCTTCCAAGTGGAGGAGCTCCAGATGGATCCCAGAAGAGGATGTTCGGGGCCACTCTGTGCAAAACGAGCTGCACAGTGGAGGTATGACATGTTTGCTATTTATTTTGAAATCGAACCTTTAGTATCCCTTTAATTTGGGTATTGATGGCAACTCCTCTTCCACCAGTCATGTGTATACTTCTCAGAGAAACATCATCATTACAATGCAGGACCAGCAGTGGCCATAGATCCTGCTGTGTACAAAATGTTGTTGAGAACCCGCCCACATTCTGAAAGGGGGAGTGAAAATGATCACCAGTTGCCATGGAACAGAGCAAAGAGGCAAGTAGTCCTCCCTATTATAGCCCCATAGACTAGTATTTGATATTGAGAGAGGTCATCGAAATGCCAATTTTTGAAAGCTGAATGGATTTCATATTGGTATCTGGGTAGTGGGAGTATGTCCTTTGTCTACATTCTTAGTGCTGAAGTGTCCTTCTTTCCCATCTCAGAAAGTTAAGAGAAAAACATAGGCCCAGATTCAAGAAGCAATTGCGCCTGTGTAACCATAGGTTACGCAGCGCAATTGCTTACTTGCTCCGGCGTTACGAATGCTCCTGATTCAGGAACATCGCAACGCCGACTGCAGCCTAAAATCTGCGTGGCATAAGGCTCTTATGCCACGCTGATTTTAGGCTGCATTCTTGCGTTGACCGCTAGGGGGCGCTCCCATTGTGATCAACGTATAGTATGCAAATTGCATACTAACACCGCTTCACAATTGTTGCGCGGGCCCTGCGTACGCAAGTTACGTCGTTTCCGTATGGCGTGCTTAGCGTAAGGCTGCTCCTGCTAATAGCAGGCGCAGCCAATGCCAAGGATACCCGTTGTTCCCGCGTCGCGAAATTTGAAATCTACGTAGTTTGCGTAAGTGATTAGTGAATGGCGCTGGACGCCATTCACGTTCATTTTGAAGCAAATGATGTCCTTGCGACGTCATTTGCCGCAATGCACGTCGGGAAAGTTTCCCGATGGAGCATGCGCTCTACGCTCGGCGCGGAAGCGCACCTAATTTAAATGATTCCCGCCCCTGGGGGGATCATTTACATTGCGCGCGCTTACGCCGGGCAATTTTGCCGGCGCGCCCTCGCAATTTACGGAGCTACTGCTCCGTGAATCGAGGGCAGCGCAAAATATTTGCGGGGGCGCAGGGCAAAATCGTTGCCCTGCGCCTCCGCAAATAGAGCGCAAATGTACCTGAATCTGGGCCATAATTTTAGCTTAGGCTTTTTCATCACAAGGAAGCTTGAGAACATGCTAGTAAAGAGGTTCACTCAAAAAAAAAAAAAATGTAAGTGAGAAGTGCTCTAATGACGAAAAGTAGGATTTTTGATGAAAAGTCCACTTTAAGAAACTGCTAGAATTTTGATATATTTCTCCAGTGTCCGCGGAACTCTATTAACACCGCTACCTCTCGCTTCACTGGTGCTACGCTCAGTAAACACTGATCTGCTTGACTTGGCCTTCGCGAGTCAGTGAAGTGTGGGGTGTTAAGCTATGTGACAGGCTTGTAAGGGGCAGCATGGGGATTAAAATGTGGAAGAGCAATCAGGCAGGAATTGAGTGTCCCAACAGAAAATTGGTCCGCTTTCAGTGCAGAGCAACGCTAGGAATGCTGGTGATGGATTTTGCCATCAGAGGGGATGATAACTTTTCCATATGTGTCTACACACTGTTTGCATTCTGAAGAAGCTGGTCATCGAGAAAGTCAAGTAGATTCTCACGGTTTTGCCGTGTCCGCACGTAGTCACAGCCGCTGACAGATAGAGCAGTGAATTCTACAGGTTCCGAACCAAAATGAGGAAAATAGTGAAAGTCTAGACAAAATGCAAAAAGTTAACGCACACACC